>NC_143560.1:23350394-23660657 GCF_054136105.1 Typopeltis vanoorti | reverse complement strand
TGTATTCTATGGCTGTAGCTGTGCGTCTTCACGGGACCAGTTTGCCTGCTTGCAGGAGGAAAAACCCCAGATAAACTGGGGAGAAAAACCCTGCTCTTCACACCCAAGATCGGCTAACTTGGCTATGTCTGAGCAAGATCCTTAAGCTCCTCACGTTGGTGACGGAATTGAACCCAGGACACTCTTTTCCCAGGCATGTGGTTGCCAAACACATAACCACTACGCTAACCGTGCAGACTTGTATACAAAATTATAAACTTATGGATCACCTTTCTCTTTATATACTCTCCACAACTTTTCTTTTTCTGCAGCTCCTATGGAGTGATGCTATTCAATTATCTAAAAATCCTACTTAAATTATTCTTCTGACTCTTCATATACAATGCAATATTGCTTCCTTCAAACATTCCCTTGACAATTTCCCATACATCTTTTTCCTACAGATTCCTATGCCACGGCACAGCTTTCAGATACTTCCTGAGTTTGTCATAATCATCTGCTTGGTCTGGTAATCTCCCAGGTCAAGACTTCATGATTACTCTCCCCAGTCAGATGCAGTATGGCTACTCTGCTTTTTCTCTAGTAATATAACCGGATCCTGCACTCTCAAACTGCTAGTCCCTTTTATTATATGCTGTCTGAAATAATTGTCTCATATCAGTATAAATGATATTTCTTTATCTTCCAATATAAAGCTATATAAATTCCATTTCCTTTCCTCCCTGTGATGACCATTCCTCCTTCCAGTCTATATTCTCATATCTGAAGCCTCTCCCATAAATTTGGGGGGGATTGAGATGGTGCTGTACCATCCCGTAAAAGGGACTCACGGCCGTTGTATCATCATATGAAACTAACTATCTAACTCCACACTTATTACACTAATTTGCCAATGCAAATTAGAACAATATATTGATACAACCTGAATGAATTATCTTTAGGAATAAAAATCATCAAGCATGTATTATGTTATCTGTAATTAGTATTACAGGATCATAAGAGCTAGATACCCTGAAAGTTAATTAGTTGGGGCAGTACTGCTGAGCATTTTCCCAAGTTACTTATGCTAATCATTTTTTTCAGTTTTTGGAAAGGATTTAAGGACAATAAATTTTGATATGCTTATCTAGTTATAGTTGAGTTTGATATTATGAGTGAACTGTTGAATGTCTGAGTATAATACAGAAGTTTCCTGCAACTTAAAACTTTTAGGCACTGAAACAGTGTCGTGTTGTACTTACCCATGGACATGACACCATAAATTGGTTTTTGCTTTCTGTTTATGTATTGGGTGTACACAAGTTTATTGTAATGTGTTGTTTCCAATGTTCAGAACTAATGAGACAAACCATGTAATGAATGGCATATTTAAGAAAGAAGGAATACACATGAACACAAATATATTGAATATAGATAAAGAAATATAAAAATAAATTAATAAAAATAAATATTACAAACATGTGTTCAGAAGACTGGAAACAACTTGACTGTGTATAGCAAATATCATAACCCACCATACACACAGATGTGAGCTAAACAAAGTAGAAGTTTATTTTTTTTTTATTGTAGCAGTAAATATAGTACATTATTTTAACACCCTGTGTCAAAATAATGGATAAGGGAAATTTATACTAATGTGTGTGTGCATGCGTGTGTGTGTGTGTGTTAAAAATGAAATATCAAGTGTTTTGAATGTTTATGAAAAAAAAGGTGTGAAAACATAGGTGTTGTAGAAAATGAAGAGTGGAATACATAAATAAGTGAAAATGAATGAGGTATGAATGACAGCAGTGTAAGTCATAAGGAAGTGAACATGAAAGAAGAGATAAAAGATGAGGATAACAGGAAGATAGTTTTATTGAGTGAAATAGCTTACTTATGTGGAGTCTTTCACATGACAAAGTTTAAGCTAGAGCATTTGGAGAAATATCTGGCAAATTATAAGGCAGAGAAGAGAATGAAATGAGAGGTGAGTAGGAGAGTGAGGAGAATATTAACAAGCAAACATGGGAAGGAGAGCAACATACTATATTATGATTTCATAATTAGGAGCATACTTGATGCATAAATAACAAAATTATGCTTTCAGATGCAAAGATTAAAGATAGAGTGACTCTGTCATTTTCAAATTGGAAGAGTAAAAGAGTTAATAATCTGGTCTTAACAAATGATTTTTAAGATGAAAGTATGAAATTTACTGGAAAAAGTCAAAAGAAGTGAAGCATTTGCAAGTCTCTTTCCACGGTGTGATTGGAATGAATTGAAGGGCCATGATTGCAAATGACTAATGACCTATGTTTGTAGGTTGGATGGGAGAAAGGGTGTAAAAATTTTAGATGTTCGAAGTGAATGTGATGGATAAAAGAACTTGTATAAACCTAATGGATTGCATGTTCATGGATTCAGAATTAGATCTCTAGGGACAGTTTTGTTCACTACGGAAATAGCTATGCAAAATTAGGAAAACTAAGCTGTTAGGGTGAAGGAAATGGAGGTGAGCCTGTGTGAATGCTGCTTGGTAACAAGTAAACATGAGAATGAGAAAGATCATATAATAATTATTATTATTATTATTATTACGAGCAACTCCAAGGAGTCCTTAGACTCATCAAGGAAGTCTAAGTAATAGAAGTGAAATAGTAAGCTATTTCACTCAATAATACTATCTTCCTGTTATCCTCATCTCATTTCACCCCAAAATTCATAACCTTACACTTTGCCACATTAAACTAACATCCATTCTACTTTGCCCACCATGTCAAGAACTTATGTGCATTTGTGCAGTATTCATCATACTTTGCTTTGAACTCATGCACAGTCATGGCACCCACAAAAAAAAACCTACTTCTAACTAATACCCTTGCTACTCCACTGTTATTCTGTTTCCATAGATAATCCCTAGTTCTCCCACCACCACCACATCTGTTCTGAAAAATTTCCTCTGAATGAGTCTTGTAAAAGCCTCTCAGTAATTTGTATTTCTGAATGATATCACCCCCTTTTCCACCTATCAATTAGTTTCTGTAACCCACAAATCTTCAACCTGTTCTTGCAAGGTTCATTCCATATATCTGCTACCATCTTGGTCGCTTGCCTCTGGATCCTCTCCTCCTCATCACCAAGAAACCCTGGCAGCACCCAGATCTGTATGCAGTAGTCAAGATGGGGTCTTATCAAGGCTCGATAAAGAGGAACAACAACCTGCTTGTCTCTGCTCGTCAAAGTATTCTTCAGTAACCACATGATCTGATGATCTACTTTAGCCACTTCTGCTATGTGCCCCTAAACTTTAACTCCCTATCCACTAACACTTCCACGTCTCTGACTTCTTCAATTTCCTGGAGTACAGTTCAACCAATGTTTTATACAGCTTGTAATCATTTCACCCCAAAATGCATAACCTTACACTTTGCCACATTAAACTGATATCCATTCTCCTTTACCCAGTCTGTCAAATTATCCAAATCATCCTGCAAATTTTTGACATCATGTGTATTAACTATTGCTCTACCCAACTTTGCATCATCAGCAAATAAGTGAACAGTTCCTCTCAGATTCTTTCCTATATCATTAATGAAGAAATTAAATACTGTATTTGCCAGCGTATAAGACGCACCCTCTTTTTGTACACATTTTTTAGGAAAAAATTTAATAAAGAAACTTTATTGCTGAATATAATAATGAATTTACAGTATTTCAAATATAAAGTAATCAGTAGGTCTACTTTCAACAAATACCTAATCTGTGTAGGAAAGGGTACCACCTTTTAATCTTCTTCATCAAAACCCAGAAATTCATCTCCATAGCTAAATGAAGAGACGCTTGAAACCTCTTCTAAATCAGAATCTGAGTCCTCATACAACAAATTGTCCTCTGTACCATCCAGTGCATTACTAATTTCACACTTCTTAAATGATTTAACCATTGTCTCAGTTTTCACAGCATCCCATGAAGTTTTGACCCACTCACAAACTTGCGAAATGCTAGGCCTCTTCCTTCTTTCTGATGGTGTAACCTCAAAATCTGAAGACTGCATCCAGCTGTTCCACTTCTCCTTCATAAATCTCTTAAATGGTTTATTAATACAGACATCTAAAGTTTGAAGATAACTAGTTAGACCTCCTGGAATTACAGCTAAATTTTGTTTTCAATTCCATGAGTTTATTTTTAAACTGTGAGAATGAAACTGATCTCATACTAGCAGGGCAGGCTTCTTCAACAGTTCACCAGGGCACCTAGACCAAATTTTATCTATTCATAACTTTATTCCTTCTCTATCCATCTGGCCTTTTTCGTGAACATATACAAACACTCCTTTAAGCAGTTTTTCTTTGGGTAGTATCTTCCTTTTAAAATCAATAGTGGTTGCAATTTTGTCCAATCAGCACAGCAGGATAAACAACCATGTAATGTTTTTTTGTGCCCCAAAGTTTTAACAGCAACACCTTTTGTGCCCTTGGAATCTAGTTTTGTTTGAGGGGCACATCAAAAGTGAGCTGAACCTCGTCCATGTTTCCTATTTGCACAAGTTCAAAATTTTCTCATTCCCTTGCGTTAATGACGAATCTATGAAATTCAATAATTTTTTCTTCGTATTCAGCTGGCATCTTTTGTGTTATTTTTGTTTTAGTCTGCATACATAGCTGGTTTCTCTTCATGAATCTTGAACACCATGATGTTGATCTAGTAAAGTTGGCGATCCCTCTGTTAGTGGCTATTGCTTTTGCTTGATGAATAATCATTTTTGTAGACACTGAAAGTCCCGTTTTTCTGTGGTCTAAAATCCAAGTATTCAGTTCTGCCTCAAGTTCTGGCCATTTTGCAGTTCCACTTTGTAGGTTATATTTACTGTGAGTTGCTTTTCTTAGATCCTCTTCCTATTCCGCCAAGTTCTTATTATTTTTTCAGTTGGGAGTGGTCCGAAATGCCTCTCTGCAGCCCTGTTTCCATGTTCTTTAGCATACGCAATCACGCATAGCTTGTGTGCAATATTGTAGCAATGCCGACATTTTTCAGCTGTAATTTGCCAAGAAATTTAGAGAAAATTTAACGGCAGAAATTTATCACCGTTCACAACAACTGTGACAACATGCATATCCACTGAACTCTACATAACTGGAATGCTCTCACACATCACAAGGAAGCAAGAGAAATTGCGTAACTTGGAACAGAGAAAATTTCCAGAAATGAAAGTAATAAAAAAAACTGAGTATCGGCATATAAGACACACCCTGTTTTTCAGACCTATTTTCAAAGAAAAAAAGTGCATCTTATACGCCGGCAAATACGGTAGCAGTGGTCCAAAACTGAGTTACTGAGGCAACCTCAGTAACTTGCCAGCAAAGGTTGGTCGATTGGTAGAGAACCTCTGCTACTAATGGCCCATGCAAAAAAGTTAAGCAAATTTGAGAGTGGTTAGTAGTTGGAAGGGCATCAATTGTTCGATGCTGTTGGTACACTCTCCCTCGATGCGTCTTTGGACCTCTTGGATGTGTGTCACATAATAATAATAATAATAACCTACCCTTCACAAAACCATGCTGGCTCCCATACAGTATCCCATTTCCATCTATCTCTTCCTCTATCTTTCACTTGACCGACTTCTCCAATATCTTCTGACAACAACTCCTGATATGCTGATCAGTCAGTAATATGCTACATCAGTCTTTGAGCCACCTTTATGCAATGGAACTATTTTCTCCTCTTTCCACCCCCTCAGGACTAACTAACCCAAAGCTGAGACTTGGTCAAAGGCACTGACAATTCCCTTGCTGTTTCACATAAAGTTCGAGCTGGTATATTATCCGATCCCACAGATTCACATTAAGATTCTGTAATATGCTATGCACCTCCATTTCATTTTCCTCAGTTTCCGTATAAGTCTTTAGCTCTCTAGTTCCTACAATATCACGACCTAGATGATATACTCTTGCAAAGTGTTCACTATGTACTTCTACTATTTTGAGTGGTTCAGTTACCTCCTTACCATCGGCATTCCTTAAAATCATTCTGCTATATACATTCTTTCTTTTACTTGCAGCATATCGAAAAAACTGGTTGGGATTCTCTTTAGCCTGCATTGCTAACTCCCTTTCATAATCTGCTTTTTCCTTCCTTACCACTAGTTACCGTTCTGGCTTGTGCTTTGTACTGTTCATGTGCCTGCAAGTCACTTTAAATTCTCCCCACAATTGTTTCTTTTTTTGCAGCTCCAACTTAATGATGATATTCATCCATTTGACTCCCACTTGATTTACTCTCCTGACTCTAGATATGCAGACTGCTATTATCTCCCTCAAACACTCCTTTACCACTTCCCATGTATTATCAACATCCATTTCTTGCAGTTTTACATGCCATGGCACTAATCCAAGCAATCTCCTAAGCTTGTCATACTTACCAGCCCTGTAATTCCACATATACCCTGTCTTAACTGAAAATTCCACACATTTAGCTACCTCCCAAGTCAAGACCATATGACCACTCTCACCAGTTGGTGACAACGTGATAATATTTGTTATAGACGAATTCTCAGATGCAATTACTAGAATGAGCACTCTCGAACTCCTAGAACTCCATAACTGCATAAAATCAATTTCGTTCCTCCCATGTGTCCTTTCCTCCTTCCAACCTATGTTACCATAGTTGAAATCCCCCATAATAATTAACTGTCATCTATTCATTGAGTCTATTAGTCAATGCATACTATCTCCATCATCTTTTCCATCCCCTGGTGTCTATAGCAGCATCCAATTGTATATTTTGTTCTGCTGGCCTCAATCTCACACCAGGTAGCCTCATATGTGCTATTTTCACTGTCCTGCAGTTGAACATCTACTTAATAATGCTGAAAGCAATTTCTAAGGTCTTTCAAATCCAAATGAAACACTCGTGGGAAGATTAATGGATATCTGTAAGGCCAAAAAGATATTATAATGCATGTATACTGATGTCAAATAATTAGGAACAAGGGTATGGAGTTGTTTTACATTAGTAATCTTGAACTGGCTAAAAATTATATGTATTAGTGACACTTTATTGAGAATGGAAGATATTGTCATAGGGATAAAATGTAAGGGATACTGTATTACAAGAGATGCTTCATGAAGATAACTTGACCTAAACTTGTTTCTCGTTTATCATTTTAAAAAGTGTATTTCCTCATAAATTTCACCAAGTGAAACTGCAGCATCAGCAGTTCTTAAAGGGCTTAATATCTATGTGCTCTTTAAGTGTTCTTAATAGTAGTTTTTTTTATTAATTTAATACTGGCCACATTCAAATGCCTGCTAATGCCTACCACAAAAAGCAAAGATGACTGCAACATAGCCTAATGAAGACAAAGCCTTCTGGGCATAGATAATGCAGCACAGTTGACTACCACTGATAAATCCAATGATATTATCAAATGTCTCACCATAGATTGGATGTCACAGACACCAAAAAAACGTCTGTTGGATTTTTGTTGTCATTTGTTTGCATGAATAAAAATTGATGAACTGGCATATTGATGAACCATCCTTCCTTCGGTAAACCAGTTCCTGAACTTAGGAATATTCACTGAAAGCTTGGAGCAGCACATTGTTGCTATCGATACAACTTTCTCCCACAAAATGAAATCAATTGAAGCAAGTCTAGAAGAGATCCATAATCAGTGTCTTAATGAAAAAATCATGTGTTACTAATGCCAGCCAGTTCCCTAAACATATCATTTCAACAGTGCATGATTCATTTGATGCCAAAAACAAAAGATACAGTGCCATTATCTAAAACTTCCACACCAACAATCAAGAAATCTTAGATGGCATTACTATACTAACCAAAAAATCTACTTTTGATCCCAGGAAAATCACCAGATGCCACTGCTCTGGATTCATAAACAAAAGAAGGATTGGGTCAAACTTCCTGTGAGTAGTGAAAGTAATCCATGACACACACACACACACACACTAGTGAGCACAACTGAACTAATGGTGGCTGTGAACAACCTCAATTTACTTCTCCCCATTCACACATGAGCCTTATCTTCTGCCAGTGTGAACAACGGCGTTCACTTTGCCAACTGGAAGAAAAATGACAAAGGGATTACAAAACATAAAACATCTACTCCAAAAGAGGAATACTAGTGTGGAAATTGAGCACTACTAATAGTCATCTTGGCAACAAAAATTCAATTTCTATTCAGGGAATGTGTAAGATTATAATATAGTATAATATTAATATCATGACATTTTTTCTGATATGATTATTATTATATTACTATTCTGGAACTTCATAGAATTACAAGACTCATTGCAGGAGGCTCATCTATTAGATCTATCATACACCTCTTAAATCTGTTCACTGTCTGCACATTCATCCCCCTATCAGGCAATGAATTCTTTGATTCAGCTATTCTCCATGCAAATAAGCCAACTTTTTTCCCCTCTTATTCACCACTTCCTTTTGCAGATATGTGAAGGATGGACTGCATTTGAATATGGGAAGGACAGAAATCTGGAGAGATTGTTGTTAGAAGTTTTTCCACTTAGTTATACTATAAATTAAAGATACCAAAAATTATATACTTTGTTTGCTTACCAAGAAACAAAGTTTGCACCTGAACTATTTTCAGGACTGGGGCAACTAATACATAGAAGCTAATGACCACCTCACTTGTCTTAGTATCCCATAATGCAAAGCACATCTCCCTGCAGGTATGTATAATGCTATGCATTATGGGAAGGGTCACCACCCAAACCGGTTTCGACTTTCATTGAGATCTCATCAGTGGGAGCCAGACCAAGAGGTGTCATCAAAGTTGAAGTAATGCAGAAGTCATAATTTCATATATCAGTAGCCAAAAGAATACTCTGGATTAGAGATAGTTGTTAGAAGTTTTTCCCACTTGGTTATACTATAAATTAAAGATACCAAGAAATTATATACTTGGTTTAATCCTTCATCCAAATGTAAGCAAACAAAGTTTGTGCCTCAACTATTTCAGGACTGGGGCAACTCGTATAGAGAAGAGCTTCTATATATGACTTCACCCAGTCCTGAAAATAGTTCAGGCACAAACTTTGTTTGCTTACACTTAGATAAAGTCAACCAAGTATATAATTTCTTGGTATCTTTAATTTATATTGAAGAAATTATTGTTCTCTGGGCAAATGAGAATGTTAGGGCAGGGAAACTAGAGTTGCCATGCACAATGGTAGCAGTGTTAGACTCTTCTGGGAACTGGCACTTGGGCAATGGGAAAATGTATGGCATATTGCAGAATCAAACAAAGTTTGGAGGGAATAATAATAGTATAACAATACTGACAATGTCTTGATGTTTCTTTATGCAAATGCCAGGAGTATCAGGAATAAAGGAAATGAACTGGTGGCATCAATAACCTTAGTCTGCCCAAAAATTATTAGGATCAGTGAATCATGGTTGAGAGATGATGATGTCCTGTTAGGAATACTGTCTTTCCCTGAAAAAGACCTAACCGGAAAATAAGCCCTAGCATGATTTTTCAGGATGCGCGTAATATAAGCCCTACCCTGAAAATAAGCCCCACTTAAGATCGTTAGCCAGACGGACGCATTTAGTACGTCTGTTGCAACACACGACAGACATATTGAATTATAAAATAATAATTAGAATTTATATTATCATTTATTTTAAGTATTAATGTCAATAATATTATTTATTTATATTCAATTATACAGGGTGGCCATAAAATAACTTTCCCTCTTTGGAGGCATCTGTAGCTAAAACCAATAAACGGAATGAGACCAAATTTTATATTGAGACTTTTGAAGGCATAGGGAGATGATTTCCGTTAAAAAAAGATTTAGTATCAAAAGTCGCTGATAGGGGAAATTTTGGCGCTGGCAGAGCCAAAAGCAGTCAAATATTTGCAGTAAATGCAGGTAAAAAGGATTATGCAAATTTTACTGTGCATTCGTGGCAGCACCACCTATTCCACTTAAAAAGGGATTGGGAATGTTCAGGCAGTTATTCAAATGACTATCGGGTTATCAGTCAGTTCTTTCCGACAGAATGGCCACCTCGATCCCCAGACATCACTCCATGTGACTTTTGGCTGTGGGGGTATTTGAAATCCATTGTGTATGTTGGTGCCATTCCCAACTTGCATGTCTTGAAAGAGAACATAAAATGGGTTATTATGAACATCCAATCCGATTCCTTATGCTCAGCTATAGAGCATGTCGCACACCTGATGCAATTTGTACAGAAGGTCAGCACATAAATCGTGATCCAGAGGACCCTAATTCTGATGAATAAAACGTTATTTTCTGTGAGTTCAATCACTACATTAATTTCTGTGTCTCTCGCAAGTTGTTTTAGTTTAATTATTCTTATTCTTATTATCATTGTAACGCACCACATATCCAGCTGGAATGAGTGACACAGCTGTCGCTTATACCCTTCGAAATGTTAATTCCATTTCATCTGCATTTAATGTAATTATCCACTTGTTTTCGGCTCTGCCAGCACCAAAATTCCCCCCCCCCATCGGTGACTTTTGGTAGTAAATCTTTTTTTCGCGAAAATTATCTCCCCATGCCTTCAAAAGTCTCAATATAAAATTTGGTCTTGCTCCATTTATTGGTTTTAGCTACAGATGCCTCCAAAGAGGGAAAGTTATTTTATGGCCACCCTGTATATTAATATTATTATTTTATAATTCAGTACGTCCGTCGTGTGTTTTATTTATTTATTGTATATCATTTATTTTAAGTATTAATGGCAATAATATTATTTATTTATATTCAATTATATATTAATATTAAGTATTTGTAAATACCTAGCAGACACATTTGGATGAGAGGTAAACACCTATGTAAACAGATGAACTTGAGACTTATTGCCGAATGACCAATTGGAGTACAGACACAACACATATGAATAACGTGCGCACTTGATAATGAATGAACGTGGTTGTGTCTAATATGAATCTTCATAATGCAATACGTCGTGTGTTGTAACGGAATAACTGTAGATTGTTGTACATGAAAAAATAAGACATCCCCTGAAAATGAGCCCTAATGTGTCTTTTGGAGCAAAAATTAATATAAGACCGAGTCTTATTTTCGGGGAAAGACGGTAGAAGTAGAAGGATGTATTTCAGCAGAATGGGAAGAGAAAACACAATTGTGGAATGTTACTTATGATTAGTGATGAATTGTGACCTCTCAGAGTGTCAAATTTGGAGAATGGTACTAATGGGTTTGAGACCAAACCATGTGAGATGGAGGTGGTGGGAATGATAGGATATTAAGTGGGATTATGCCATTCCAGGGAACATGGAATATGAAGAGTAGAAGATCTATGGAACTTTTCAAGCCACTTTGAGCCTCTAGAAAGCAGTGAAATTCATCTCCCTACTTAAAGTTGGTTCATTATCCTATCATAGGCAGGAATGCTTGTGAATGTCTTTAGGTGGAAGATAAATTTTATTAAGTGAATGATTACCATTCTGCATTCACTATTCCCTTGGTTAAGTGAATAGTGATATGATGATCTTGAATTATGGTTTAAGTGATAAAAATTTCCTACAGGGATCTTTGGATCCCAAAGTATCTTTGTAGCATCCAAAGAGTCATTGTAGGAAATCCCACCAAAAGTGCTCATTAACCATGCCTTAAACCTTTTCACAGTGTCTGCATTCATAATCAATTCCACTCTCAGGCAGTGCAAAAATTAAATAAAATAAAATAAAATAAATAAATAAATCTGTTTATTACTCGCTTGCTCACATTCTCCTTTAATAATTTCCAAGAATGGCCTTTTGTTTTCCCCATTCTCATTATACACAATGAAAAATCTCTTCAACATTAAACTGCTAAAAACACTTTACTGACTTTCATGTTTCAGTCATTATCCCTGATCATATTAACCAGGTTCTGTAAATCGAATTTCAACTATCCTACATCCCAGCTGACACCATCTTAGTTCCTTTTTACTTGTTCCTTTCAAAAATATCTTTGCCTTGAAACTAGTTGACTAACTCTGTGCAATTATCCATATGTTGCTTGGATAAAATAATGAGGTCACAGTTCCACATAAAAGTCTAACTGTGACCTCATTATTTCAGTATACATCTGTTGGAATGATGATCTCATTACACTGTTGCATTTTTGATTTTAGCAGTGTGCCTGAAAATTTCACGTCCTGTCTCCTATAACTATCAGGCCCCTTATCTCCTACATATGTTTTTAAAATACCCCCACCTCTTGTATACACTACATCTCATTCTTGCCTATCAGATTTCAAAACCTTACACTTTGCAACAATAATTGGTTGCCCCACACAGACAGTCTACTAAAATTATTATTCTTGTATAGGTAACTCCATAGAATCAGAAAACTTTCTGGGAGACCTACACTAACCATTATTCACACAATACTTATCACACCTCACCTTAAACTCATTCACCATCAGCATACTCATAAATACCTCTGGAAATCTCTTCAACTTTAAACTGCTAAAAACACTTCACTAACTTTCATGTTTCAGTCATATTATCCCTGCTCATATCCACCAGGCTCTGCAGATCGAATTTCAACTATCCTCCTTCCCATCTGACATCGAAATACACCTTTCTACTTGTATTCTTAACAGGACATCATCTTCTCTCAACCATGCTTCACTGATCCCAATAATCTTTGGGCAGACCAAGGTTATTGATGCCACCAGTTCATTTCCTTTATTCATGATACTCCTGGCATTTGTATAAAGAAACATCGTTAGCCAATATCATACACAGATAGCAGGGTTTTTTTCTCACAGAAACTTAGGTTTTCCATCCCGCGTACAGACAAATCAGCCTTCAGAACACACACAATTTAACACATTTGCTGCCACACTACTTCGGCATAGTCTGTTCCCATACGCCGAGCAATTTCACTTCTTCAAGGTCAGTATCGTATTCTTGTTGCCGGCGGTCAGCGTCATACAAGTATACTCGTAGTTGTCTTGTGCAGAGCATATACCATCAATGAGAATACACAGTTTTGATGCTAGCTCCACAAGCCAAGCATTTTCTTCTTCAAGGTCAATACAGTAATCTCGTTGCCGGCAGTAAGCATCATATGAGTATACTCTTAGCTGGCTTGTGTAGCTGGTTTACCAACTACGAGTATACTCGTAGTTGGCAGCGAATGTGCTAAAGACAAAAAATGTTGTTGGTGGCGATGATGGGCGGTTGATGGTCGTAGTAGGAGAATTAAGTAGTAGTGGAGAGGGTGAGACATATTTAGCGAAGTTGAATAGAGTGCCCTCCCACAATGAGTCCTTGGACTCCCTGTGGGTGTCGCATAATAATAATAATAATAAAATCCATTCCACTTATTCACTGCTCTCCATGCAAAGAATCTTGTTCACACACACCTTTACTAATTGCACTCTTATACAAGAATCCCTTTACTAACTTTAAGTTTCTATCATGTCCCCTCTTTTCTGCCTATCAACTGAACTTTGCAACCCACATACCTTCAACCTATCCTCATATGGAGCTTTTCACAGACCTGTCACCAAGGGCGAATGCTGGTCTTGAAATTCACGCTTGCTCTCGTTATCATTCAGGTGGAATAATGAATTGCTGACCATTTAAAACTATATATTTAGAAATTTATGTACATTTAATCATACAAATACAACATTTATTTTACAAATGATATTCTATCTATTTCAATTTAGCTACTTGAATTCAAATTCTACCCTACGGTTCTTCTTTATTAACTGGTCAATAACATCATCATAAAAAGTTGGTCGTAACTTAATTTTCCCAAGCAACATGCACACTTGTAAAGGCTGGCTGAAGCTCACTGGCTAGAGCTACTTTGACTGTGTATGGTGTGTGTTTAAGACGATGTGAAGGGAGCGGAAATGGCTATGCGCACGCATGAAATCACAGTGCCACAGTGAAGACCTGGAAGCTCCCACAACCGAGCAAGCCAAGGTAGCTTTGACTAGATGAGCAGGCATCGGCCTTTGATACACAACGCAAAGCTCAATTATTGCCATGCAAGCTTAAGACGTCTTCTGTCTACAAAAATAAAAGCCTAAATGGAATGCTTATAAATTCATGCATTTATTAACAAATAAATATTACTTCTTTCTCAAGTAATGAACTCGCGCAGCAAGCATTGCAAGCATGGAGAATTTGCCCCTGCCTGTCACCATCTTCATCACTCATTTCTGATTCCTCTCCACAACCTGCTGATCCTCAAGAATCCCAGGCAACCAAATCTGTGCACAGTAGCCAATGTGCAGTCCATTCATAGCCTTATAAAGAGAGATAATAACCTCCCTATGTTTTCTTGTGAACGTGTTCGTCAACATCATAGTAATTATTTTAGCTATTTTGCTAGCTTTTACGTCTTATAGAACTTTAAATTTCTGCCCACCATCACTGCCTCCCTAACATTATCAATTTTCCATAATCCAGTACAATCAGTATGATAAAAAGTATGTAATCTTTTGATCCCAAAGTGCATTACCTTACATTTTTTGCAACATTAAATTGACAACCATGATCCTTTGCCCACATTACTAATTTATTTAAATCATCCTGGAGGATATCTACATCACCTTCATCAACTATTGTCCTCTTAAGTTTTACATCATCAGGAAGCAACTTAATATCTCCCCTTAAATCTTTCCTTATATCATTAATATACAAATTAAAGAGTGGTGGCTCTAGTATGGTGCCTTGATGGTTCCACTAGTCACCTGCATTCAACTTGATTCCACTCCACCACTGCACTCTGATGTCTGTCAGTCATTTCCCCCTCCTCTCCATCCATACTACCATGATCATATCCATTTCTATTTGCTCCATCTTATGTAATAGCTTTCCATGTGGTATTCTTTCAAATATCTTTGCAAAATCCAGTAGTATCATGGTGTAACCATTTCCTTTATCTAATTCCATTGTCTTTTTGTTATGAAATGTGAATAAATTAATAAGGTAAGCCCTACAAAGCTGTACTGCCTCCATAGAGTAGCATATTCCTATCCAGCCATTTCTGAATTTTACCTTTAACCACCTTTTCCAAATACCACCACTCCTGAAATACTAATTGGTCTGTAATTTGCTACTTCTTTCTTGCAACTAGCTTTATGTAATGGAAGTGTCTTACCCTCTTTCCACTCCCGTGGAACTTTGCTAGAGTTGAAATGCTGAGACTTTCATTAAACAACTTTGTCAGAAGCATTGTTGATTCTCTTGCACATTCTCGTAGCACACGAGCCGACGTATCCTTCAATGCCACTGCTGTATTCACTTCAATATTTTTTAATATGCTGAGCATCTAGTTTATTTATTTATCTCAATTCTCACATCAGTCTCTGTTACATCAATAATTGCAGAGTTTGTACATGGATGATGCACTCTTGCAAAGTGATTGCTTAGTAGCTCATTTATTTCTTCTAGTTCTTTAATTTTTGCAGCATCAGCATCTCTTACTTGCTACATAGTGAAAAAACTCTTTGGGATTTACTTTGGCATGCTTAGCTAATTTTGATTATATTCCCTCCACATTGCTTTCTTATTTTGAAGCTCTTGTTTTATGTTGCTATTCATCCACTTAATCCATCCTCAGTTTATCTTTCTGACCCTGGGTATGCAGTCTGATACTGCCTCTCTGAAACAATCTCTGACCACGTTGTAATAGGTTTCACGGTATAATAAGAACACAGATGGTTAAGAAAATAACTATTTATTAATTTAAAAGCTAATATTTCGCTGGTATTATATCCAGCATCTTCAGAGCACACAACACAAAGTTTGTTACAAAGGCAAGACAACCACATTTTCTTAACCATCTGTGTTCTTATTATACCGTGAAACCTATTACAATATGTCTGACGAACACATAAGCCTATCCACGCATAGAATCTCTGACCACTTCCGATGATGCCACTAACATTCTTTCCTTGTAGCTTCTTAATGAGTGGCACTCTTTTAGTCTGTCACCTCGGTTATAATCACCAGCTTTGTAGTTCTACATAAACCCTTTCTTGACTGAGAATTCCACATGTTAAGCACCTCCAAGAACAAGACCTCACATTCACTTTTCCTGATGAGAGATAGAGTTGCTACTGTAGTTATGCTCTGAAATCCTCTTGCAGAGTGTAACATCTACTCTTCTCCTTACAGTTTTTTCCAACTTAACATCATCTGTAAAAACCTGATATCCCCATTCTCTCCTAATATCATTAAGATATAGGTTAATAATAGTCTCAAAAGAGATCAATGCTGCATCATTCTCATAAAGACTCCTGCTGTTATGAACCCTAGCTCTCAGTGATATCTCTAACATACCACAACTCCAGATATCTACTTTGCCCTATAAAGAAGTGATAGACTTTATCATCCTCTTTGTGTAAAAAATTTATCCTCCTTTCACTATTTTGGAACTCTCCACTTTGCAAGCATCTTAGTAAACAAGTTTGTCATGGCTGTCTTTAATACATAAAACATCCCTTAAAACATCTGCTGATTTGTTGACAAGTTTTTTTTCCCTTATTAACATTAAGTTTACTTAATTCTTCATATACTTCCTGCTTACTCACCACCAGTCCTCTATAATTCCCTGCTTACCCAAGATCCACATGATATCATACTTACTATCATGATAAATGCTGAATTTTTTCATTAAAAACATTAGTGATATGCTTCCCTGTTTACTGTCTGTACTGTTTTACCATTTTCATCAACAAATGTCCTCCTCTTTTTATCATTCTTTATTTCACTGGATACAGTGGATACAGTCACTGTATTCGCTGTACAGTAATTTCATTCAACTTTGCCACTTTATAACCAGGCTGAGATTTCTCTGATTTAGCCAGAAAAGTCTTGGAAGGCATTGGCTTCCAAAAAAAAGGCCAGTTTCATTGACATTAAATAATGTTGGTCATAATAGCCCCCTTCTTATACAATTTTCTTCAAATCTCTGGATAATTTGCGGCCACCTCCTTATCAGCCTGTGATTAGAACATTATGTAGGCTATTTCTCAAACCACCCAGCACTAACGTGAAATTCTTCTTTTCGATCATTGATAGCCCTTTCTTTCAAGATTGCAAAGAGACAATGCATTTGATTTCATAAGGCCATTTCTTAGCAGGATCCATCTTTGGTTACAATCGTCAATCTATGTGCAAAGAAATCTCTCTAATTCAATCATTATAATACTTTGTATTCAGCAGCTTTACTTAAAATTGCTCTTATAGTTGATTCACCCATTTTTGTGTTCTTGTCTTATCTTTGCTCTGGACTTGCCTTGTTCACTTTCTTTATTATTTCAAGTTTTTCTTCCAATGAGATTACTTTTCGAATCATTTTCCCACTTTCACTTTTTTGTTCACTAATTCTTTTACTCATAATGAAAGGTTGGTAAAATACTTTAAAATTTTGGCGGTAAAAATTTGGAACATAGTATACATAGCGTACATGGAAGTAGTGTAGTATGCCATTAAAAATAACTTTGTAAAATGTTTTAAATCAGTAACTAAATTATTTCATTCTGGTGAGTGATTTTTTAAAATAGTTAGCTATAAAAAATGTACAGATCAAAAATTTTTTAAATCTCAACATTTATTTTTAAGATGTATATAGGCGCACTAATCGAATTTGGATATCGAAAAAAAATGACGTACTAAACGAAAATGCACTAATCAGAAGCGCATTAATCGAGGGATTACTGTACTTTGCATCCCATGGTTGCTTACCAAATTTCAAAACCTTACACTTTTTCAACATTGAACTGATAGTTCCACTTACCTGCCCATTCATGCAATCTATTCAAGTCTTCTTGTAAGGCATTAACATCTGCTTGATTCTGCATTGTTCTTCCCAGTTTTGCATCATCTACAAATAGCCGCATATCAGTAGTCAAGCCAAACTCAATATTATTAACATACAAATTGAACAACAATGGCCTCAAAACTGACCCCTGTGGCACACCACTGGTGACCTTTCTCTTTCGAGGTACTGCAACCCCATATACAACTTTCTGATACTTATCCAACAGCCAGTCACTGATCCAATCCCATCTCTTTCAAATGATTTAAGTGCTTGTCATGTGGCAGTCTATCAAAAGCCTTTGCAAAATCTTACTACACCACTGTATATGCATCTCCCCCTGTCCAAGGTATTTGTCACCTTGTTATAACACATAAGTAAGTTAGTAAAACATGATCTCCCTTTAACAAACCCATGCTGATAACCACAGAGAATACTGCTGTTATCAACACATTTCTATATCCTACTTCTCAGCAATCTCTCCAGGACCTTCATCACAACTCCACATATACAGACCTGCCTATAATTTGAAACTACAGCCTTATCACCACCTTTATGCAGTGGAACAATTTTACCCTCTTTCCCCTCCCTTGGAACCTGTACTATTGTAAGACTTATTAAACAGGCATACCAGTGCTACTGCCAATTCCCTGGAACATTCCCTTAAGATGCTTGGTGATATGTCAAAAAATCCAATTGCCTTATTGATATCAAGGTTATTTATTTCCTCAAATAGCTCCTGCTCACTCACAATTAAGCCATCACTGCCAGGAAGGATACAGTATTTACAAATTAATTAAGAAGGGAGTGGGAGAATGCTGCTGATAATATCAGGGGAATTATATCCACATTACGTAGACATGAAAGAAGGAAATAGGGGCAATGGTTATGAGGCAGTGTGGTGTGATGTGGAAGTTGGCATATATATTTAGTTAGATGTTGCTATAGGCCAGGGAATGCAGAGGGTGGTGTTGAAGAAATGTATAAACAACTTAGATTAGTGAACAAAGGAAGGGTAATTATTAAGGGTGATTTTAATTATGGCAGTATCAATTGGAATGAAGAGACAGCATTTGGGAATAAGGAAAATTAATTTTTTGAGTTCTTGAGAGATAGCTATCTCAGGCAGCATGTAAAGGAAGGCGCACAAGGATCAAGAGTTTTAGATCTGATCATTTCATCAGAGAATGTAATTGTGAGTGGGGTTTCACACTTTCCTCCAGTTGGTGAGAGTGATCATGAAGCGAATCACCTGGGTTGTGGCTATCCATAAGTAATTCTGCTTTGAAAAAATATCAAGTTTTTTTAAACTTTTGAATTCTGCTTTTTTTTTTATAATTAACTTCCTAAAATTACGAAAAATGCGTGTAATAAAACTGCGACAGGAAGTCACGCCACACGACAAAAGAACCAATTATAGTGCGATTAATGTGATTACATCCTAATCATTCGCCGAACATGTTTTATGAGCAGTGACTCATTTATGTTGGCTAAATTACTACAGTGTTTTTCCAACATATGATAGCCTATTTGCCAAATTTGTTAAAAATAACAGGAAATTAATAACAAAAAATAACCTATTAATTTAATTATAAGCAAATCTTGTTTAAAAGCATTTTAAAATTAACAGGGTGTTAATTTTCACATGTGACATATGGACCAGAAATTTTGTCCTTTAAATCCAAAGTGTGTTAAATTGAGGTTTTACTGTATTTTGGAGGCAGTACAATATGAATAATGGTAATAATCAGTTACGTGAAGAGTAGATAGAACAAGTCAGGAGAATGACTCAGTTAATAAAGAAAACAAAAGTGCAGTATTAGCAGAAATTTGCAAATCAAGCGAAGAAGTACCCTAGGGAGTGTTTGAGATATGTGGCAAATACAAGGAAGAATGATCATGGTAAGATGTTGTTATGGATGAAAATGGTAGAATGGTAACTGCTGTAGAAGATACTGATGTATTTTCAGTGATCAATTTATAAGGGTATTTCATCCTTATTAGGGTGGAACCATGAGGAACTTAAGTGTAGAAGACATAGCAGAGAATGGCTTAATTGTGAGTGAACAGGAGGTATTTGAGGAAATAAATGACCTTGATGTCAATAAGGCAATAGGATTTAATGACAAATTACCATGCATCTTAAGGGAATGTTCTGGGGATCTTCAAGTAGTATTGGCATGCCTGTTTTATAAGAGTCGTACAACAGCACAAGTTCTGGGAGTGGAAGGAGGGTAAAATTGTTTCACTGCATGGTGGTGATAAGGCTGTAGTTCAAATTATAGGCTGGTCTGTATATGTGGAGTTGTGATGAAGGTCCTGGAGAGATTGGTGAGAAGCAGGATACAGAAATGGGTTGGTAACAGCAGTATTCTCTATGGTTATCAGCATGGATTTTTTAAAATGAGATCATGTTTTCCAACTTACTTATGTACTATAACAAGATGACAAAT
The DNA here is from genome assembly GCF_054136105.1 of Typopeltis vanoorti. Classification (NCBI taxonomy): domain Eukaryota; kingdom Metazoa; phylum Arthropoda; class Arachnida; order Uropygi; family Thelyphonidae; genus Typopeltis; species Typopeltis vanoorti. The sequence goes on along the minus strand of NC_143560.1, from coordinate 23,640,397 downwards.
ACATTAGACAGGGGAGATGCACACACATAGATTTTTCAAAGGCTTTTGATAGACTGCCACATGACATGCACTTAAATCATTTGAAAGGGATGGGATTGGATAACAGACTTCTGAGTTGGATCAGTGATTGACTGTCGGATAGGTATCAGAATGTTGTATATGGTGGTGGGGGGGGGGGGTTCGGTATCCCAAAAGAGAACGGTCACATTTTGGGGCCATTGTTGTTCATATTGTATGTTAATGATATTGGGTTTTGTTTAACTAGTGATATGCAGCTGTTTGCAGAAGATGCAAAACTGGGAAGAGCAATGCAGAGTCAAGCGGATGTTATTGCCTTACAAGCGGTCTTGAAAAAATTGCATGAATGGGCAATCTATTCAAGATTGCAAAGTGAAAGGTTTTGAAATTTGGTAAGCAACAATAGGCTGCAAAGTATAAACTTGTTGGGGAAACTTTAAAGGAAGTAGAGCAGATGAGAGATCTGAGAGTGGTGATTGACCAGGACATGAAATTCAGAGAAATTAAAGAGTTATTTATATTTATCCCAATTCAGACTAGCTTCTTCAGAGCACAGATTTCAACTATGGTAAATACAGCACTCAGAACATAGAAGCAATTCATATTGGAACTGTAAAGAACTAATAATTTATTAAGGCGCCCTCCAGTGCAGTGTTTCTCATGCTTTCAGTATCTGCATAACCCCTTTTTAAAATTATTAATGCTGGAATCCCCACCCATTTCAGACAAATCCATTTTGGAAAATGTCAATAATATTTCATTGAAATATGAATAATTCTGAAGGTATTTTTTTAACATTAGCTTTTTAATAAATTAATGGTGCACACTTGTTACTTTCATGTTCTTTCTCATAGTTGCCCCAATCATTTTCATTTACTCCACTGTTTTCTATTGTATGTTTCAAACATCCTGTTTTTAACCATTAATTTAATATTAATTATTATTAGACTGCACCTCAAGAGTTTTTTTAATAAGAAACAACACAATTGCAAAAAAAAGTAAGAGTATTATTCACACTTTTATATGCATCCCAGCTTGCATGATTAACACAATTAAGCATGTACAGATGCATGCATGGATGGTAAAACAATCATTGAGGACTGTTTACAATTTAAGATATGAATGATTCTGAAATTCAGAATTTCAACCATATGGTTCAAACTATTTGATTTTAAACTTTTATACAAACAGTTTGAACCATGCAGTTAGAATATTATCATGCCATCAACTAGTGGAGTTCAGTCAATACATGCCAAGTGTTACATTTTGTTTAAAACTTCCTTTAGATTTTTTAGTTATGGAAAAATTAATTATAGAATAGACCTGCCCTTATCTCTAACAATACAGCAACAAAAATATAAAAGTTAAAAAAAATCAGAATTTATAAAAAAAAGTGCCCTATATTCTCCCTTCAAAACCTTTTGTATCACCTCAGGGGTATGCATAACACACTTTGAGAGACACTGCTTTAGGAAGCCAGATAGAAAAAACTTAATTCAGAGAAGTCAAGCTAAATGTGGTCTTATAATGACTGTCTCCCAGATCTTAGGCAAATTAATGCAACCATACTTATTGAGGATAGGGGATTTTACCAGTATTTTACCAAAGTCAATTAGCAGATTCTAATTCTAAAAATAGTCTCTCAGATCCATAGAAACTTCTATGTAGCACATGACTTATTTTTAACAGCATTAAATAAAAACAATTTTATCAAAAGATGTTTTATTAACTCCTTATATTTTGCTGAATTTCAAATCTACATCATCTGAGCACAACACAGCTTATATACGTGACAGTGGGTAAGTGAAACAATACAGTTGTAATGGACAAAAGGTCTCAAGTCCTATTTTGGTATCCTCTAATGTTGTAAAAAACAAAACAAAACATTACAGCTATGTGGGAGTTGCCCTTAAGATAACAGTCTGTTCAGGTTAGGATAATTCTTCAAAGCCATGGGTGACTCAAAAAATAATCTTTCAGATCTGTAACGACTTCTAAATAGCACATTTGTTTTCTTCCATCTAATCCTGTGTGAAGAGGTGTCCATGGACCGCCCCTTCACATCAGAATTAGATGGAAGAAAATTTTTTAATCTTTTATCTTAATAGCAACTCCCACACAGCTGTAATTTTTTTTTAACAACATTAGAGGGTGCCAAAATAGGACTTGAGATCTTTTGTCCATTACAATTGTATTATTTCATTTATCCACGGTTGTGTATACAAGCTATGTTGTGCTCTGATGATGCTGATTTGAAATTCAGTAAAATATAAGCAGTTAATAAAACATCTTTTGATAAAATTGTTTTTTGTTAATACCATTAAAAATAAGTCATGAATAACTGTCAACACCTAAGCTTATCTGTTAGATCTATGTAGCACAGTTATTCTTTCACATAATCCAGTATGAAGGAGTATCCAGAGTATGGTCTGCCAGTCTTGAATTGTCATACAGATGTGTAGTTTCATCAAAAATTGCAAATCTACTGGTCTTTTCAAAGTAGGCTACTTGCAGGTGCAAGAAACATTATATACACCATGTGTGCATAAGATTGGTTTGATTCTTCTGAGAACAAAGGACAGTTGTTTCATAGATGTGTGATTTGAAAGTGGCCTGAAGATTACATTTATGAAGACCTTTATCTTTGAATAACCAGCAACACCTAAGCTTATTAATACATGAGATAACATGTATTAAATTGATTTTGGTATTATATAGTATATTATACTAATATTATTTTGATTCTCTGTCTCCCAAAGCAATGATGTTTGGTTTGATTGGAATTATATCAAAGCAAATAAAGCTGTTGAGCCATACAATTGCTTCATAACCTTAGTTGCTTTTTATAAATGTGCTTTTAACTGTCATATCTAATGATGATTTCTTTTTTTGAAAACAGCCCAAATGATAATTGTTATTATTATTATTATTTCCCAAGACCTCATGGAGTCAAAGACTCATCTGGCAGGTCGCTTTATCACACACACACATCTCATCATACCATGTCTTAAACACACTCAAACTCCTTGCAGACACCACACTCTCAGGCAAGGCATTCCAATCATTCACAACTCTGCATGAAAAAAACCTGCCTCTCACTCCCCTACTCACACCCTCTTTATACAGTTTCCAGGGATGATTTCTGGTTCTCCCCTGATCTCCCACTATTCTCTGTAGAACTTCTCCACCATTGATCTTATAACAACCCCTTACCAACTTGTAGGTCTCTATCATATCCCCCCACTCTTCCTTCTCTCCACCAGACTCTGCAAATTACATCTTCTCAATCTTTCTTCATACTCAACATTCCAGAGGTCAGAAACTACCTTAGTCAGTCACCTTTGGACCCTTTCCAACATCTCTTCATCCTTCTGAAAACCAGGTGACCAAATCTGGGCACAATAGTCCATGTGTGGCCTAATCAAAGCCTTATACAATGGAACAAGAATCTCCCTACTTCCACACGTCAGTGTCCTCCGCATCATTCCCAGAAGTCTTTGTGTTGTCTTCACAATTTTGGCGATGTGTCCCCTAAATTTTAGATCCTTATCCACTATCACCCCCAGATATCTTATTTCCTCTACCTCCAACAATATATTCTCACCAAGCATAAATTCTGCATCCCATCTTTGTTTTCCAAATTTTAAAACCTTACATTTTGTAACATTGAACTCACATCCCCATTTGCTTGCCCAATCACTCAATTTATTCAAGTCTTCTTGCAAGGCCACAACATCTTTTCTCTTCATGGTTCGTCCCAACTTTGTACCATCTGCAAACAACTGAATACCTCCATCCAAATCTTCACCAATATCATTAATATACAAGTTAAACAGTAATGGCCATAAAACAGACCTCTGAGGCACACCACTAGTAACTTTCCTTTTCCTGGATATCACTCCCTCATACACAACTTGTTGATACCTATCAGATAGCCAGTCTCCAATCCAATGCACTAATCTAATAGCCAACCCCATCTGCTCTAGTTTGACTGTCAACTTATCATGAGGTACTCTTATCAAAAGCCTTTGCGAAATCCAAGTATATTACTGTGTATCCTTCTCCTCTGTCCAAGGAAGCAGTCACTTTATTGTAATAAGTAAGTAGATTACTAAAACATGACCTCCCTTTAGCAAATCCATGCTGTCCATTAAAGATTATACCATTGTTGTCAACCCAACTCTGGATCCTAGTTCTCACAAGCTTCTCCAACAACTTACCACAACACCTGACACAGAGATAGGGCTATAGTTTGATGCTTGAGTTTGATCACCTCCTTTATGAAGTTGCACAATCTTGCCCTCCTTCCACTCTTTAGGAACTTGACCAAGTGCAAGACTCGCATTAAAAAAATATGTCAAGGCAGGTGTCAGCTCTCTGGCACATTCCTTCAGAATACGCGGTGATATATTATCAAGTCCCACAGCCTTATTTACATCTAGTTTACTCAACTCTCCAAACACCTCTTGCTCACTTACAGTCAGTCTCTCCTCCCCATCATCAACTTCTCTCAATCTCTTTCCATGAAGTCACATTCACAAGATTGAAAGATCTTTATGAACTGCTCATTAAGTATCTCCACCACACATTCTGCAACAGCTGTCTTTATACCATTTCCTCCAATCATTGTCATCCTTCCATAATCATTCTTTCTTTTGCTGGCTACATATCGAAAGAACTCCCTAGGATTCCTTTTGGCTTCATTAGCTAACTGCTGTTCATACCTCTCTTTAGCTACTCTCACCAACCAAATCACCTTCCTTGCCTGGTCTTTGTAGAACTCATGAAATTGGTTACTTCCACTTCTCTTATGCTGCCTCCACAATGCCCTTTTTCTCTGTATCGCATGCTTAATCTCTTTATTCATCCATCTCACACCTACCTTATTTAACCTTCTCACCCTTGGAATACATTTAGACATTGCATCTACTAAATAGTTTTGGAAATCCCCCAAGCTGCATTGATCTCTTTTCCAGCTAACTCCTTAATCCATGCTACACCTGCAAGCTGTCTGCTGAGCTCTTCATAATCACCCCCCCCCTCTTGTAGTTCCAGGAAATAGTAAATAGGAAATATTAAATAGGAAAATAAAATATTGTTGCTTTCTGATTTATATATGTTGATCAGACTGCATTTTTTTTTCAGACATTGATGAATGCTCTATGTTTCATAACATCTGTGTATTTGGGCGCTGTGAAAATGTATTTGGTATGTTTCGCTGCATCTGTAATATGGGTTACCAGCTTGATTCTACAGGAGGCAACTGTACAGGCAGGGCTAATATTTATATTATTCTTTGTCTTTTATATATATGTATATTATTTTTTGCCTTTATATATATATATATATACAGGTGTGTGTGTGTGTGCGTGCGTGTGCGTGCATGCTTGCATGTTAGTCAGTCAGAAAAGTGTACTCTTATATAATAGTTAGTGTTATATACTGCCTGATGTTATATCCTTTATTTGGTGTTTTGGATGCTACCTCACCCTAAGTACTGCTGTTTATACTGAATTTCATGGTGAGGTATTATACTGATATTTTTATGAAGGATACTATAACTTTAAGATATACAAATTTAAATAATTTAATCAATTCTTCCAGTATTTCCCCAAAGTCAAATTGGCATCATCAAGGAACAATGTACAGATAAACAAGTGCATTATTCAATGTTGATGCCAATCAGGGGACAGCATATACTTCTGAAGTAGGGCAAATATATTTACATTTCCTCTACTTCAGCCTCCTCAGTGCACTATATTGAGTAAGGAAAGCTGAAGCAGAGTAAAAAGGACTACAGTCCTAAATAGTGCCATCTAGTGGAATAGATTGAGTGTTCTTATCCATTGGACTGATGGCGTGAGAATAAGCAATTCCTAGATTTGAGGCAGTTTCATGTAGTATCCACATTTTAGGAGAGTTGGATAGTTTCTTAAAGCAGAGGCAGATTCTAGGAATAGTTTCTTATATTTATATTTGCTGTGGTGAATTAAGGTGACCTTTTTCCAGCTTATCTTATGACAGGTTATCCAAAGAGTGATCTACAAGTACTGAGTCGCCATCATGGTGGAAGCATGTGTAGTCCTTATGCTTAGAAATTCTGATCTTGGCTGACTTTCCTGTTTGGCCATAACAAGAAAGGTTACAACTGTGAAGTACTTTATATACACCAGGCTGGTCTGGTCACTATAACTGTTCTTTGAGTTGAGAAGATGGTAGGGGGGAGGGATTATATTAAAATTTTCCTGATTTATTGGGGAATTGTAGCTGTTAGGTAAAAAGATGTTATGAATGTAGACAGTAAGGGCTGTTATCAGAAAAAAACTCAAATTTGCCTGTTATACCAGATTATATAATTTCATTTAATTTCAACCCTTCTACAACTGGAAGGAGTTGTGGGCAGGGTGACGTTGGTGAATGCATCTACCTGTGTTGTGTGTGTTCTGTAAACAGAGAATGCTAGGTATCCATCAGGTTGGCATGTTAATCAAGCTATCTAGAAAGGACAGAATGTTGTTGTTTTCTTTTTTTTAAAGTGAATCTGATCCTGGGATGATGGTAGTTTAAATGTGTTAGAAAGGTATTGAGAATATCAGAGCCATGTAGCCAAATGGAAAACACATAATCTATTTAGTATAACCAGGAGTAGGATTGTGTGTGTGTGGGAGAGAGTTTAGATCTTTCTCTCCAGAGGTTTTCATTAGTAGTTAGATTGGGGGGGGGGTGAGCAGAAGTGGACAGCATGGCTATCTTCTCTAGTCGCCGTAGCATGGTGGTGAATTTGAGCTGTGCTGAAGAAAGTGATTTTTTAATCAGTGAATAGCCCTTTTTTCTACGTTTTTGAGTGCTAAATTGTTTCTCTGGAATACGAGTGTACTTTAGTGGTTGTTTTTTAAAGTTAATTATTGTCGCGATATAGTGTATTTTGGTTACTGAGAAGACGGGGGTCGGATGCATAACGGTGGAAGACAAGACGAAGCTAAGTTTTCATTACTGTATTTAGTTTTATTTCATTTTATTTAGTGTACTTAATGTTTTATTTTGCTTGTAATTGTTTGTACTTTTCTTATTTATTTATACTCCCTAATACTTATTTAGAGTTTATTTTTAACACTAATTACGCTAATAGTCCCTCGGCAGTAACGAATGATGGCGGCTTCAGCTGCAGTCACAAATGCCATGTCACCAAGTCCTCTGCCATTTAAGCACTCCCTTCATTATAATCAATATAGTAAGGGAGTTTGTGGTTTGCAGTACTTGCGGCATGTATGCATCTCGGGAATTGGATATCTGGCTTCTGAGAGGGGGGGGGGGGGGCCCGTGTGCATAAAGTGCAGGCAGTGGGAGGAAATAAATGTAGTAGATATCTCAATAACCGACTTTGTTGCTCCTGGAATGGGAAATGAATACAGGAAGATGAGTAGTGTGATAGGAGAGAATGAAGAAAAAAATATGAATGAGAAAATAATAGTTAATAGTATAGAGATATCTATTACATTTATTTCCTCCCACTGCCTGCATGGGAGTGCTAGAAGAGGAGAGAATGGAAACAGCAGGAGTGATGGAATGATAGAGAGGTATGGGAGTGCTATAAGAGGAGAGAATGGAAACAGTAGGAGAGATGGAATGAGAGAGAGATATGGGAGTGCTAGAAGAGGAGAGAATGGAAACAGTAGGAGAGGCGGAATAATAGAGAGGTATGGGAGTGCTAGAAGAGGAGAGAATGGAAACAGTAGGAGAGATAGAATGAGAAAGAGGTATGGGAATGAAAGAAGAGAAGAAAATGGAAACAATAGGAGAGAAGGAATGGTAAGAGGTATAATGTATGGGGAACTCAATGATCCGTGGTGTTCAAGATAGGATGCGTGAGGAGTGTTTGCCAGGAGGAACGATAGAAAGTGTAGCTTTGGCAGTTAATAGAGGCAAAAGGGTGAATGAGATGATTGTGATGGTGGGAACAAATGACTTTAGTGGTGGTGTAAATAGGGCAGCGAGAGATATGAGATTCTTGCTTGAAGTGGTAAAAGAAGACACAGAGAGTAAAGATAGTGTGTGTGTGTGTGTGTTGCCTAGGTATGATAATGACGAGCTGAGCAGAAGAGCAGTGATATTGAATGGCATAATAGATAGAATGTGTGACAAGAGAGGACTGGAATATGTGGATGCTTCGAGTGCATTTGAAGACAGAAAGGAATTGTATGTGAGAGACCGCTTACGTTTGAGTGAGGAAGGACGTAGGCATTTGGAGAGATTGCCGTTCTGAACAAGTCAGTGTGTTCCAGGGAGTATGGTAGCAGTGGTGGCCTCTTGTGGGAATGGGTACTTGAGAGAAGGGAGATGACATCAGGTAACCCTGAGCCCAGTGGAGTCTAGAGGGGATACTTCTGGGTATAGAAACAACAGCATTTATATGCTTTATACTAATGCCAGGAGTATCCGGAATAAGGGAGAGGAATTGGTGGTGCAGATAGCATCAGCCTGGCCAAAAATTATTGGGATCACTGAGACGTGGTTGACAGAAGAGGATATAATAACAGGAATAAAAGTCGCGGGGTACAGTATTTTTCGGCATGATAGGAAGGGAAAGAATGGTGGTGGAGTACTGCTTATGATAAGTGATGACCTATGTCCTCTAAGAGTGGAGACTTTGGAAGGCAGTGACATTAATGATTTTGAAAGCATATAGTGTGAGATAGAGGTGGGCAAGACAGGATATTTAGTGGAGCATTGCTGCAGACCCAAGAGTACAGAGGGTGGGGACCAGGAAATGTTTAGACAGTTGAGTTTGGCAAGTGCAAGAAGAATGATTGTTATGGAAGATTTTAACTACAGTAGTATAAATTGATGAGAGGAAGATGCATGTAGAAATAAGGGAATGGAATTTCTAGAATTCTTGAGGGACAAATGTCTAAGGCAACATGTAATAGAGGAAACAAGAGGTTCAAGAGGTTTGGATTTGGTTATAGCATCACAAAAGTTGATAATAACTGAGGTGACACCTCTCCCACCAGTTGGAGAGAGTGACCATATGGTTTTGACTTGGAAAATGAATAGACATGCACGAGTATCAAAGAAATGGAACCGTATGTGGAATTATAAGGCAAGTGATTATAATAGTCTAAGACGTCAACTTGGGGAAGTTTCATGGTGGGAGGAATTGGAAGGCCAGGGTATCATTAGTGTGTGGAAAATTATGAAAGAATATTTTTTAGCAGCAATGGTAAGTTGTATACCACGAGTGAACAAGAGGACACAATTTGGAGTAAAGTGGATGACAAACAATATTAAACAGGAATTGCATGCGAAAAAGAGGCTATGGAAGAGATATAAGGAGACAGGTGAAGAGAAGATGCATGAAGAATATAAGACACAGGCCAGAATAGTGACTAGTATGGTAAGGAAGACGAAACTGGAATATGAGAGGAGATTGGCCCTAAGATCCAAAGAAAATCCTACGGAATTTTTTAGATATGTGGCCAGTAGGAGGAGAAATGACTGTGGAAAAATGATATTGTGGGATAAAAATGGGAATAGAGTGACTGATGCAGAGAACATAGTGGAGTTGTTCAACGAACACGTTATTGGGGTATTTTATCTTGGAGGATTCAGTTTTAATGCTAGAGGGATAGGGAAGATTCGAGGTTGAGAGGTACAGAAGGAGAGTGTGTTTCAAATACTCAGTACTCTGGATGTCAATAAAGCTGTGGGACTGGATGGTATTTCACCACGAGTTTTAAGAGAATGTGCTAGGGAATTGACAGAGCCTTTGACCTGGCTTTTCAATGAAAGTCTGGCTGCATGAAAGGTGCTGATGGAATGTAAGGAAGGTAAGATAGTGCCATTGCATAAGGGTGGTAGTAGACTGAAGGTTCTAATTATAAGCCAGTTTGTGTGTCATCAGTAGTTAGTAAGATCTTGGAGAAAGTAGTGAAGGACCGTATACAGCATTGGGCAGATGAGGGTAATGTTATCTGTGAGAATCAACATGGATTTGTGAAGGGGCGCTCTTGTTTTAGCAATATGCTAGACTTTTAATTGTTAAAAGTCCATTAGATGAGGGAATGGCATATACTGCCATTTTCTTAGACTTAGCAAAGGCATTTGACAGGGTGCCACATGATTAGCTGATATTTAAGTTGCAGCACATAAGTCTGGATGTCAGATTGTTCAACTGGATTCAGGATTGGCTGTCCGATAGGTATCAGAGAGTTGTGTATGGTGGGGCAGGTTCAAGGAAGCAGAGGGTTACAAGTGGGGCCCCACAGGGCTCAGTACTGGGACCTATATTGTTTAACCTTTATATCAATGACATTGTCAGTGGATTGCGAAGGGATATTCAGTTGTTTGTGGATGATGCGAAGCTGGGAAGGATTATTAGTAATAGTGCAGATGCGGCAGCCCTGCAGGAGGATTTAAATAAGCTAGATAGATGGGCAAATGAATGGGGGGTGTCGGTTTAATGCAGCGAAATGTAAGGTCTTTAGGTTTGGGAAACATCGATGGGACACTGCATACTCCCATAGAGTATGCAGTGTCCATTTTTCTCCTCTACTTCCTCCAGTTATACTGGAGGAAGTAGAGGAGAAAAGAGATCTGGGGTTAATGATTGATAGAAACCTGACGTTTAGGGGACATATTACAAGGGTGGTGAAGGTAACACAGAGGATTGCTGCAATAATGAGAAGGAAGCTCACCTACAGAGATAAAACAGTTATCATTCCATTGTATAAGACCCTGATCAGACCACACTTGGACTATTGTTCTCAGATTTGGTCCCCAGGATTTGAAGGGGATAAATTAACTGTGGAAAGGGTACAAAGGCGGGTAACAAAGATGGTTTCAGGATTGTACAATAATAGTTATGATGATCGGCTGAGGGAATGTGGACCGCAGAGTTTGGCGAATAGAAGGAGGAGAGGTGAGGTGATATGATTGAGGCTTTTAAACTGTTGAGAGATGGTTACAGGGTTGACACTGGGGAGTTCTTTCACTTGGTTGAACAACGGGAAGGAGTGATGACAAGAGGCCATCTCTGGAAGTTACGAAAGGAAACTGTGAGCAAGAGGGTGCGGAGTGGTTTCTTTGCATGGAGGGTGATTGAACCATGGAATTCATTGCCTGATGGAGTGGTGAGAGCGAGAACGGTCAATGAGTTTAAGGAGTGGTATGATAGACTGTGTGTTCTTAGGGGGGACCACCCCTCGATGAGTCTTGATAGACTTTGTGTTTCCTAGGAAGGACCTCCCACGATGAGTATTTTGACTCCTTGGTGCCTGAATAATAATAATAATAATATGTTCATGGTAAATTGAAGTAAGTCTGAGATACCAGGAGTAAATTCAGCAAGAGGACTATCAAAATGTATCATTATGTGAATGCGATGGAAGATGAGATGTTCTATTCTAGACTTAAAATGGGTAGAGTGTGTTATGTATGAAGAGGTGTTGCTAATATACTAGGCATAACTATTGCAATCTTTTTCACTGTGCTATCTATCTTAAAAATGCCAGTTGGAATAATCAGTGTATAAGTCTTACAACCTAACCCAACTTGAGGTGTTTATATTTTAGAAAATCTTGGCAACCCTAAGATAATGTGTACATATTTTGTTTGCTCTCTCCATCAGCCTGATTTGCTGAGTGGATAGTATCTCTTCCTTCCAACCAATATCCTATAGATTAGATTCATGTTCCATTGTGACATGGGTTTGTAATTTTTAGGTGGTAGAAAATTTTCTTCAGTTAGCCGCTACTCTGTTTTTTGGAGTTACCTTTCGGGCTTGAGATATCATGGTTGTTGAAAAATACCTTGACGAGCAGAGACAAGCAAGTTATTGTACCTCTGTACCGAGCCCTGATTAGACCTCATCTCGACTACTGTGCCCAGATTTGGTTACCTCGGTTCCTTCTTGATGGGGAGGAGGTGTAGAGGATCCAGAGGCGAGTGACTAAGATGATAGCAGGTCTATGGAATGAACCATATGAGAACAGGTTGAAGATTTGTGGGTTGCAGAAACTAGTTGATAGGCGGAAAAGGGGAGATATGATTGAGACATTCAAATTGTAAAAGGATTCTATAGGATTAATACAGAGGATATTTTTGAGATCAGGACTGGTGGTGGGAGAACTAGGGGACACCTATGGAAGCTGGGCAAGAGTGTGGGTAGCAAGGGTGTTAGAGCTGGGTTCTTTACTTTTAGAGTGGTAAATGAGTGGAATAAGCTGCCAGAGTCTGTTGTGGGTGCTATGACAGTGAGCGAGTTCAAGGCAAGGTATGATAGATACTGTGAGAATGTCGAATAGTTGTATGGACATGATGTTTAGGGCCTCCCTCGATGAGTCTAAGGACTCCCTGGAGTAGCCCGAAATAATAATAATAATCATGTTGTTTGGGCTCTAGAACACAAGAACCAGATTTTTAACCCTTATCTGAATCAGTGGTACTAATATTTATATATATGGTAGAATGGAAACTTTGCTGATACATGTAGAAATGTTCATATGACTACAACTAGAAAACGTAGAATACTATATACTATTAGATTCATCCTAATCACGTAAGACCTCTTCTTCAGGTGTGAAACATATCAAGAAACAAACTTAGAAACACAAAAAAATTAGCATGGCAACAACAAATACTGTATTGCATAGGATTCTGGTAATTCATATTATTTGTGAGCATGTGTCCTTTATAATGTATGCTCTCATTTGTGAGCTCACATCATAGCTGTGAAATATTCAGGCCCTGTGCATTTAAATATAAATCTAACATTAATCTGTCTGAATGTTTCCAGCTATGACCAGTCAAATACAGAATTGAGAGCATGTTAATATGCACAATAATGAGAACATGCCCACTGATAATTTGAGTTGCAGAATCCTATGTAATATCATATTTGTTGTCATTATGCTAATCTTTTTCTGTTTGTAAGTTTTCCACACCTAAAGAAGTACTATGTAATTAGGATGAAACTAGTAATTTCATCCTAATTCCTAAATAAATTATTCTATTTTTATTGGTTTTAGTTATATGAACATTTCTACCTAAATAAATAAATAAATTATATAAGTAAAGTGGATATTAGATCCAGCACTGTCAGGCCAGTGAAACCTTATCAAAATGGACTAATAGAAAGTGAATATATAGATGCTTGGGCAGTGCCTATGTTTTTTAAGTGGTCTACACTAAGGCAACTCATGAATGCCGGTGAGTAAATTTCCATAAGCTCTCTGGTCAACTTATTTTTATGAAAGTTTCATAGTTTCTACATTCGGCTTTGAAATATGGCTGGATCTAATATCATATCCACTTATATAATTTTTCATTGCTGAACTGAAGCCTTTTGCCTCTTTATTTTAGTAAATAAATAAATATTTTTTTATGTCACTTCCAGCCATGAAAGTTGTATACACATAGTACATAGCACATAGTACTGTGAGTGGGTGGGCTAAGGATATTTTTCTTATATATGCAGTATATTATATTTTTTACATAGTCCAGAACTTCTGATCTGGAGACCAAACATGGAACTTCTTCAATCCACTTCAAGCCTCCAATAAGTGAGACAGTAGTGTCACAGTAGGCAATGAAATTTCGGCCTAAGGACCATTGTAAGCACCCATGCCCATGGCAATGAACCCACATCTTTTGGTTATAGAGCGGGTGCAATAACTACTCAGCCAACTAGGCTGGAAATTATAGCTTTATAACTTTTCATGAGGGTGAGATTCACATAAAAAAATAAGTAATAATAATAATAATAAAATTTAAATGATGGTATTTTAAAAAAATTCATTTAGTAATGAATTATTTAACTATTAATAGTGAATTCATATTTAGACTATAAGGCTACCGGTACTTCAATCTTAATTCTGTCTTATCAATTTTATAAATTCTCTACCCACTGGCATCAGAGATCTGAATGGTTGGGTAATAAACAACAGGGAGTTTTTCATTACTAGAACAACTCATAGTTTTCCAGCAGACTTTGTTGAGGTGTGTTTTACTCAGATTATCTAACTTTTGTTTAAGAAGATGGGGTAAAAGTGTGCTGAATTTACCACCTTCAAAAAGTTAGTTTGTAAACATCTTTTCAGAAAAATGCAAACAGACGAATAAAAATAAATACAAAGCAAGGAATCAGGTAAGATACTGAGTAACAAAAATTAGGTAAATAATGTTGATTGTAAAAAGAAGGATATTATTGGGTATTTTGTCTCTATCATAAAACATAGCTGTTCATGACTGGATTATTAATTTAAGTTTTCTTTGAATGAGAAGAAATTATTCAAGCAGGCAAAAGAAAATCCCAAAGAATTTTTGTTTCATTATATTTTGTAGGAAGTTATGTTAAGTAGGAAGAATGGGTGTGTTTGGATAACTTTAAATAGTGCAGATGGTGGAGAGATAACAGAGGCTGAAGAAATTTTCCTACTGAGTGACCACTTGGCAAGGGTATTATTATTATGATCCAGGCATCCTTCTACACTATTACTAATAACCCTTCCCAGCTGCACATCATCTGCAAACAACTGAATATCTCCCTGCAATCCATTGAAAATGTCATTGAAATAAAGGTTAAACAATATAGGTCTCATTACTGAGCCCTGTGGGACCCCACAGTAACTTTCTTCATTGATACTGCTCCTCCATACACAACTCTTTGATACCTGTCAGATAACCAGTCCTGAATCCAGTTCACTAACCTGACATCTAAACCCATGTGCTGCAACAGAAATATCAGCTTATCATGTGGTACCCTGTCAAATGCCTTTGTAAAATCAAAAAAAAAAAAAAAAAAGCAGAACATGCCTTTCCCTCATCAACTGCTCTTGTTGCTTTATTATAAAAGGCATTCATTACTAAAACAAGGGTGCCCCATCATGGTGCCCATGATGACCCTCTTATCCTCAGCTGCCCATTGCTGTATGTGATCCATCAATAATTTCACCAAGATCTTAACAACTACATGCCTGATGAAATACAAACTGGTCTATAGTTTGACACTTACAGTCTGCTACCACCCTTATGCAATAGCATTATCTTACCTTCCTTCCACTCTCTGGATATGTTCTCATGGCCAGACTTTCATTGAAAAGTTAGGTCAATGGAGCTATCAGTGCTTTAGCACATTCTCTCAAAACCTGTGGCAAAATCCCATCTAGTCCCATTGCTTTATTGACATCCAGAGTGTCCAGTATTTGAAACACACTCTCTTCATGCACTTCTGAACTTAACACATGCCCTATCCCTCAAGTATTAAAACCTACTTCTCCTGGTTGAAATACACCAATCAAGTGTTCATTGAACAACTCCACTATGTCTTGTGCATCAGTCACTCTATTCCCATTTTTATTCAACAATGTCATTCTTCCACAATCATTTCTCCTCCTACTGACCACATAGCAAAAACTCCTTAGGATTTTCTTTGGATCCCAGAGTCAATTTCTTCTCATATTCCAGTTTTTCCTTCCTTACCATATTAGACATTCTCCTGGTCTGAGGGCTTATATTCTTCATGCATCTGGTCTCTGCCATTCTCCTTATATCTCTTTTTTACCTGCAGTTCCCATTTGATATTGTTTGTCATCTGTTCTACACCAAATTGTGTTCTCTTCTTCTGCTGCAATATACAACTTGCTATTGCTGCTAATAAATATTCCTTCACAAGTTCCCAAGCCCTGATGATATCTTGCCCTTCCAATTCCTCCCTTCACGGAACTATCCCAAGTTGATATCTAAGACTATTATAATCACCTGCCTTATAATTCCACATATATTCCTTTCTCTTTGATACTCCATGTTCATTCATTTTCTGATCAAAAACCACATGTCACTCTCTCCAGCTGGGAGACAGAGATGCCATCTCAGTTATAATGAAATCTTCTGATGCTGTGACCAAATCTGAAACTCTTGAACCTCGTGTTCCTTCTACTACATGTTGCTTAAGAAATTTGTCCTTCAAATTTTCCAGTTTCCTCTTCCCAATTTATACAGTTAAAAATCTCCCATAACAATCGCTCTTTTTGCACATGCAAAGCTCAACTGCCTAAACATCTCCTGCTCTTCACCTTCTGTGCTCCCTGGCTTGTAATAACACCTTACTAAATATCCTGTACTGGCCACCTCTACCCCAGACTATTTGCTTTCAAAATCATTAGTGCCATTATCCACCAAATCCTCTACTCTGAGAGAACATAAGCCATCACTTATCATAAGTAGTGCTCAACCACAACATTTTCCCTTCCTATGCTGTTTGAAAAATGCTCTACCCTGCTACTTCTATTCCTGTCAGTATATCATCTTCCAACAACCACATCTCAGAGATTCCAATAATCTTTGGACAAGCCAATGCTGTCAGCACCACCAATTGATCTCCTTTATTCTAGATACTCCTTTTTTTAGTATAAAAAATCAAGAGATTGTCACTGTTTCTATACCTATCATCATCCCCTCTGGACTCCACTGGATTCAGCATTACTCGATGTATTCCTCCTCCTTCCAAGCACCTATTCCCATAAGAGGCCACCCCCTGCTACTATCCATCCTGATAATTCTAGTTTCCCTGCATTGACACACTGACTTGTTCAGAGAGAACAGCATTTTATGTCCAGATGCCTATGTCCTTCTTCATTCAAATGCAAGCCGTCTCTTGCACAGTTCCTTACTGTCCTCATATGCTCTCCAAGTATCCACATATTCCAAGCCTCTCGACATATTTTGGTTATCATACTATTCATTACTGATGTTCTTCTCGACAGCTCTGCATTATCATACCTGGACAACACACTCAATGTCTTCTCCCGCACAACCTGAAGCATAAACCTCAGATTCACACTGCCTCCTGATTCACACTGCCTCTCAAGTCATCCGTGCCCAGCATCACACTTATCCACTCTTTCACCTTGCATAATTGCCATAGTCACCTTATATATATCGTTCCTCCAGCGAAACACTCCTCAGGCATTCTATCTTGCACACCACGAATCATCGAGTCACCATACATCACACATCCTACCACTCATTTTCTTCCTTGCTCACCTGCATACCTCTCTCTCTCTTTCTCTCTCTCTCTCTCTAACACTTTCTTTCTTTGTTTCCCCCACTTACCATCTCTCCATCCCTGGTTCCAGCACTCTCTCTAACTTTTTTTTTACATTCCTTCTCATTGACTGGTTTTTCTATTCCATCATTCCCATAACTCTCTCTGTCTCACTAACTATCATCCAAATGAAGAGATTGTTATGGCAGTGTTGACAGGAACCAATGTGAGAACAGAGCTTGATAAATTGGAGGCACTTGGATATTGCAGAAGCTAAATGCAAATACAGCTGAGGGATTGGATGGGATATTGACTCATGCTTTAAGAGAATGTGCAGAAAAACTGGCAATGCCTTTGACTAACTGTTTAATGTAAGTCTCAGCACTGACAAAGTTCAAAGAGTGTGGAAGGAGGGCAAAATAATTCTCTGCTTCTCTACTTTTACAAGAATTTCTCTACGTCTACATGTTAGTGTGTGCTCTGTCATTCCCAGAAGTCGTGTTGTCATCACAATTTTGGCAATGTGTCCCCTAAATTTCAGATCCTTATCCAATATCATCCTAAGATCTCTTATCTCCTCCACCTCCAACAATATATCCCACCAAGCAGAAATTCTACATCCCATCTTTGTTTCCCAAATATTAAAACCTTACTTTTTGCAACACACTAAACTTGCATCCCCATTCCCGTGCCCAATTACTCAATTTATTCAAGTCTTCTTGTAAGACCACAACTGAATAATCTCCATCCACATCATCACCATCATTAACATACAAGTTAAACAGTAATGGCCCTAAAATAGACCCCTGAGGTACACCACTAGTGACTTTCATTTTCCAGGGTATTGCTCCCCCATTCACAACTTGTTGATACCTATCAGATAGCCGGTCTCTAATCCAATGCACTAATCTAATACCCAACCCCATCCACTATAGTTTGACTATTAACTTATCATGCGATAATCTATCGAAAGCCTTTACAAAATCTAAGTATATTACTGTGTATCCCTCTCCTCTGTCCAAGGAAGCTGTCACCTTATTGTAATAACTAAGTAGATTACTACAACATGACTTCCCTTTAGCTTATCCATGCTGTCCATCAAAGATAATACCATTGTTGTTAACCCAATTCTGGATCCTAGTTCTCACCAGCTTCTCCAACTTCTCTTCTTGAGTTCTATCACCTCCTTTATGAAGCGACATAATCTTGCCCTGCTTCCACTCCTGAAGAACTTGACTCATTGCAACACTCATATTAAAAATATATGTCAAGGCAGTTGTCAACTCCCTGGCACACTCCTTCAGAATACGTTGTGATATATTATCAAGTCCTAGCCTTATTAACATCAAGTTTGATCAACTCCCCATACACCTGTTGCTCACATACAGTCAGTCTCATCTCCCCACCATCAGCTGCTCTCAATCTCTCCATGAAGTCACATTCACAAGAATGAAAGACCTTTATGAACTACTCATTAAGTATCTCCACTATATCTTCCACAACAGCTCTCCTGATACCATTTTCTCCAATCAATGTTATCCTTCCATAATCATTTTTTTTTTTTTTTTTTTGCTGGCTACATAGCGAAAGAACTCCCTAGTATTCTTTTTTTGCTTCATTAGCTGACTGCTGCTCATACCTCACTTTTGCTACCCTTACCAACCAGATCACCTGCCTTGCCTGGTCTTTGTAATGCTCATGGAATTGGTTATTACCACTTCTGTTATGCTTCCTCCATAATGCCCTTTTTCTCTGTATCACATGCTTAATCTCTTCATTCATCCAATTTACATCTACCTTATTTAACCTTCTGACCCTTGGAAATATTTAAACATTGCATCTACTGGATAGTTTTTGAAAAAATCCCCAAGCTGGCTGCATTGATCTCTTTTCCAGCTAACTCCTCATTCCATGCTACACTTGCAAGCTGTCTCCTGAGCTCTTCATAATCACCACCCTTGTTGTTCCATATACAACCTTTTCTCACAGAGATCCTCACACTGCTGGCAATAACTCAGGTAATCACTTCATGGTCATTCTCACCAATTGGAAGGTGATTGAACACCTCATTTATAATTACATCCTCTGATGAGATGATCAAATCCATGACCCTCAATCCTCGTATGCCTTCTGTTATATGCTTTCTTTGGTAGTTGTCATTCAAAAACTGAAGAAACTCATTTTCTTTACATCCAGTTGCTATCTCATCTTCCCAGTCTATATTGCCATAATTAACATCACCCTTTTCTTATTTGCTAATTTCATTATACATTTTGTAGTCACTACCATCCACATTACCAGGTCTGTAACAACATCCAACCAAATATTTCATTCTGTTCACCTCTCTCTCACACCATACTGCCTCAAAGCCACTGGCATTATTTCCCTCTCATCTCTACTTTGTATAGACATAACTCTTTCTCTATCATCAATAGCACTCCTCCTCCCTTTTTACCCTTTCTTTCCTCACGAAACATATCATACTCTTCCATCTCTATTTCTGTCAAGGTGTCATCCTCATCTAGCCATGTCTCATTTATTCCAACAATTTTTGGGTGAACAGACGCAATTAATGCAACCATTTCATCTGTTTTGTTTCTTGCACGTCTAGCATTTGTATACAAACACAGCAGCTCATTCCTGGATCTAAGCTAATTCCACTGATACCACTCTTTCGATGTGATTTCTCCATGTTCTACTCAAACCATTTCCCAAACATGAACAAACATGAACATACACGAATGAAACATCAATAAACTCCCACAGAAGCTGCAGAACAGGGGGAAATTGGTGTTGTTTATGAAAAACTAGAATTAATCCTGAAATAAATTCCATAAAGGATATAATTGGAAATGAAGATTGTATATATAAAAAAATTAGAAACCAAAACCTTCATGAAAATAAAAATAAAAAAATAAAATAAATATTAATATTATGGAATATATTATATTCTAATAATGTTAATATTATAATATTAATATTGTTTGACATTATAGAGATATAATATTAATAGACAAAGATTGATAAATTTGGATGTATCTAAAAATTTACGAATAAGCAGCACTCTTTATGAGGGAGAATATATGCATTTTCTATATAATTTAATAATTGTGATGGATATATATTTAATCCAAATACACTATATCATAATCAAGAAACATAAGAATTGCTTCCAGAATATTTTGAGTTACAGAAGAAGCTGAGTGTGATCATTTTCTAATTGGCGATATTTTTAGGATTAAAATAAACAATAAATATTTTTTAGCACATGTCAATCAACTAAAATACTATATTAATAAACTGAATAAAATGGAGGAGAGAAGGAGAGATTTAGTTAAAACAGTGATTTTCAACCTTTTTCATAACATGGCATACCTAGACTAATTATTAAAATTCTGCGGCACACTAAAAATATATTCTTTTAATTTTTTTGATGATCTGGCAAAAAGTAGGCATAATTTTGATTGATTTACACTCACAAGAAGATGGAAGACCAGACATTAATAAAAAAATGTGCAAATTACAACATTATTTCTTTCAGTTAATTTGTTTTCATAAATCTCGCAGCACACCTGAAGACCTCTTGCGCACACCAGTGTGCCTCGGCACACCAGTTGAAAATCGCTGAGTTAAAACAAAAATTGAAAAATGAGGAGTGAAAGAGAATGAAAAATAGTCAAATCATCTGGAACCATATCAAGGATAGCATTAAACTCAGTTGGAATTCAAAGTAAAATACAATGAAAAGAATTGTTTTCATTGTATTTGTTAGCATTTTCTTTAATGCTAGATACTTTCTTCATGAAGAAAGTATCTAGCATTAAAGAAAATAAATAACGGAAATTTTCTAAATATCCTCTCTGATATTCATGCTGCTCAGAGACAAGGAATCTAATAAAATAATGACATAATAAATGAAAAAAATAAAAACTTTATATCTTTTTAAATATTTTTTTACATATATTTTTATAATTTCCATTAAATAACCAAAGAATGTTCTGTGAAATGAAAAACACAACAATAATCAACAATAGCTATGGGCAAACATTAACAACCGGAGATAAAATTTTAATACTCTACAGAATATTACTTATTATTATTATCATGTGACACCTCCAAGTAGTTGAAAGACTCATGGAGGGAGGGCACCTACTCGACAGCTCTCTATCTCCACCACTTAATCCACCGACTGCAGCAAATCACCATCACCATCATCACCTACACCAGTGCCATCTGCTGCCTACTACCACTACCACTAGTATTTTTTGTCTGTAAATTGCGTGTGTTCTCAAGGCTGAAATTTCTGTATGTGGGGTGAAAAACCCAAGTTTCCAGGAGAAAAAACCCTGCTATTCCCCTCTATGAGATCGATTAACTTACCTTCAATTGAAAAAAACCATATAAAGATTCCTCTCGTCACAACGAGGATCGAACTTAGGACTTTTCCAATTGAATAATACAGAATCAACTTCTACTTCAGTGAACTTACTGAGACTTTGAAAGTTTATTTTTCACTTGGTTAGAGTATAATAAAATTAGTTTAATCCTTTATCCAAGTGTGAGCAAACAAAGTTTGCACCTGAAAGTATCTTCAGGACTGGGGTAAGGTGGTACAACACCAGGGCAACTCGTTGCAAAGGTGGAGAAAGCTACCAACACTCCTA
Source organism: Typopeltis vanoorti (assembly GCF_054136105.1). Lineage (NCBI taxonomy): Eukaryota > Metazoa > Arthropoda > Arachnida > Uropygi > Thelyphonidae > Typopeltis > Typopeltis vanoorti. Next base: position 23,618,674 of record NC_143560.1, on the reverse strand, counting down.
TCTCAGTATCTCCTATAATGCAAAACACATCTCCTTGCGGATATGTCTAATGTTATGCATTAAGGGAAGGGCCACTACCCAGACTAGTTTTGACCTTTATTGAGGTCTCTTCAGTGGGAGCCAGGCCCAAGTGGAGATACCAGGCAGAAGCATTAGCAGGTCATCTCTACCTATAGGAGTTGTCAAATGGTGTGCCACCCTTTTTTAATAAATTACTCTGGATTTAGAGAAAGATGTTGAAAGTTTATTTTTCACTTGGTTAGAGTATAATAAAATTAGTTTAATCCTTTATCCAAGTGTGAGCAAACAAAGTTTGCGCCTGAAAGTATCTTCAGGACTGGGGTAAGGTGGTACAACACCAGGGCAACTCGTTGCAAAGGTGGAGAAAGCTACCAACACTCCTATCTCAGTATCTCCTATAATGCAAAACACATCTCCTTGCAGATATGTCTAATGTTATGCATTAAGGGAAAGGCCACTACCCAGACTAGTTTCAACCTTTATTGAGGTCTCTTCAATAGGAGCCAGGCCCAAGTGGAGATACCAGACAGAAGCATTAGCTGGTCATCTCTACCTATAGGAGTTGCCAAATGGTGTGCCACCCTTTTTTAATAAATTACTCTGGATTTAGAGAAGTCCTGAAGATACTTTCAGCTGCAAACTTTGTTTGCTCACACTTGGATAAAGGATTAAACTAATTTTATTATACTCTAACCAAGTGAAAAATAAACTTTCGACATCTTTCTCTAAATCCAGAGTAATTTATTAAAAAAGGGTGGCACACCATTTGACAACTCCTATAGGTAGAGATGACCTGCTAATGCTTCTGCCTGGTATCTCCACTTGGGCCTGGCTCCCACTGAAGAGACCTCAATAAAGGTCGAAACTAGTCTGGGTAGTGGCCCTTCCCTTAATGCATAACATTAGACATATCTGCAAGGAGATGTGTTTTGCATTATAGGAGATACTGAGATAGGAGTGTTGGTAGCTTGCTCCACCTTTGCAACGAGTTGCCCTGGTGTTGTACCACCTTACCCCAGTCCTGAAGATACTTTCAGGCGCAAACTTTATTTGCTCACACTTGGATAAAGGATTAAACTAATTTTATTATATTTTACTGAGACTTCTAAACAGAAACTTATGATATCGGTCATCTAGAATATCCTTTACTATTACTATCCAACGTAGAAGAAAATACAAAGCTATTGTACAACTCTAAAACAACAAAGTGCCAGGTACTAATGGAATTAATGAAATAATAGCCAAATTCTTCATATATGGTTTTTAAGGTGATTGTCAAACTGTATTCTGAAGGAATAGGTCCACAGTTGACCAGATTTTATATTCCCATATAAAACAGGCATTAGTGAGACTTGGCTAACAGCAAATGATGTAGTTACAAGAACAGACTGTGAAGGGTTTAGTATTTTCAGGGAAGATACAGAAGATAATATGGGAGGGTGAGAAGTACTGCTGATGATAACGGACGAATTGCAACCAAAAAGAATAGGAGATAGGCAGGAGGGTGGCTGTTCATTTGAAGTAGTCTGGTGTGAGATTAGGGCCAAAGAGACAAAATATAAGTTGGTTGTTGCTATAGGCCAGGGAGTTCCACAGATGATATAGAAGACATGTATTGCCAAATTGGCACAACGAGGACAGGTTGAGTGATTATTATGGAGGACTTCAACTATGGAGATATACACTAGAAAGAAAGAAAGATCACATGGCAGAAAGGAAATAGAATTTATACACCTACTAAGAGGCAATTACTTAAGCCAGCATCATGCGATGAAGGGGGACTAGGAATGGGACAGTTACTGCACCTGGTCATAGGATCAGAAGAGCTATCCATACCAAGATGACTGCATTGCCTCCAGTTAGTGAAAGTGACCATGAATGAGGAATATTCTGTCAAGAAAGGGGTATATATGAAACTACAAGGCAGGTGATTGTGACAAGCTTAGGAAGAAACTTAAATCTGTTCCATGGCATAAAACACTGCAGGGTAAGAATGTTAGTAGTACATGGGATATAGCTAAATGTTATCTAGAAGAATCAATATTAAATTGTATACCTAAGGTAAGGAGGTTTAATCAGGTTGGAATTAGATGGATGAGTAATATCATCAAGCATAAGCTGCAGAAGAAAAAAATGCCATAGAGGGTATATGAAAAGGAAGGTGACCAGCATGTCAAGGAAGACAAAATCAGATTATAAGAAAAAACTAGCCAAGCAGGTCAAAGGAAATTCAAAAGAGTTATTTTGTTATATGGTAAGTAAGAGGAAGAATGACTATGGAAGATTAACCTTAATGAGTGATGATGATGATGATGGTCATGAGGAGACAGAAGCAGGTTGAGGTTAATGTAAATACATCTGTGGGATTAGATGGGATATCAGCCAGGGTTTTGCGAGAATGTGCAAGGGAACTGCCATTGCCTCTGACTAGGCTCTTAATTTAGTGACTTGGTTGGTGAGGGTAGCTAAAGAGAGGTATAAACAACAGTTAGCTAATGAAGCCAAAAAGAATCCTAAGGAGTTCTTTCGATATGTAGCCAGCAAAAGAAAGAATGTGGAAGGATGACATTGATTGCATAAAATGGTATAAAGACAACTGTTGCAGAAGGTGTGATGGAGATATTTAATGAGCAGTTCATAAAGGTCTTTCAATCTTGTGAATGTGACTTCATGGAGAGATTCAGAGCAGTTGATGATGGGAAAGAGAGACAAACTGACTGTAAGTGAGCAAGAGGTGTATGGGGAATTGAGCAAACTAGATGTAAACTAGATGTATATCACCAAGTAGAATGTGCCAGGGAGTTGATGCCAGCCTTGACATATTTTTTTAATATGAGTCTTGCACTGGGTCAAGTTCCTAAGGAGTGGAAGGAGGGCAAGATTGTGCCACTTCATAAAGGAGGTGATAGAACTCAAGCACCAAACTATAGACCTATCTGTGTGTCAGGTGTTGTAGCTACGTTCTTGGAGAAGCTTGTGAGAACTAGGATCCAGAGTTGGGTTGAAAACAGTGGTATTATTTTTGATGGACAGCATGGATTTGCTAAAGGGAGGTCATGTAGTAATCTACTTACTTATTACAATAAAGTGACTGCTTCCATGAACAGAGGAGAAGGATACACAGTAATATACTTAGATTTCGCAAAGGCTTTTGATAGAGTACCTCATGATAAGTTGATAGTCAAACTACAGCAGATGGGGTTGGATATTAGATTGGTGTATTGGATTGGAGACTGGCTATCAGATAGGTATCAACAAGTTGTGTATGGGGAGCGATATCCAGGAAAAGGAAAGTTACTAGTGGTGTGCCTCGGGGGTTTGTTTTAGGGCCATTGCTGTTTAACTTGTATATTAATGATATTGGTGAAGATTTGGATGGAGGTATTCAGTAGTTTGCAGATGATACAAAGTTGGGATGAACCATGAAGAGTAGAGAAGATGTTGTGGCCGTACAAGAAGACTTGAATAAATTGAGTGATTTGGCACGGGAATGGGGATGTGAGTTCAATGTTGCAAAATGTAAGGTTTTAAAATTTGGAAAACAAAAATGGGATGTAGAATTTATGCTTGGTGAGGATATATTGTCAGAGGTGGAGGAAATAAGAGATCTGGGGGTGATTGTGGATAAGAATCTGAAATTTAGAGGACACATAGCCAAAATTGTGAAGACAACACGAGGGATTCTGGGAATGATGCAGAGGACACTGACTTGTATAAGTAGGGAGATTCTTGTTCCATTGTATAAGGCTTTGATTAAGCCACACATGGACTATTGTGCCCAAATTTGGTCACTTGGTTTTCAGAAGGATGAAGAGATGTTGGAAAGGGTCCAGAGGTGACTGACTAAAGTAGTTTCTAACCTCTGGAATATCAAGTATGAGGAAAACTTGAGAAGATGCAACTTGCAGAGTCTGGTGGACAGGAGGAAGAGGAGAAATATAATAGAGACCTACAAGTTAGAAAGAGGTTGTTATAGGATCAATGCTGGAGAGGTTCTTCGGAAAATAGTGGGAGATGAGGAGAGAACCAGAGGTCATCCCTGGAAACTGTATAAAGAGGGTGTGAGTAGGGGAGTGAGAAGCAGGTTTTTTCATGCAGAGTTGTGAATGATTGGAATGCCTTGCCTGAGAGTGTGGTGTGTGCAGAAAATTTGAGTGTGTTTAAAGCATGGTATGATGAGCTGTGTGTATGATAAAAGGACCACCTAGGTGAGTCTTTGACTCCATTGGGTCTTGTGTAATAATAATAAAAAAAATAATAATAATAATAGCCTAGAAATATCAAAAATATTAAGAAAAAGTTAGGTATGTCAATTAATGCATAAAATATATGTAGATATTAGGTTATTTTATCATTTCCTGCCATAAAATATATACAAATCTATTACAAAAAGTTAAAATTTATCAAAACTTACGTGTACAAACACTTTCAGACCATACATATCCATTTGCAGTCTAGAATAATATAAACGAACTTAAAGATGCAGTATTAAATCATCCCTGCATAAAATTAATTGTTATTAATTAGTTAAATTAATTAGCATAAAATAAAAAAAATTTAATGATTCATTCATTAGTGTATAGGCTAGGTCAGGTTGTCACAAACTTCATGCTAAAGTGGAGCCCTAGAGCAAGCATAATTTTTTTGTGAAGCTCTCACAACTAAGTCTTTGAAATGAACATGAAAAAAAGGAAGAAATCAGTAAACACTCACCATTTTACAATTTAGTGTTCTGTAAATTTAAAAAAATTTTGTTCATTTTAATTACTACAGTTCAGTTATTATTTTGAACTGCAGAGTTTTTCAAAATCTGGTATGATGGACGTAACATGTAGCATCATATATTTCATCATGTCATCAATTCATTAATTGAAAATAAATAAATAAATCACACAATTAGAGGCAGGTGACCAGTGGTGTGCCTCAGGGCTCTGTGCTTGGGCCAATGTTGTTTAATTTGTATATAAATGATATAGGAAACGGCTTAAAGGGAGATATTCAGTTGTTTGCTGATGATGCAAAGTTGTGTAGTGCAATAAAAAATCAAGCTGATGTTGAAAGTTTGCAGGAGGATTTAAATAAGCTGGTAAAATGGGCAAAAGAAAATGGATGTCAGTTCAATGTGGAAAAGTGTAAAGTCTTGCATTTTGGGATTAAAAGATTACCAGCTGTGTACTACATAGATGGAAAGGTACTCCAAGAGATTGATGAGGCTAGGGACTTAGGGGTATTGGTAGATAAGGAGATGAAGTTCAGAGGACACATTGCTAAGGTGTCCAAGATTGCACATAGGATTACTTGGTTGTTGAGGAACACACTGACATCCAGAGATAAAGAGGTTATTATTCCCCTTTATAAAGCATTGATACTTCCACATTTGGATTACTGTGCTCAGGTCTGGTCACCTGGATTCCTTGGAGATGAGGAGGCTGTGGAGAGGGTTCAGAGAAGAGTGACCAAGTTGGTGAGTGATATAAAAAATGCTCCCTACATTGATAGATTGAGAGCTTGTGGATTGCAGAGATTGGCTGATAGGCGAAGAAGAGGGGATATGATAGAAACATTCAAATTACTAAAAGGTTTTTATAGGATTGATGCAGGGGAAATGTTTCAGCTGTGTGATAGTGATGGAAGAACAAGAGGTCATCTCTGGAAATTAAAGAAGAGTGTGGTTAACAAAGGTGTCAGAACAAGGTTTTTTGCCTGGAGGGTGGTGAATGAGTGGAATTCATTGCCTGACTTTGTTGTGAGCTCTTCATCTGTAAATGAATTCAAGAAGAGATATGACAGATATTGTTTTGCTAGTTTGGGTCTCCCGCGATGAGTCTACTGACTCCATGGAGATACCCGTAATAATAATAATAATAATAATAATAATAAATAAATGTTTGTAAACAAGATTCGCAGATTCCTAGAATTTCAGGTTGTGGAATTCACTTTGGTAAACCCTGGGCTTGGATACCACAAAGCAATCGAATCAATTTCACTAGGCTACCATAAAGCAATCATATTGCTGCTTCTTCATTATTAATTCATGAATCGTTATACCTGCAAATAAATATGAATAATTTCTTTTTCTTGTTATCTTTTCATTTTTGATTTCTAAGTGTTAGTAATACGTATAACATCTACAGTGTTTTGTGTCATATAAGACAATATTGATGTAGGTACTAACAGAAATATGCTTCATCTTGTAAACAGACAATGCAAACTTACAGTATCGATAAATACAGAACATACTGTAAATGTATTTTCTCTTCCTTATGATTTTCTTAATAACAATTTCTTTTCTCTAGCTTACTTGGTTGTAAGAATATAGTATATATGTTACCAGCAAAGTGTGAAAAGCAGGCATTGTATAGAATGCCTAGGCATTCTATACAATGCATGACGTTTTTAGGCAAAGTATTAAATGTCTGTTTTATTTTAATATTTTACATACTTTCCCTAGTCATTGTATACAATACCTAGGCATTATATAGAATGACAAATACTATTTCGGCAAAGTATGAAAAAGGCTTTTATTGAAAAGATGCTTGTGAAAATGTAAGAAGTACAAAATGTAAGATACCGGAATTTTCTACAAAAAGAGAAAAAGACCAGTGCTGAACTACTTGTTGCTACAAGGTAGACTGGAATGGCATTTTGAATTGCTAGACTGGAATGGCATTTTGGCATTTGGTCTTGCAAGTACACCTCACGAACCCTTGGCCGCTACCCGTGGACTGAGCGGAAGCTGCTGACTGGAGAGCTATTTCGTGGTCAGGAACGACTCCAACTCTTAGTAAGTCCAAGTCGGTAAAAACCATCGTCTATCACACTCATAACAACCACCAGCAGATTGTGCAAGTCACCTCGTCCCTTGTCGATGTCTGGGATAGGAACTTGCACAGTGGCCCTAAAGGTGCAGGAGGAAATTTTTTGTCTGAATCCATTTTCATTTTTTTGGCCTGTATTTCCAGATTCAATTTAGATCGAATTTTACCTTTGACAGCATTCTCAATATTGAAGCAAAGAGTACACAAAATATTAACATCATATCCTTCTATTTTCTCACTTGCATCGTCTTTACTCTCATGTCAACAGGCGGCATGAACGTTTCGGTGACAGTTTCTGCACATATGGGTACCACTGGTTACCTTCAAACAGACACAGCAGGTAGCAGAACTGGAAACCTCTTTGGTAGACATGTATTCATCACTACTTTCGTTTCTTCCATCGTCGACTACAGTTTCACTATGTTTTGTGCAATAGACTCTTTCTCTTGGATAGGGTGATCAGTTTCTTCTTGTATTGTTTGAATGTTTTCCGTCATTTTTTCCAGTTACTCCTCAGTCTGTATGTCTTGTAAAACATTTTGGGGTAAGGAAGACGTTGTGAGACCCACTTTAGCTTTGCAGCCAAAGAGAGCTTCCTATGGTGTTCTCTTAATCCCAGAATGAAATGTCCTGTTCTTCATAAGTTGCATCAAACGTAGTCCCTTACTCCATCAGTCAGTTTTTTCATCTTCCATCCACGTACACATCATATTTTCAATGTCCTGAGTCGCTCTTTCGACACTTCTTTGGCTTTGTGAGTGGTGAGGCTTGCCATGGATGATCTTCAAAGTTGGCTAGTACTTCTTTAGGCTTCTCACCACATTATTAGCAAATTCTCTGCCATTGTCAGCTTGAAGAATCGATGGTGCTCCAAGCAAATATGTCCACGAGATTATATGCCACTTCTTCCACTGTCTTTGATGTCAGAGCCTTGAGAACCACAAACTTAGTGAGATGATCTTGGTATACCATTATAAACTTGTATTCCCTGTCAGGATGACTGAAAAATCAATGAGATCGACTTGACAACGGGAATTGAACTCGGAAGAAATCATAGGCTTCACTACAACACCCTTTTAACACCTTTTTGTTTTTTCTGGTACGGCTCACAAAGGTGAATGTACAGCTCAATGTCATGATGAGTGATATTCTTATACTTTTGTGAAATTTCTTTCAACATTCTGTCACGTCCTCCATGGTTAATGGCCAAATGAGCTTTATGAAGTACATTAAATAACTCAGAATCTGTGACATAAAACTGGATTTCACTTATGCCTTTTTTAACAGGATAAATCAACTTACTTTTGTTTCCTACGACCATCACATCATAGCGATTCAGCAGCCAAAAGTCACATGGTATCTTCTTAGAAGTGATCTTAGCATTTTTCACATCGTTTACTAACTTTTGGTAGGTAGTTTCGGTTAAAAAAATGCAGTTTTTAGCAGCATTGACTCTAACTTTAGATTATTCTTCGTAGAATCGTCATTTCATGTCAACATGACGTGATTCCTGCCCGGACAATGTAGCTTGCTCAGCCATTTGCATGTGCAAGGTGAGCATCGAAAGTCAAACAAAGCCAGCAGTGCAAATGCTGGAAGTTTTTTTTTTTTTTTATTATGTTGGGCAATATACGAGAGGTTGACTGGTCAACCCTATAGTACTTTAGTACCATATATCGGTAGTGGGATGGGAAAGGAGAAATTTGTTGACATTCGATTTAAAAGCCTGTATATTGTAGTCCTTGGGAAATACATCAGGGAGAAGACTGTTCAGCAGTAGCAGGGATGAATGAGGAGGAAAAGAAACTTGTTCTATGGGTTTCAAGGTGTACTGTGAAGGGATGTTGGGCGGTGACTGTATATGTTCCAATGGGTTTAGTACAGAGTGGAGGAATTATTGATGCTGTTTAAGATGAGCATTTTCCATGAAAATATTTGTGGAATATACAAACTGCAGAGACTAAACAGCTATGTGAAAGTGGGGGTAGTGAGGTGGTAAGAGATGGATCATTTATCAGTCTAATTGCTGTCCTCTGTATTGAGTCAAGCATTTTGGGGGAGCTTTTAGGAGCCCCACTCCAAATGTGAGAACAGTATTCGATGTGCTCTGACTGTCTGTCTGAGGCGAGCGTCAAAAGTCGTGTGACTCGCCTTTCCACATTAAAAGTCACTGCCGGAAGTATTTTATATTTTGCCAATTTGCCTTTTGGCATTCTATAGAATGCGTAGGAAATGTGTCAAAATCTAAGCATTTCATACTTTGACGTCCTACTTTCAGCATTGTATAGAATGCCTAGGGATTCTATACAGTGCCTAATTTCACACTTTACCGGTAACATATATATACATACATAACATACAAAATATTTGTTAATTGACTGTTTATGTTATCGGTAAGGCTTCTGGTCAACAGTAGGCTATTAGTAGTTAAGTTTTGGGGTAGTCAAAAGTTATCCATGCCCATAACCCCTGCGTTGTTCATGGGTCAACTGTATATATTTCTTTACTTAATTCTCTGTAATTAAGAAAACCTGCTCTGATGACGAAACAGTATTTTTTCAAGGCATTCAGTAAGCGACGTAGCATTCTCACACCAGGTGAGAAAATTAATCTCTTTCTCTCCTAAAAAAAGATTTTTAAACATCCATGGCCACAGTGGGATTTGAATCTACAACCAGTTGGTTTGGAGGACACTATCCAGTAGCCTAAATTCTGAGATCCTTGGTGCAAGCCAAAAGTATCAACTGTATGCATAGCAGATATTTAATGTATAGACAACTTGACATGACTTGGGAAGAAGTGAAGGGTGATCATTATAGGTTATTTCAATTATGGCAATGATTGGAATGAAGCAATTACATCAGGAAATGAGAAGAATGAATTTCTCATTTTCCTAATGAGCAGCAATTTTAAGCAATGTCTAATGTTTGGCCCATGAGGAGTAAGTGTCTTATATCTGGTTATATCATCAGAGAATATAATGTGAATGGCATGTCTGATCCTCCCCCACTTTGTGAGGGTAAACATGGGGTGATCAACTAGATAGCAGCCACTCATATGAGAACTTCTATGAAGAAGGGATATGCACAGTGTTCCCATTAAGTAATGAGACAACAATTATTATATCAAAACAAACAATTATATTTGGAATTGTCAGTTACAGATTTGAAATAATCTCCCTCCAACTCCTCACAATGTTTACATCTGTTATACAGGTGTTCGAAGGCATGGCAAAAATCCTGAACTGGAATCTCCTTCAGTGTCTGGATCACACCACATTTGATGTCCTCAATGTCACTGAAGCTTTCTGCCTTTCAAGGCACACTTCATCTTTGAGAAGAGGAAAAAATCTGTGGGAGTCAAATCTGGTGAATAAGGGGAATGTTTGATCACACAGATCAACTTCGAAGCCAGAAACTGCTTTGCAGGAAGCACACAGTATGCAGGCTCTTTGTCATGCAACAGAAACCAGTTGTTGGAACAGTTCTTTCCTGACACATTGCATGCAGAAGTACAGACATTGCATTACTCCTAAATAATATTGACATTACTCCTAAATAATATTGACCATTCACTGCGGTGCCCTCTGAAACAAATTCGCAGTGAATAATTCCAGCAGTGTCAAAAACAAAAATAATAAAAATTGTTTTGACATGTGATTTTTGTAACCTAACTTTCTTCTGTCAAAGAGAAGACGTTCCATGCCATTCCATGCTCTGGCGTTTCATTTCCAGATCAAACTGAAAACGCCAACTTTCATCACCAGTGACAATTCTTTGCAACACATCACAATCTTGATGAACTGCATGGATGAAACTTTAACAACATGTAACTTTGTGCTCTCTCTCTCTCTCTCTCTCTCTCTCTCTCTCTCTCTCTCTCTCTCTCTCTTTGTTCGTCTGTCAATGTGTGCAGCACAAATCTCAAACAGATCTCTTTCAAAGATTAATCTGGCCATTTCTTTACTGACACTAAGTTTCTCAGCAAGTATCTTAGTGGTTATTTGCCTGTCATGGGCAACAATTTCCCTAGATTTCACCATATTTTCATTTGTCCATGCACCACACTGTGGCTCATCCTCCAGGGACCTCCTCCCATCTTTAAATGTTGTAAACCAGCAGAACACCTGTACATGGCTCAAATGGTCATCATCGTAAACTTATTTTATGTCTTGGTACACTTCTGTAGCAGTTTTTCCTAATTTATAGTAAAATTTTATCATGGCTCTTTGCTCCATGATACAACTTCTGACACGCTCCACTCACACACTCTTACTTCATATAAAACAGTTGCCATATAAAAATTGTTGAATTAGCTGACTCAAAAGTTGCACTTGCGATTACAACACACTGTAGTGATCAAAACTCATTACTTAATGGGCACACTGTTTATGTGAAACTACAAGGTTGATGATTATGAAAAGCTCTGGAGACAACTGAGAGCTATAGCATGGAAAGACAATTTGAGCAGAAATAAGATAGATGCTGCTTGGACATTGATCAAGAGTTATATAACAGCAGCAATGTCTGAGTATATTCCAAAGTAAAAAAAGGATAATCAAGGTAGGAGTAAAATGGATGAATGAAAAGATTAGTGATGAAATCTGGAAGAAAACACAATGTAAATGCTAGTAATAATTAGTTGCATGAAAAGTCCAAAGAGCAGGCCATGAAGGTGACTTGATTGGTGAAGACTGCAAAAGTGCAGTATGAGAAATTAGCTAATCAACCTAAGAAAAATCCTAGTGAGTTCTTTCAATATATTGCAAAGTGTTAACCTGCTCGTGCATATTTTTTGGAAGGATCCTATATGATTAATACCATCAATTGTTAGATTTAATGAGAACTAAACTCTGGAAAATAAAATGAGTTTTATGCTTCAGAGTTACGAAACCTAAAAGGATGATTGTGTTAAAAACATTTACAATGAAAATCATCTATTATCTAAATGGGAAAATTGGCAGCACACAAACTTTTTTTCAGCAAACAATGGGAATAATAATTAAGAAGTACAAGAACTAAGAGATCTTCAAGTTTACTGTCACTTCAATTTTTTCCTCTTCTCAAAGATGAAGTGTGCCTTGAAAGGCAGAAAGCTTCAGCAATGAAGTCTATAATCTTTGCATCAACTGGAAATGGATAAAAATAAATATCATACCTGAACGAATGGTTCAACTTAAATGCTCCATATTTAATCATTCCATTAAATCACATGTCACAAATATATCTGAGATATAAATTTAACTTACTTTATTAGATCACAATCGATGGTATCCTGGTGTTATTAATATACTTCACCTACAAAACAAAACTTTGCATTTCACTTCCTGCTGTCATCTTTTTAGTAAAGCCACACCAATCAGGCAAGCTGTATACTCAGTAAATCCTGAAGTATAAGTCTGGTAAGTAAGAATATCAGGACCAGATTTTTTGCTTTGAGAGTGACGAATAAGTGAAATGGAGGAAATGGAGTGCCTGAGTGAGTTGTGAGTGTGTTGTCAGTTAATGAGCTTAAGAAGACATATGATAGATATTGCATGAAATAATGGAGGTGTGGATTCTGTTAAATAATAATAATGATGCTAATGAAATTACTCTTTGTATTTTTCAGATATTGATGAATGTGAAAATCCTGAGATTTGCCAGTATGGAACATGCATTAATACCCCAGGTTCATTTATTTGTCAGTGTCCACCAAACTATCAGCTGGCATCTAGTGGAGCAGGATGCATTGGTATATGATAGATAAAATTTTAGATAGAATTTTGGAGGAGATCTATGATTGATTTATTCCCCACCTCCAGACTAAAATTGAATTTTCTTATTTATCCTGAATAGTTGTTCATTGGTTATTTACATTAGACATTTACATTATACATCAAATATAAATTAGAAAAACTCGAAACCCTCAAAGAAAAAACAAGTTTCTTATAATTGTTTTTATTTGGTGTTCTTATACAAAAAATGATATTCTTAGTTTGAAGATACAAAATTATTTTTGAGTTGAACAGTTTCTAAAATTACTAGTCTGTGAATAACCTAAGCCTCTGTAACCCAGTATAGATGAGCTCTTAGGTTAAAAAAAATCCATGTTCGAATCCTGTCTTTGATATGAGGAACTTTTATCAGGCAGTTTTTTAATCAAATGGTAAGTTCCAGTCTCATATGGAGGTAGAGAGTTTTTTTTCTCTTTGTGTTTTTCATTACTTAAAATAGACAGACCAACCAAGACATGCAATGTACAGACATAGGATACTATGAAATAAAGACTAACCACCGTATTCCATTGGATTTGGTTTTGAACACCTGCAGGTGAAGTGTGGGTCTATGTGTAAGCATAAATCAGAGAGAGAGAAATAGAATAATCGGTGAATATGCCAACTTTTATTATTAGTGCAAATATTATTTTCCATACCTCCATGGAGTCAGAAGAGTCATTGCAGGAAGCCAAACACTAACATAGCCAAACCATAATACCTATTATACATTGCCTAAAACATTCAGCATTGAAGCACTTACCACCTACTCAAGTAATGCATTTCATTTAATCACCACTTGTCATACAAAAAATCTACTGTTCACATACTCACATAATTTATAGTATCCAGAAATGATTGCTCATTCTCCTATATGTATTTTCTGTGCAGTTCTCCTGCATCTATCTGATAGATGCTTTGTCTCTTTCCCAGAGCAAAGTTCCAATATAATAAACATTGTTTTATCATCTCTGGCCGAAGTGTATGATTTTATGTATAACAATATTCAGGGAGACATCTCCATTCTTCAGTGTGGAATAGTAAACTATTCAAATTTTCTTTTCCAACAACCTTCCACCAGAGCTTCCAGATATTTAGTCATCAGAAAATAGTTGAAGAGAAGAAGGACATCTCTTCTCCAACCTTGAACTTCTATTTAATTTAACTATTGGCAATAGTTAAATTAAATAGGAGTTGTTTAAGTGTCAAAGCTAGATACTCGGGAGGAAACCCCTACATCACCTTTGACTGAATCTTTGACCTAATGCCAACTCCTCACCTTCAATCAGTAAATCCCATTAGGTTATCCACTGGTTATGGAATGAGAATGGACTGGCACTTTGGGACTCAGTCATCCAAATGAACTTTGTATTGGCTTAAACCTAAATCAAACATGATGATATTATTATTATTATTATTATTATTATTATTGAGGCCTCCATGGAGTCAAAAGACTCATCGTGGGAGATTCTTCCTAGAAAACACAAAGTCTGTCATTTCACACCTTGAACTCATTGACTGTTTGTGCTTTCATCACTCTCTTAGGCAATGCATTCCATGGTTCAACCACCCTCCATGCATAGAAACCGTTCCTCACTCTCTTGCTCACAGCTTCCTTTCGTAACTTCCAGGGATGGGCCCTTGTCGTTTCTCCTTTCTCCTGTTCCACCAAGCGAAAGACCTCCCAGTGTCAACCTTGTAACTACCTCTCAACAGTTTAAAAGTTTCAATCATATCACCTCTCCTTCTATCTACCAAACTCTGCAGTCCACATCCCTCAGCCAATCCTCATAATTAACATTGTGCAGTCCTAAAACCATATTTGTTATCCACCTCTATACTCTTTCCACAGTTAATTTATCCCATTCAAATCCTGGGGACCAAATTTGAGAACAATAGTCCAATTGGCAGGAAATTTCGATAAAACTTGTGGGGGCAATCAAAATGGGAAGTTGAACAATGAAACTTATTCGCACCTCCGGTTCCACAGTAAGTTCTACTAAAGAGGAAGTGAAGGAATTTTTTGAGTCATTACAGAAGGTAGTAAACATAAAGAAAAAGGAAAAGCTTGCCCTGGGAGATTTAAACATCAGAGTAAGAAATTAATCCCATGCCTAATAGAAATGTTTTGAGATAATTGCAAAGCAGAGCTAATAATAGCAGGAAGTGCCTACTGCATTGCTATGCAGGACACAGATTAATCATCACTATACAGTTATTATTATTATTTATTATTATTATTACCCCAACACCTCATGGAGTCAAAGACTCCATGAGGTGTCTTTGACTCCATGAGGACCTTAAAATAAATGTGTGTGTGTGTGATAAAAGGACCTCATCTGGGAGGTCCTTTTATCACACACACACATCTCATCATACCGTGTCTTAAACACACTCAAACTCTTTGCAGACACCACACTCTCAAGCAAGGCATTCCAATCATTCACAACTCTGCATGAAAAAACCTGCCTCTCACTCCCCTACTCACACCCTCTTTATGCAGTTTCCAGGGATGACATCTGATTCTCCCCTGATCTCCCACTATTCTCTGTAGAATTTCTCTACCATTGATCCTATAACAATCCCTTACCAATTTGCAGAGTCCACCAGACTCTGCAAATTACATCTTCTCAATCTTTCCTCATACTTGACTTTCCAGAGGTCAGAAACTACCTTAGTCAGTCGCCTTTCAACCCTTTCCAACATCTCTTTATCCTTCTGAAAACCTGGTGACCAAATCTTGGCACAATAGTCCATATGTGGCCTAATCACAGCCTTATACAACTGAACAAGAATCTCCCTACTTCTGTACGTCAGTGTTCTCCACATCGTTCCCAGAAGCCTTTGTGTTGTCTTCACAATTTTGGTGATGTGTTCCCTAAATTTTAGATCCTTATCCACTATCACCCCCAGATCTCTTATTTCCTCTACCTCCAACAATATATTCTCACCAAGCATAAATTCTGCATCCCATCTTTGTTTTCCAAATTTTAAAACTTTACATTTTGGAACATTGAATTCACATCCCCATTTGCTTGCCCAATCACTCAATTTATTCAAGTCTTCTTGCAAGGCCACAACATCTTTTCTACTCTTCATGGTTCGTCCCAACTTTGTATCATCTGCAAACAACTGAATACCTCCATCCAAATCTTCACCAATATCATTAATATACAAGTTAAACAGTAATGGCCATAAAACAGACCTCTGAGGCACACCACTAGTAACTTTCCTTTTCCTGGATATCGCTCCCTCATACACAACTTGTTGATACCTATCAGATAGCCAGTCTCCAATCCAATGCACTAATCTAATAGCCAACCCCATCTGCTCTAGTTTGACTGTCAACTTATCATGAGGTACTCTTATCAAAAGCCTTTGCGAAATCCAAGTATATTACTGTGTATCCTTCTCCTCTGTCCAAGGAAGCAGTCACTTTATTGTAATAAGTAAGTAGATTACTAAAACATGACCTCCCTTTAGCAAATCCATGCTGTCCATTAAAGATTATACCATTGTTGTCAACCCAACTCTGGATCCTAGTTCTCACAAGCTTCTCCAACAACTTACCACAACACCTGACACAGAGATAGGGCTATAGTTTGATGCTTGAGTTTGATCACCTCCTTTATGAAGTTGCACAATCTTGCCCTCCTTCCACTCTTTAGGAACTTGACCAAGTGCAAGACTCGCATTAAAAAAATATGTCAAGGCAGGTGTCAACTCTCTGGCACATTCCTTCAGAAGATGCGGTGATATATTATCAAGTCCCACAGCCTTATTTACATCTAGTTTACTCAACTCCCCAAGCCCTCTTGCTCACTTACTGTCAGTCTCTCCTCCCCATCATCAACTGTGCTCAATCTCTCCATGAAGTCACATTCACAAAATTGAAAGATCTTTATGAACTGCTCATTCAGTATCTCCACCACACATTCTGCAACAGCTGTCTTTATACCATTTTCTCCAATGAATGTTATCCTTCCATAATCATTCTTTCTTTTGCTGGCTACGTATCGAAAGAACTCCCTAGGATTCTTTTTGGCTTCATTAGCTAACTGCTGTTCATACCTTTCTTTAGCTACTCTCATCAACCAAGTCACCCTCCTTGTCTGGTCTTTGTAGACCTCATGAAATTGGAAATTTCCACTTCTCTTATGCTGCCTCCACAATTCCCTTTTTCTCTGTATCGTATGCTTAATCTCTTTATTCATTCATCTCACACCTATCGTATTTAACCTTCTCACCCTTAGAATACATTTATACATTGCATTTACTAGATAGTTTTTGAAAATCCCCCAAACTGCATTGATCTCTTTTCCTGCTAACTCCTCATTTCATGCTACACCCGAAAGCTGTCTCCTGAGCTCTTCATAAAAATCCCCCAAGCTGCATTGATCTCTTTTCCTGCTAACTCCTCATTCTATGCTACACCCGAAAGCTGTCTCCTGAGCTCTTCGTAATTACCCTCCCCCCCTTGTAGTTCCACATATACCCTTTTCTCACAGGGTTCCTCACGCTGCTGGCAACCACCCAGGTAATCACCTCATGGTCACACTCACCAATTGGTGGATGATTTGACACCTCATTTATAATCACATCCTCTGATGAGATGAACAAATCCAAGACCCTCAATCCTTGTGTGCCCCCTATTACATACTGTCTGAGGTATTTATCCCTCAAAAACTGAAGAAACTCATATTTTTTACTTCCAGTTGCTATCTCATCATTCCAGTCTATATTGCCATAATTAAAATCACCCATAATGATGACCCTTTTCTTATTTGCTTGGCTAATTTGACTATACTTTTCACTATCACCACCATCCACATTACCTGGTATATAACAACATCCCACCAAGTATTTGATTCCATTCACCTCTATCTCACACCATACTGCCTCAAAACCACTGCCACTATTTCTGTCTTGCATCTCTACTTTGTATGGGCATAACTCTTTCTCTATCATCAATAGCATCCTCCCCTCCCTTTTTACCCCTTCTATCCTCACGAAACACATCATACCCTTCCATCTCTATTCCTGTCAGGATGTCATCCTGTTCCAACCATGTCTGACTTATTCTGATAATCTTTCGGTGAACAGACGCAATTAGTGCAACCATTTCATCTGCCTTGTTTCTTATGCTTCTAGCATCTGTATACAAACACAACAGCTCATTTCTGGACCTACAGCTAGTTCCACTGATACCACTCACTTAATGTGATCTCTCCATGCTCGACTTGGGCCATTTCCCTTTCTGCTTCTTCATTTTAGTACCCTTTTCAATTCAAACTGTTTCCTCTTGCTCCCTGGTCATCCCATTCCTTTCCTGCCTACACATGCTCTCACCTCCTCTTGGAGCATCCCTCCTGAGCCTCCATGTTTCCCTGCTCCTCTTGCACACCCATTCTCTCATTTTCTGTACTCATATCACTCACTTCCCCATTGATATTCACCTCTTCAATCTCTCATGTCTTACTCTCCTGCTCTTCCACATCACTCCCCTCTCGATCTGATTCATTCTCTCTATTCACTTCTCTACCTTCCAGCAGCAGTCTCTCCAAGCGACTCACACTATAACCACACAAATGCAGGCCATCGCTTCCATACAGCTCACTTCATCCCTCAAGCTCATTCCACACATTAACAAACTATACTCCCATCTTCTCCTCGCACATTTCAGCCAGCATATCATTCATAATTCTTGCTCTCCGCCTCATTTCACCACAGTTATACCTAGGCAACACACTGACTACCCTTCCTGTCACACTATTCTCTTTTATCCTTCCAAGCAGCCTCCTGATATCCATTCTGACATGCTCTTTGTCCTCTCTCAAATCATTTGTACCAATTAATACTATTACCTCTTTTGCTCGATCCCACCTCATATTTAATGCCTCAATCACTCTACTCGTTTTACCACCTGGAAAACATACCTTGTGCATTCTATCCTCTAGCACACCTTTAATAATGGAGTCGCCATACAACGCCACTCGCTCATCTTTCGTTAACTCTTTCATGACATCATGATTTATTTTAATAGTTTTGACCTGAATTCTCTTAATTTCATTCCGCATCCATTTCATTTCTTGCCTCATCCAATCCAATTCAACTTCCGAATTTCACGAAAAACATTTTCTCTATCATTCAATCTTTCTAACTCGCGTCCGCCACTTCTCATTTTCACTCTCATTCATCCTTCTTTGTTTCCATACTTTTGGTCCAATATACGTCCAACTTTCGCTGTCATTCTTCTCACTTTCACTCTCTTTCATCTTTCTTTGTTTCCGTACTTTCTGTCTAACATGCATCCAACTTTCGCCATAGTTCATTCTTTTTTCGCTATCATTTATTGTTTCGTATTTTTTTCATTTTCGATTTCTGCATCGCGGCATGTCTAGTTTCATTCGTTTTCTTCCGCCACTCTCGCCTCACTTTCGTCCCTTTTAACATACAGTTTTCAGATCGCTCTTTTTTTTTTTTTTTTTTACTGATTTTTTAACATTTTTTCGCCTCTCTTTCTCACCAACCTTCTCTTTCAAACGTGCACTCATTTTCCCTGTGAAATTCTCGCTACTAACACTTTCTGTCATCAATTTCATATTTGCATTCATCAGTTTCTCGTTCAGGTCACACTTCCCAGACACCCTTCTTCCATCCGCTCTAAACATCCACAAATCATTTATGTAATCGAAAGAATACCTATAACAGACCTTACACTTGACGAAATGACTGAAATCTAAATTAAAGTCATGGAATGACAATGCCGCTGCGATTTTTTTTTTTTTCTCTGCAAGTTACTAGGTCTAATAATAATGATTTCATAATTAAATTTAGGCAAGAAAAATCCCCCACACTGATAATACCGGTAGCACACAACGTTTACAGCCGCTCTTACTCAAACAATTACGCATATATACTTAATTATTCCTAGAATAACTTATCTCCATCAGGAGCTCTTCTTAGACACTTCCACAGCACTTGGCTCACCTAACGCCCTCTATCTAGTTCCAACATAAAAATGTAAACAAACATGTAATTATAAGGTGGGTAATTGTGAGAAGTTCTGTTGTTGGGTTGATGAGAAGATGTTGACACTGCATGTGAAATGATAAAGCAGTATCTGACACATACATTGTATAACTGCATACCAAGAATTAAACAAATAAATAAAGTAGCAGTGAAATGGATGAATAGCGATATCAAGCAAGTAGTGTTTGGAAAAAAAAACAAAACAAAACAAAACAATTGGCAGTGATCAGATGCATGAGGCATATCAACTACAGGCTAAAAAACATGACATGAAAAAATGATAGAGAGAAAAGGGAAGAATTCTTCTCCTATGTGTCAAGCAAGAGGAAGAATAATTATGGCAGGCTGACACTGGTGGATATTTATGGCAGCAGAATGACAGTTGGAAAAGGATGTAGTTGAATTATTTAATAAGCATTTTATCAGAGTATATCATACTAGTGTAAATGATTCTGTGCAGCATATAAAGGGTGTCCCCAAAATTCACACAAGATTTAAATTTAGCGCCATTTGTGCGGTAAAGTGTTGCCAACGAGGAAAAAAAGACAGCGTGACAGCTGACAGTTCAGGGTTATTAAAAATGGAGCACTATATGAAAGAACAATGCATTTTCATTGTTGAGCAATATTTTAAAAATAATGAAGGTTTGACAGCTACAGTTCGCAATTTTCGTACAAAATATGGTCGGAATAGTGATTTAACTTCATCAACTGTGAAAAGATTAATTAAAAATTTCAAGGAAACTGGATCAATTAGTGATCTTATACACTCTGGCTGTCCTTCAACAAGTCGTTCAACAGAAAACATCGAAGCAGTTCGTGAGAGTGTTGCTGAGAGTCCAGGAACATCAATTCGGCACTGTGGTCTTGAATTGGGCATTTCAAGAAACTCTCTACAGCGTATTCTCACAAAAGATTTGCATTTTTATGCTTACAAAGTTCAATTGACTCAAGAACTGAAGCCTACTGACCACACACAGCGAAGAGAGTTCGTTGAATGGATTATGGAACAACAACAAGTGGATGCTTATTTTTCGAACAAAATCATCTTCAGCGATGAGGCTCATTTTCATCTTGATGGCTTCATTAATCGACAAAATTGTCGCATTTGGGGTTCAGAAAATCCACGAGTGATTGTTGAGAAACAAATGCATCCACAACGTGTCACTGTTTGGTGCGGATTTTGGGCTGGAGGCATCATCGGTCCATTCTTCTTCGAAAATGCGGCTGGTAAGGCAGTAAGAGTTAATGGTGCTCGCTATCGCGATATGATAATCCAGTTTTTTCTGCCTAAATTGCAAGATATGGATGTGGGCGACATGTGATTTCAACAAGATGGTGCCACATGCCATACAGCCCGAGAAACAATTCAATTACTGCATGAGTCATTTCCTGGTCATGTAATTTCCCATTTTGGTGATCAGAATTGGCCGCCCAGATCATGTGACTTAACGCTGTTGGACTTTTTTCTTTGGGGTTTTTTGAAGTCTAAGGTTTATGCCAACAAGCCCACGACCACCCATGCCTTGAAGGAGGAAATTGAGCACTGTATCAACGAAATTCAGCCACATTTATGCAAAACGGTCATGGAAAATTTCGACAAAAGAGTGTGTATGTGCCAGCAAAGCCGTGGAAGCCATTTACCCGATATGCTATTCCATGCATAACCCTATACTGTATACTTTTGAATCAATAAGAAATTACAATTTTTAATTAAAAACCTGTGTTTTCTATCAAAATTACTTCTTGCGTGAATTTTGGTACACCCTGTAGAAGAGAGGCAAATATTAGGAGAATTAAAGGTGAAAAATCAGAGGTGTATCAAGTGTTGATTGGGTTAAATGTTAATAAGGCCATGGGAATGGATGACACATTCCCATATATTTTTAAGATGTACTTAAAAATATATGGAGATACGTTTGACCTGGTTATTAAATGAAAGTCTTGCAGTGGAAAAGGTTCTTGAGGAGTGGAAGGAAGGCAAATCAGTACCACTGCACAAACTTGGTTCTAGGATAGAAACCTCCAGTTTTAGTCAAGGTATTAGAGAGGTTGGTTAGTAGAATATAGGACTGGGTTAATGGACATGGGATTCTTTAAAATGATCAACGTTGATTTGTAAAAGGTAGGTCTTAAGAATATACTTGCATTTTATGATAACATGATGAATGTGCCAGATAAGGTAGATTCATATGCAGTGATATTCTTCGAATATGCAAAATCATTTTTAGATGGCCTCACGATAGGTTAGTGTACAAGCCAGATGATGGGAATGGATAATAAATTTCTTAGATGGATTGGAATACATTATGAAAATTATGGAACCAACTACCGTGTTAGAGTAAAACTTTAGTTTAATGTAAAACAAAATAAACACTCGACATTTCGCCTTCATATTAAAGTCATCATCTGGAGTATACACATATATATACAAAGAAACAAGCTATACAACAATCTACATGGTGTGCTAAAGTTACTGATCAACTGTTAAACTATTAGCCTGACCTCTGGTGTACAAAAAAAAAACCTTACTACATCAAAGTTAGAGTCCTTTTATTATTATTATTAGGTTAAAATTAAATTAAGCTGGAGAGCAACATGTTCACACCAAAAATTACTTATATAAGTATACATATAAATTACAGCAAACCAGTATGGATAGTCACCAATAAAAGCTAAAAATTGCTTAGAGTCCTAAAGTTGGGGTTTGCTGGAAAACTATACAAGGTAAGTATTACCTTACCTTATATTGGAGAAACTGGACATACAATCCCTATCCATAAAAATGAACATAATCGGCACATTAAATTTAGCAATTTTGGACAAGCAGGCCTCTCAGATCATGCTCTTAACACCCTACACCAAATTGCTTAGAAAAGTACTTGTCTTTACATCGTACAAAAACTTGGTATGAAAGGAAATTTAAAGAAGCATGTGAAATTTCGATTAATTACTCCAATCTTGACAATAATGGTGGCATAAAAATCCCAAAATTTGGATGGCACACATTCAGCCCACTTAGTTTTCTAGCAAACACTGACTTTAGGCCTCTAAGCAATTTTCAGCTTTTATTGGCCACTATCTGTACTGGTTTGCTGTGATTTATATGTATACTTATATAAGTAATTTTTGGTGTGAACATGTTGCTCTCTAGCTTAATTTAATTTTAACCTAATAATAATAATCAAAGGACTCTAGTTTTGATGTAGTAAGGCTTTTTTTTTTTTTTGTATACACCAGAGGTCAGGCTAATAGTTTAATGGTTCATCAGTAACTTTAGCATACAATATAGGTTGTTGTGCAGCTTGTTTCTTTGTATATATGTGTATACTCCAGATAATGACCTTAGTGTGAAGGCTGATTTATTTTGGTTTATATTAAACTAAAGTTTTACTCTAATGCGGTAGTTGGTGCCATAATTTTCATACTGTATTTTGATCACTGCGTAAGCATTAAAGAAATAGATGGATTGGAGATTGGCTTTTTGAACAATACTGACAGTCATGTATGATAGAATAGTGTTGCAAAAAAAAAAAAAAAGGATGGTAACAAGTGATGTGTCCTAAGGTTCTGGTCTTGGACCCTTGCTGTTTAACTTATTTGTTAATAATATGCTATGTATTGACTGGGAATCTCAGTTGTTTGCTGATGATACAAAGTTAGGTATAAAACGAGCACTGATCTTAATTCTCTTCATGAAGATTATTTGAATAGACTTTTAGCTTGGACAAATGAATGAAGTTATTAATAAGTGCAAGATGTTGCATTTCAGAGTGCAGAGATATAAGGCTGATAGAACTGTGCTTCAGAAAATGAATGAGGTTTGAGATCTGAGAGTGATAGTATCAGTAGATTGATGCTTAGAGATCACATTGTAAGTATTGCAAAGATTGCACATTGGCATTGCTGATATGATAAGAATTATGCTGACAGGTAGGGATAAAAACATGGGTGTGCCACTGTATGAGGTTTGGCAATTTAATTCCTGGAACAGCAGCATAGTGTCGTTTGGTTGGTGATTTGGTTGGAGTCACGTGAGTAATCATGTTTATAGATTTTTTAACTAATGTGTGTGCGTAAACCTCAAGATGATAGAACCATTTGCTAGTTGGCTATTGCAAAATGTATGAGGTTTGGCAATTTAATTCCTGGAACAGCAGCATAGTGTCGTTTGGTTGGTGTCACGTGAGTAATCATGTTTATAGATTTTTTAACTAATGTGTGTGCGTAAACCTCAAGATGATAGAACCATTTGCTAGTTGGCTATTGCAAAACCAATAGAGATCTGCTTATTAACTTTGGGGTAAAAATGTGTGATCAAAATTTCGAGCAGCATGTTAAAACGTCAAATTTTGTGTGAAATCATCAAAACTGCTATTGAAACATTGGAGCTGTTGAAAGTGGCATAATGTGGATGCTCTGAAAAAGTCAAGTGTCTTTGAGTGGCATAAGAGATTCAAAGGTGGGAAAGAAGATGTGAATGCCAACCCCAGAAGTGGGCAACCAAAAACAAAAGTGATGGATGCAAATGTGAACAGAGTGTGAGATTTGTTACGGTCTGACAGACAATTAAGTGTGCGATTAATAGCTGATGAATTGCAAATGAATCAAGAAACAGTCAGGGCAATTTTAACTGAAGAATTGGTATTCAAAATATTTCTGCGAAGTTTGGCAACTATATCATTGCCTTTGATCTTGATGGACGAACGGAAGCAGCAGTGGCTTCAATTTGCGACTGATCTTTCTGCAAATAAGCACATGTTTCCGAGAGTAATTGCAGGTGACAGTGATTAATCACAGGGGTATAGTCCACTATGAATTCATTAAACAGGGACAAATTGTCAACCAACAATGCTATTTAGAGGTGCTGAAAAGATTATGAGCTTCGGTTCAGAGAAAAAAAGACCTGAATTGTGACCTGACAAATGGATCATCCATCACGACAATGCTCCAAGCTATAGTGCTCTCATCACAAGAGTTTCTAGCCAAAAAATTAGGTCATCCTGCTTATTCACCCGACTTAGCTCCCTGTGATTTCTGGCTGTTTCCAAAATTAAAGCCTGCGCTAAAAGAATGAAGATTTTCTGACATCGGTGATATCCAGCATAATGTGATAAAGGAACCCAAGAGTATTCCAGAAAAAGAGGTCCACGTCTGTTCCCAAAAATGGAAACACTGTACTGTCTAAACCAGTGTATAAATGCACAAGGGGACTACTTTGAAGGTGACGGTAACCACTAGTGTATAGTTCAGAACATTCTGGTGCATTCTGGGAATTAAATTGTCACACCTCATATAAAGCACTGGTCAGACCTAGACTTTTGTGACAGATTTGGTCACCTGGATTTCGTTGGAGACATTGGAGGATCCAGAGAAGAATGACTAAGGCAGTATCAGAACTCTGAAATGTTGATTACGGAGATAGGTTAAAAGCATGTAAATTGCAGAGTTGGTGGATAGGAGGAAAGGAGGTGATAAGAAGAGATGTTTAAGTTAGTGAGGGGATTTTATTTGATTAATTCAGTAGGGATCATAAAAAGAGTAGAAGGTAAGAGAGGAAAAGCAAGAGGCTATTCCTGAAATTTGTGTGGTGAAGAAGGGTGCCAAGAGTTGATTTTTTACATGGAGAAGTGTGGGTAAATGAAACACATTACCAGAATGTATTGGGAATGCTGATAGTATTGAATATTTTAAAGTTCAGTATGATAAATATGTTGTCGAGTGAAACTTCCGTGATGAATCTGCTGACTGCATTTCAATTGGTGTGATAATAATAATAATAATAAATTAACATGAAGAGAAGACATAAGAAATTACAAAAGTTGCATTGACTATAGCATTGTTAAATACTGGCATCTTCGGATGGTTCAGGATACAAGAGTATGCAGGAGATTTAGAGGTGATCATCACTTGGTTTTAATTAGGATAAAAATTAATATCATATTGAAAAGAAAAACATGTAAAAATGTTTATAAAATAATTGAAGTCGAGCAGCATTTAGTGGTGAATTGTAGACTCAACTGTACAGATATTCAAGGAAAAATGAAAGAGTTTGAAAACCAGAATCAAAATTTTTATTCCCATTAGCAAACTTGGAAGAAAACATTGAACTATTCAGCTCAGGAGATATGTACTGAAGTTGTCAGTGAGGATAGAAAAATCAGAAGTCTCTGCTATTGTGGATGATTCAAGAAGTTAAAGAGGCAGTCCCTGGAAAAAAAAAAAAAAAAAAAGGGAGCATATAAAATATTCCAAGCATGTAAATCAGCAGATTTCCCAAGAAAATACAGAGGTGTCAAAGTAATTGAGCTGTGTGTACAAGTAACTAAAAAAAAAGTCATGGCAAGACTGGTAATATGGATGACAAATATCATGAACATTTTCAATAGCCTGCAAAACATATACTTTACAGATTATTGAAGAACCTTAGAAATGAAAGAAAGTGTGGTTAAAATAATTCAGAGATGATAGAAGTGATATAAAAACATCAAGATATAGATATTCTGGATATCTGGAATAATCACTTTGAAAGTTTATTGAAGCAGATAAGCTGCAAAAGAGCTGTGGACAAATATTTAAGACAAACCCAGTCAAGAGTGCATATCAATCCCTGAAATAGAAAGACTATCAAAAACTTTAAATGTGAAAAGGCAATTGGATTGGTAATATTTGATTCCATGTTGTAAATCCTAATCAAATATGGATGTATAAAAGTTATATAGTGTTTAGTAATTGAGAAATTGTTGGAATATAGAAAGGATCTATGCTTCAGTTTGGTAGATAGGTGTCAAAAGAAAAACGTTTCAAAACACTACAGTTATATAGGATAAATGGAGCATTATAATAACAAGTAATACCTAGTCAATATTTATGTTGTAAGCTATCATAAGATAGTTTGATGTAAAATCAGGTGTAAGACATAGGTACACACTACACACTATCTCCACACTTATTCGTCATCTATATAGATCACATTACGAAAAAAAAGTGACAATAAATCTGATGTCAGTCAGAGACATATAACTGAGTTCTTTAACTTATGCAGATGATGTTATACTCCTAAATAGAGAGGAAGTTAACATAGTGCATATCACAAGCAATGCTGCTGCATGTATCGATACTCCAGATAAGTAGTGAATATTAGTAATTTTGCTAATTATGTTTGGTAATATCTTACTTATTTTTGACTGTTTTTTTTTCTTCCTCCCAATAGTAAACTTGCTGGGAGGTAATTTATTCCTACATGCTCCATTGCATACAGTGATACAATGCATATATTACTTGTAGCTTCCAACTACTGATTAGTATTTCTACTTATATTTTTGTACAATATTCATATTTACATTTATATTTTTACATCTTTATGTATGTATTCTGACCTTTACATCCATATTTACATTTTTTATATATACATATATTTACACTAGATAATTCACATAATATCAATAATTTATATTACATTACAATGACTGGAAGGTGATCTTATTGGCAAAATTAATTAATTCTAAGTAAAACTTTTGGATAAATCTCTTTTGACACTGGCCACTTGTCTCCAAAAGTGATGATGCATTGTATTAGGGGCATCCGGATGGAGTCCAGTAGCTGACAGTCATAAAGTATATGATCAACAGTCTGTTGAAGGTATGGACAACAAATGTATGATGGGAATTCCAGGATATGGAATATGTGTAGGTAGTGTCTTAGTTTTCCATGTCCCATTAGTAGCATGGTTAAACCTGGAGAGATGGCTTGTTTTTTCAGCTGGACTCTGATTCTGATACTTGGCAAGAATTCTTTTGTTGTTGATCTGTTTTTTTTTTTTTTTTGATGTTTTCCATTATTCTTCTTCCCACAAATTTAGGCTTATTTCTTCTTAAATGTTTTTATAGCAGAATTCAAGTACTTTTGGTAACTTGTTTCTAGCCGGTTCGTTTATAGCCGGTTCTTTGGCCAGCTGATCCACTTTCTCATTTCCTGCTACCCCAATATGCAGTACTTTGACAGGGTGTAGCATAGAGGCAGCCTGCCTCACTGCATGGCTTAATAAGGGTGCTCCTTCTGCCATATTGCGGTAAGCGACATCACTATGCTAAGTGGAATTATTAGCGTAGCGACGGAAGCAAAACCAAAGGGAATGTCGGTTGTTCTTTCATTGCATACAACAGACAGTCCATTATATAACAGACAACCCAAGAAAGATTGGTTGCTCTAGCAACTATATCGATAGAGGCAGACATTGCTTATAATTTAAATTTAGAAGAGCTTATAAAACAGTTTTATTGTGTGATATCAATGTAGAGTAAACATTTAATTAATATTATTATGTAATCATTTTTCATTAATGTATCTCTTGTAATAAAAACAAAATAGCAATTGGAGATTTTCTTATATTTTTGTCTTCTAATCCATCAGGAGCGATATTTAAATGATTTCCTCAGAGCTCGATGTGATCTGGTGATGGTCCTGCCAATATGTGCTTTCACCCAGCAGAACTTGATTTCCCATTCCTCTAAAGTGAGATCCCACATCAGATTTCTTGTCTGTTCTATTAACACTATATGGTTGTTTTGGTTTTTTATGCTATCTATAGTGCTTCTAATGTCACTGTAACTTGTTGCTGTCTTTTGATGAGAAGTGTTGAGTTCTAATTCCCAAAGATATGCAAGTGAATGAGCTATAGCAAGTTGTTCTGCTTGGTTGTTGGAGCAGAGGGGATGCAGACTAGAGCAGCGTTCTTGTATAATGGACTGTCTGTTGTATGCAATGAAAGAACAACCAACGTTCCCTTCTGTTTTGCTTCCATCAGTGTATGTATATGGAAATCATCACGTTCAGAGCTTTCCTTCTCCTTAATATACGTTTTCTTTGCTGGGTGAGGCCACCTACTGTAGTGAAGCCTCCTGTCATAGCAATTTGGATCAATGTTGGAATTTCTGTTATATCTTACGGAAGTGACTTCATATATATAAGAGAGAATTCTTGCATTTTAACCAGATCGGCATTAGATCAGCAATAACTCAAGCTGTCTCAAAAGATATTGTTCTGTATCCTGTAATTATTTGTATGGCTATAAGGTTGAACTCTGTTCAGCTTTTGTTGGTTTTTCTTTGATTTTAGTGCATGTTTTCAAGCAGTGCAGCATAAGATATCAGTGTAGTATATCTCCAGTATATATTGTTTTCAGTGCTCATTGGCCTAATCCTCACTTTATTCTTGCTGACTTAGCTAGAAGGTTTACTATTTCTAAGTTTTTTTTTTTTTTTTTTGGCAACATATGAGATGCATTTGTTGAAGGTAAATTTTTCATCTATTGTTACTTCTAGGTATTTTAGTTCACTGGTTACCTCAAGAACTTTCCCATTTAAGAATACCATTACAGGTTGTTTTGATTTTTTTTATGTGAGATGTGGAGCACTTTAGACTGTTGCTATTGCAAGTAACTTTCTTCTTGCATGCCCACTCTGCAATTTTAAAGAGTTCTTCATTGGCCATTACTTCTAACTGTAAGCCATTGCATCCCCCGAATCATTATCATTGCTTCATTGGCAAAAGCTATGACTTTTGTTTCAGTAGTGAAAGGAAGTTTTTATTGCGAGTCGTACGGAATGTTTCAGAAACTTGGTCCACAGCAGGAACCTTGCAAATGGCCTCATCTGACTTCTTTCATTACAGCTATGGAAATTATACAATTGCTAAGAGATAATTACCTGAAAGAATATGTTATGGGGGAGGGGGGTTCCAGGATTTTAAGAGTACCAGATCTGGCAATAGCATCAGAAGATATATCCATAACAAGATAGACACTCTGTCTACAATTTGGGAGAGTGACCATGCAGTTTTGTTCCAGGAAGTTGTTAAACATGTTGATTTCACTGTAAAGAAAAAAGTTTATTTTGAACTATAAAGCTCGTTATTATGACAAACTCAGGAGACATCTTGAAGTAGTACCATGGGTTGAGAAGATACAAGGAAAGAATGTCAGCAGTGCATAGGAAGTGGATGAGTAGAGATATAAAACCAGAGCTGCAAAATTAAAGGAAAAAAAAAAAAAAAAGAAAGAACATGGAGGGAATATAAAGAAAAAGGTTATTGGGATACTCATGAGCAGAACAGAATGCAAGCAAGAAGGGTGACTAATATGGTAAGAAATGCCAATCAGATCATGAGAGAAATTAGATAAGCAGGCCAAAGTAAATCCAAAAGAATTTTTTCCATTATGTAGCAAGTAACAAAGGAAATGACTATGGTAGGATGACTTTAATCAATGCATAGGAAGGTGAGAGAGGCAAAAGAAATAGTTCAGTTGCTGAGTGATATTTTTCCAAAGGTGTATCATCCAGGTTGAAATTTTGCAGTTGCTGATGTGACATACTCATATCAGAATTGAGGTAAATTAAGAGGAGGTGATGCCAGTAGAATATGAAAGTTTGTATAGATGATGTAAGAATGGTGTCAATTCTGGAGTGCAGCCAGAAGAACACTATTTGTACCAGGAGCCTTATTAATATCAAGATTAATGGAGGGTTTTTTCTTGTCTTTTTGGCAAACGTTCAGAGGAGGAGGCATGAAATGGGCAGTTTGCAGAGGTACAGGAGGTGATTTTCTCTGGTTGTTCAGGCAGTAGTTGAAGGGAAAAAACTGATGCCAAGAGGTCTGCCTTTTCCTTGGGTGTAGTACCATAGTGTCATCAGGATGCAAGAGAGGTGGTAACATGGAAGGGCAGAAGTTATGCCAACAACCTTAGAAAGGGATTAGAAGACTTTTGACTATCAGTTGAGCAGGAGGCGAGTTTATTGCATTTCATTCTTATAAAGCCTATTTAGAATCATTGATAGCTTTTTTTACACATGTTTCAGGCTGTTGTGTAAGCTGAATGAGAAGCTGAAGTTTTTAATTTAAGCCATTGAACATAAGCTGCATTTTTATCATGGACAGCAGAGGCACTTTTTTGGAAAACCAGGTCTTGGATATAGGTTAGGAGTTTGCAGTGGAGTAGGGAATGAAGGCTCTCATTGCAGTGAGGATTATTTCAGTTTCTAGTTCAGTGCAGGTGTTTGAATCATGAGAGTGAAAGCAGTAATCTGACCATGGAAAAGCAGTATATAAATTTTGGAGGTCATCCCAGTTGCACAATTATAATGCCACAGGGTACAAGGCTGAGATTGGCTGGGAGGAGGAGGAACTGTAAAGAAAGAAACTTGAATAAGATTATGGTTCAGAGTTGCCAAGGGAAGATCATACATCGATGGTATATTTGGAGAAAGAGTTGGTTAAGAAAAGTTCAAGGATGTTTCGTATTCACAGTTTTAACTGTGGATACAAAAACATTTATGATTGACTTTCATGTGTAGGGTAGTTGATTCATAAAACAAAGAGAAGGGGTATGCAGGGTTGAGTGACGTGTATATAACTCACACATACAGGGGGTGCCTAGACTCCAGTCTAAGTGTGGCCTCAGACATTGTCCCCTGCATACCATTGACCCAGTCTCCCTGCCACCTTTGCAGGGTAAGTGGCAATAGGATAGGATTATTTGCCAACTGATCAATCAGCCTCCAACAGATGTGTTACCATCAGGTTTGGTCCTGTGCACTATTCAGTGGCCAGACTGTGAAAAACCGTTTTACTGCTGTACCCTCAAATGAAGCAGAAACTGGCTCCTAGTTGAAAATGATAACAGTGTAACGAGTATGCCCAGCAAGGCCATCTCTCAAAATCAATTATGATATGCAGATGTAATGAAGAGAAAGCATCTTTAGGTACCTTGAAATACATGTGATTTGTTTTGCGTTGTTTTCTAATGGATTCTATATCTGTGTTAATGTTTGTTGAAATAGTAGTAAAATATTTGTATAATAATTAAAAAAAAGCAAACATTAATTTTTTTATAATCTCTTGCATCGTGTTTTCAATATACTACTCATGCCCAAACCAAACCAGCTGCAAGTTAGAAACACTAGTGAAGACAGAAGAGGAAAATGCTTAATTCCTGATGAGAATGAGAAGTAAACCTACTTCTTCTCATGAGAGAATGAGAAGAAGTAAATTCTCATTCCCATGAGAATGAGAAGAAGTAGGTTTACTTCTTCTCATTCTCATCAGGAATTAAGTATTTTCCTCTTCTGTCTTCACTAGTGTTTCTAACTTGCAGCTGGTTTGGTCTCTCTTTTTCTCTCTCTTTCCCTTTGATTTATATTTATATGTTTCCTTTGTTAGCTGATATCTTTCCATTCTATATAAATGCTCCTTAATGCTCTTTCTGTTTCTCTCTATATTCCTTGATCTCATTCACTTTGTAAACACTTAGCTCTCTTCTAATGTCTTTATTTTAATGTGGTCTGATTTTGTGCATACTTTAATTCTTCTTAAAAATCTTGTTTCTACTGCCCATATTTTACTTCTTTTTTTTTTACATACATATTTCAAAAATATAATTGAGAGAGAGTGGAAATTACTTTGCAAAACTTAAGTTGAGTTTCTCAGCTTGTTTATTATTTCAGTGTCCTTTTAACTATTTCACAGATTATTATTTTATTATTATTATCCCAAGACTTCATGGAGTCAAAAGACTCATCTAGGAGGTCCTTTTGTCATACACATAGCTCATCATACCATACCTTAAACACACTCAAATTCTCTGCAGACACCACACTCTCAGGGAAGGCATTCCAGTCATCACAACTCTGCATGCAAAAAACCTGCTTCTCATGCCCCCTGCCACACCTTCCTTATATAGCTTATATAGCTCCCAGGAATGACCTCTAGATTTTCCCTGATCTCTCACTGTTTTCTGTAGAACCTCTCCAACATTGATCCTATAACAACCCAATACTAACTTGTAGGTCTCTATGATATCACCCTTCCTCCTCCTATCCACTAGACTCTGTAAATTGCATCTTCTCAACCTTTCCTAATATTCGACATTCTAGAGATCAGAAACTATCTCAGTCAGCTGCCTCTGGACCCTTTCCAACATCACTTCATCCTTTTGAAAACCAGGTGACCAAATCTGTGCACAGTAGTCCATGTGTGGCCTAATCAAAGCCTTATACAATGGAACAAGAATCTTCTACTTTTAAAGTCAGTTGCCCTCCACATCATTCCCAGAATTCTTTGTGTTGTCCTCACAATTTTGGCAAAGTGTCCCCGTAATTACAGATCCTTATCCACTATCACCCCAAGATCTCTTATTTCTTCACCTGAAAAAATATATCCTCACCAAGCATAAATTCTACATGCCATCTTTGTTTCCCAAATTTTAGAATCTTAAATTTTGCAACATTTAACTCGCATCCACATTCCCGTGCCCATTCACTCAATTTATTCAAGTCTTCTTGTAAGGCCACAACATCTTCTCTACTCTTCATAGTTCATCCCAACTTTGCATTATATGCAAAAAACTGAATATCCCCATCCAAATCTTTGCCAATGTCATTACCATACAGGTTAAACAGCAATGCCCCTAAAACAGACCCCTTCATGCACCCCACTACTGATTTTCCTCTTCTAGATAGCCAGTCTCCGATCCAATGCACTAATTTAATGTCCAACCCCATCTGCTCTAGTTTGACTATCAACTTATCATGCGGTAATCTATCAAAAGCCTTTGCAAAATCTAAGCATACTACTGTGTACTTAGTCCTATCAGCCAAGTTTACTCAATTCTCCATACAACTCTTACACACTTATAGTCAGTCTCTCCTCCCCATATCAGCTGCTGTCAATCTCTCCATGATGTCACATTCACAAAAATGAAAGACTTTATGAACTGCTCATTAAGTATCTCCACTGCATCTTCTGCAGCAGTTGTCCTTATACCATTTTCTGCAATCAATGTCATCCTTTCATAACCATCCTTTTTTTTTTTTTTTGCTGGCTATATATCAAAAAACTCCCTAGGATTTTTTTGGCTTCATTAGCTAACTGTGCTCATACTTCCCTTTTGCTACCCTTACCAACCAAGTCACCCTCCATGACTGGTCTTTGTAATCCTCATGTAATTGGTTTTACCACTTCTCTTATGCTGTCTCCATAATGTTTTTTTTTCTCTGTATGACATGCTTAATCTCTTCATTCATCCATTTCACACCTACCTTATTTAACCTCCTGGAATACATTTGGAATACATTTAGACATTGCTTCTACTAGATAGTTCTTGAATATCTCCCAAGCTGCATTCATCTCTTTTCCAGCTTATTCCTCATTCCATGCTACACCTGCAATCTATCTCCTGATCTCCTCATAATCACCAGCCTTGTAGTTCCACATATACCCTTTTCTCACACAAGTCCTCACACTGCTTGCAACCACCACCTAATCACTTTATCTTCACTCTCACCAAGTGGAGGGTTATTTGACTCCTCATTTATAATTGCATCCTCTGATGGATGATCAAATTCAGGACCCTTAATCCTCGTTTGCCTCTATTACATACTGTCTGAATTAATTGTCATTCAAAAACTCAAGAAAGTCATCATTTTCTTTACTTCCAGTTGCTATCTCATCATCCCAGTCTATATTGCCATAATTAAAATCGCCCATAATAATCATCATTTTCTTATTTCCTTGGCTAATTTGATTATACATTTCATAGTCATTACCATCCACATTACCAGGGTCTATAACAACATCCAACTAAGTATTTCATTCTATTCACCTCTATCTCACACCATACTGCCTCAAAACCTCTGGCTCTATTCCCAATTTTGAAATTTCTCTATGTTTTCATCTCTATTTTTGTCATTTAGTTATGTTATTATGCAACCTAAACAATGAAACAGTGTCACCTGTTCTATTATTTTATCTTCTATGACTATTTTTGATCTATTATGATCTTGACATTTAAATGATTTTTAATTTCTTTTGTGAAATCTTCAAATTGCATTGTTGACTGATTTTGTTTAATTCATAAACTAATTTTTTGCAGGTTGTCTTCATTGTCTTGTAATATAATCTGGTCATACAGCATTGTATTGATAACAGTTCATTTGGTTAACTAGACACCTTTTGTTTGTTTGTTTGTTTTATTGGTGTTTTCCATATTTCAATAATTTGATCAATATATATATGAATACAGTTGGATATACTCCATCCATCCCTGTTTTACACCTTCATTAATTTCACAATCTCTTAATTTTTTATGTAATTGTAATTTGAATAAATATCATATTAGATAAAAATGATATTATTGTTTTTATAGATATTTCACCCTAGCATAAATATAATGGAAAAACGAAGATATTCATTAATGTTATTTACTACAAGATGTAAAAGTTTATATAAAGATACTGCATAAGTGGAGATCAAATATGTACATTGTTATGTTTTGATTGTTTCTGATTAAGAGACTATTATTAAGAGACTGTGTTTTTTATTGTTATTGGATGACTCTAGATACTCGTGTGGGTCCCTGTTACCTTGATGTGACAGGACACTTTAATAGACGAGGAATTTGTAGAACAGAACTTGGACAAAGCCTCACTAAGGCTACCTGTTGCTGTACAGTTGGAGTTGCATGGGGTCGAGTCTGTGAAATATGTCCCACTGTTAATTCAAGTAAGGATATTAGTTGTTCATTGTTGCTTTTCTTTGTTTATATTTTGATAAATAGAATGCACAGAATAGAATAAATTAAAGATGCCAAGAAATTATATTCTTTGTTTCATCCTTTATCCAATTATAAGCAAACAAATTTGTGCATAAAGTAATTTCACGACTAGGCTACTTGTATATAGAGGCTAATCATTACTTATCACTTGCCTTAGTATCTCATAATGCAAGAAACATATCCTTATAGACATATGTAATGCTATGCATTATGGGAAGGGCTACTACCCAGACAGGTTTTGACTTTTATTGAGGTCTCATTAGTGTGAGCCAGACCCAGAAGTGATACCAAGGTTGAAGTAATGCAGAAGTCATATTTCCATATACAAGTAGTC
The DNA here is from genome assembly GCF_054136105.1 of Typopeltis vanoorti. Lineage (NCBI taxonomy): Eukaryota > Metazoa > Arthropoda > Arachnida > Uropygi > Thelyphonidae > Typopeltis > Typopeltis vanoorti. The sequence goes on along the minus strand of NC_143560.1, from coordinate 23,583,108 downwards.
AAAAGGTGTCACACCCTTTATTACTAAAATACTCTGCATTAGAGATAGACAATAGGGGTGCTGCAACTTTCAAAATATACATACACACTGTAACTACAGTGTATAAGTGTTTGGATAAAATATCAAAATTATGGTAAAAATTTAAAAAAAAATTAAACATGAAAAAATATTGTTTATTATCGATAAAATTATACAGTTTAATATAATTCAAAATTACTTAAAAATTACTATAACAAATGTTGTGTCTTTAATTGTAATGCCCAAATATTTAAAGAGATGAAGTAAACATGATAAGCACTACGAACACTCTACTACTGGCGCAAACTGCATATAAACAACAGTGCAACTGCGCGATGGACAGTGTGCATCACTCTAATAGTTCACATCTCACTATGATGTGATATGCTTGTGCTCATAGCAATATGGCACTGTGGAAAACACACTTCCGCTAGCATCCTTCGCCCTCCTAAGTGCTACAAGATGGATTTTTATTACTTTTTTTTTACAAAATAAGATAATTGTATAGGATTGTTGATGATAAAATTAAATATTACAAGCAAATATAAATAAATAAATAAATATATTTATACATCGAGAAAAATTGGGGGTGCTGCAGTTTCCCATGCACGAGCCACCCCTGGAGATAGATGTTGAAAGTGGTTATTTCACATGCAAACTTTGTTTGCTTACACTTGGATAAAGGATGAAACCAAGAATATACTTTCTTGGCATCTTCAATTTATAGCATAACCATGTGAAAAATACTTTCAACATCTATCTCTAATTCAGAGTATTATAGTAATAAATGGTTTGACACCTTGTGACTACTTGTATATGGAAATATGACTTCTGCATTACTTCAGCCTTGGTATCACTTCTGGGTCTAGCTCCCACTGAATAGACATCATTATACATGTCCTTAAGGATATGTGCATTGCATTATGGGATACTTAGCAATTGATGTGAGTCATCAGCCACTGATGAGACATCACTGAAGGTCAAAACCAGTCTGGGTAGTGGCCTTTCCCATAATGCATAGCATTATACATGTCCTTAAAGATATGTGCATTGCATTATGGGATACTAAGCAATTGATGTGAGTCATCAGCTTCTATATACAAGTAGCTCAGTCTTGAAGTTACTTCACGTGCAAACTTTGTTTACTTATACTTGGATAAAGAATGAAGCCAAGAATATAATTTCTTGGCATCTTTAATTTATAGTATAACCTAGTGATAAAACTTTCAATGTGCACTGAATAGAATTAAACGTTTTTTTTTATATATATCTATTTGATTTAGAAGCATTTATCATTACTACTTCTCAGGTGACCAAAAAAAGTCTGTAGATTTTCTGCAAAGTTACTATATCGATCAAAATTATGTGAATGCCATTGCAGATTGTAATGATATTTACCACTACTGCATTTTGAAGTTTCAAGTGACCCTGAGTTATTTACCTAGCAACAGCCATGAAATGCAATTTGGTGAAATAGTGAAATAAAAAAAAAATTGTTACAACAATTACAATTATTCAAACTTGGAATTAATACTTATTATAAGTTAAACATAAAAATAACCTTGATGCAAAAGCCTACACAAGCAGTTTGATGGCATTTGGAAAAGATGTAGTGAGTGAGCAAACACTTCCAAAAATGGTTCAAAAACTTTGCATCCTGTTTGATGAAAAGTTTTTAAACAATTTATTGATGAACTTGATAATACATTTCATGGGGAGAGGGGAAATTTAAGTCACCATTGATTCAAGTAAAACATGCCAAGTTCTTACAGAAGGTCCTATAATGAGTTGAAACTATTCATTTGCATTTTCATTAATTGAGAAAGGTATGCAAACTTCAGAGAAATCTGATAGCTTGTTATTGCTCATTATTATTACCATATGCACTTAGCAGACACAGTCAAAGAGTAACAGGAACTTGCAAATTAGTCCAATTTGGACCTTATTCAAATGCGTAGGAATTGACTAGGTGTTGTTGTAAAATGTGAGATGTCCTTAAAAGTGCCATTTTCTGAAATTGATATAGTATTATATCTGAGAAACTCGACTTTTCCAGATGTTTCATAAATGTTCTTGGTATTGCCCATAGCACTCCTATAACAGTTGGAACTGCTGTTGTTTCTTGCTCCAAAGTCGTTACATGTCAATCTCCAAATCCCTTTATTTGGTCAGTTTTCATGCACTTTTTCTTGTACTCTGTTATCCACTGGTATTGCCGCATCAATAAACAACACATGTTGTTGTTCGACTACATTGATGTCTAGCATATTATGTTCAAGATCTATCTGTCTGAATTTTAAAGTCCCATAATATCTTGCCATTTTTATTTTCAATAACTTTTTACAACTGTTTTTTCCTAAGGAATTTTGCCAGTTGGGAAACCAATTTTTCTGCACATACCCCAGTGTGCAGTTTATGTTGGAGGCTTAATGAAATATATACAGCACTCAGAAAGGATTAAAACTGATTTTAATGCTTCCAGTATTTCATCTCAGTCACTGAGACATCTTCAGGGATTACAAAAAACTATTGTAACACTCTCAAATACAACACAATAAGTGAAACACGTGGATGAACCTAAAGTCCTATCTAGGTGTTGCACCCTCTATGGACATTTGTAGATGGCCTAGGGTGCATCCTAAGGTGGGATCTCTAATAATTAATGTTTCCCAAATTTTGGGAAGTTTTATGCAACTGTATTTATTTAAATTTGGTCGATTTCTGAATGCTGCTGCAGATTCTAAAAATACTCTTTCTTTTGTGAATTTACTATGGTGGAGCATGTTTTTTTTTGTTTTTTTTTCCTGGAGGTCATGTGGGTTGTATCTAAAACATAGTCAATCTGGCCTTGAAGACCATGCTTTGGATCAGCCACATGTTTCACTTAGTATTGTATTTGAGAGTGTTTTACAATAGTTTTTGTAATCCCTGAAGATGTTTCAGTGACTGATTCGAAATATTAGAAGCATTAAAATCAGTTTTATTCCTTTCTGAGTGTTTTATATATTCCATTAAGCCTCCAACATGGATTCCTAATAGCACTTAAGCCTCAACACAATGACCCCAGTGTACAGCTTTTACTACCCAATTATGCCTTTAGTTATAATCTGTATGGGCAATCTTCCTGCAAAAACTAATTAGATTATCCACTGTCCCTTCTTTATCTCTGCACAGTCAACATTTGATGTTGTTACAGATCTTTTCAATCTTTGCATTTATTGCATTCATTTGTAGTGCTTGTTTTTCAGCAGCAAGTATATATATATAGACCTTCTGTCTCTTTCTTGATGCTGGCCTCTTGAAGCCATTGCCAAGTTAAGTGACTGTCAACTTTCCCTTGAGGCTCAGGGTGGACAAAGGAACATGAGAAAGGTAGATGCTCCAGAGGATGTGAATGCATATGTAGACAAAAAGGGAAGGGGATGACCTGGATCAAGGGAAAACAGTTGGATCTGAAGAAGATTCGAAGATGAATAAGGAGAAAAAGAAATAACTCGAGTTAAACATAGAAGTCACATCAAATAAGTGGTGTCAGTGAGAGTAGCAATAGATCCAGGAATAAGCTCCTATCTGTATACAAATGCTAGAAATATAAGAAACAAGGCAAATGAAATGGTTCCATTAATTGAGTCTGTTCACCCAAAAATTGCTGGAATAAGTGAGACATGGTTGAATGAGGATGACATCCTGACAGCAGTAGAGATAGAAGTGTATGATGTATTTCATGAGGATAGAAAGGGTAAAAAGGGAGGTGGAGTGCTACTGATGATAGAGAAAGAGTTAAGTCCATACAAAATAGAGATGCAAGAGGGAAATAGTGGTAGTGGTTTTGAGGTGAATAGAATGAAATACTTAGTTGGATGTTGTTATAGACCTGATAATGTTTGACTATGAAATGTATAATCAAATTAGTCAAGCAAATAAGAAAAGGATGATTATTATGAGAGATTTTAACTATGGCAATATAGACTGGGATGATGAGATTGCAACTGGAAGTAAAGAAAATGAGTTTCTTGAGTTTTTGAAGGACAACTACCTCAGATAGTATGTAACAGAGGCACACGAGGATTGAGGGTCTTGAATTTGATCATCTCATCAGAGGATGTAATTATAAATGAGGTATCAAATCACCCTCCACTTGGTGAGGGCGACCATGAAATGATTACCTGGGTGGATGCCAGCTGTGTGAGGACCTCTGTAAGAAAAGGATATATGTAGAACTATAAGGCTGGTGATTATGTAGAGCCAGGAGACAGCTCGCTGGTGTAGCATAGAATGAGGAGTTAGCTGGAAAAGAGATCAGTGCAGCTTGGAAGATATTCAAGAACTATCTAGTAGACGCAATGTTTAAATGTATTCCAACAGTCAGAAGGTTAAATGAGGTAGGTGTGAAATGGATGAATGAAGAGATTAAGCATGCGATACAGAGATAAAAGGCATTATGGAGGCAGCATAAGAGAAGTGGTAATAACTAATTTCATTGGGGTTACAAAGACCAGGCAAAGAGAGTGACTTGGTTGGTTGGTAAGGGGTTGTAAAAGTGAAATATGAGCAGAAGCTAGCTAATGAAGCCAAAAAGAATCCTAAGGAGTGCTTTTAATATGTAGCCAGCAAAACAAAGAATGATTATGGCAGGATGACGTTGATTGGTATAAGGACAACTGTTATGGAAGATATAGTGGAGATACTTAATGAGCAGTTCATAAAGGTCTTTCGTTCTTGTGAATGTGGCATCATGGAGAAATTTAGAGCAATTGATGATAGGGAGGAGAGAGACTGACTATAAGTCAGCAAGTGTTGTATGTAGAATTGAGCAATCTTGATGTTAATAAACCTGTCGGACTTGATAATATATCACCATGTATTCTGAAGGAATGTACTAGGGAGTTGACATCTGCCTTGACATATTTTTTTAATATGAATTTTGCACTGGGTCGAGTTCCGAAGAGTGAAAGGAGGGCAAGATTGTGCCGATTCATAAGTAAGGTGATATAAGTCAAGCATCAAATTATTGTCTTATCTGGGTTTAGGTGTTGTGGTTAAGTTGTTGCAGAACCTTATGAGAACTAGGATGCCGAATTGGTTGACATGGTATTATCTTTGATGGAAGCATGGATTTGCTATTGGGAGTTCATGTTTTAGTAATCTGCTTACAAAAAGCAATGGCTTCTTTGGACAGAGAAGAGGGATACACTGTAATATACTTAGATTTTGCAAAGGATTTTGATAGATTACCACATGATGAGTTGATAGTCAAACTAGAGCGGATGTGGTTGGATATTAGATTAGTGCATTGGATCGGAGACTTGCTATCTGATTATCAAATTGTGTATGGGGGACACGATATCCAGGAAGAGGAAAGTTATTGGTGGGGTGCCTCAGGGGTCTCTTTTAGGGCTATTTCTGTTTAACTTCTATGTTAATGATTTGTATGGGGATATTCAGATTTTGCAGATGATTCAAAGTTTATTCGAACTCTGAAGAGTGCTGTGGAAGATGTTGTGGTCTTACAAGAAGACTTGAATAAATTGAGTAAATTGGAAGGAAATGGGCATGCGAGTTCAATGTTTCAAAATGTAAGGTTTTAAAATTTGGGAAACAAAGCTGGGAATGTAGAATTTATGCTTGGTGGGGATAGATTTTTGAAGGTGGAGGAAATAAGGGATCTTGGGGTAAAGGTGTATAAGGATTTGAAATTTAGGGGACACATTGCCAAAATTGTGAGGACACGACAAAGAATTCTGGGAATGACGTGGTGGACACTGATGTGTAGAAGTAAGTAAATTCTTGTTCCATTGTATAAGGCTTTGATTAGACCACACATGGACTACTGTTCCCAAATTTGCTCACCTGGTTTTTCAAAAGAACAAAGAGCTGTTGGAAACGGTCTGTAGGCAACTTACTAAGGTAGTTTCTGATCTCTGGATTGTTGGATATGAGGAAAGGTTGAGAAGATGAAATTTACAGAGTCTAGTGGATATAATGAAGAGGGATGGTATGATAGAGACCTGCAAGTTAGTAAGTGGCTGTTATCAGTGTTGGAGAGGTTTTACAGCACATAGTGGGGGAGATCGGGCTTAGTATTAGAGGTCATCCCTAGAAGCTTTATAAGGAGGGTGTGGACAGGAGATTGAGAAGCAGGTTTTTTTGCATGCAGAGTAGTGAATTATCGGAATGCCTTGCCTGAGAGTATGGTGTCTGCAGAGAATTGAGTATGTTTAAGGTGCGGCATGATGAGCTGTGTATATGATAAATGGACCTCCTAGATCAGTCTTTGACTCCATGGGGTCTTGGGAAAAAAAAAAAAAAAATCAGCTAACGCCTTTTTTTTTTTTTTTTTTTTTTTTTTTTTTATTCCCATATACGGGAGTAGGCAAGGCCATTTAGCCCTATCTAACTTTTGGAGACTGAGTGGGCAGTTCAATCTCCACTGGTACCAATCAGAGATAGATGGCCCAAGGCTATCACTAATTAAGCGGTACTCAGTGAAGAGAGACGGCTCAAATGTGCCGCCATCTCGTGGTCCCTAACCCTAACACAATATATTTAATGTCTGAAATAATGTGGGTTCTACGGTCGATTTTCTTGAGTTTACAGGACGAAAAACCCGAGTTTCCAGGAGGAAAAACCTGCTTGCCCGTGCCAGAGATCGACTAACTCGGGAACCGGTCGAAAAAAGGCTTAGAAAAATTTCCTCTAGTCGCCGACTAGACTCGAAACCAAGTCTTCCTTCGTGCGGCCAAGCACCGTGGTTGGCAAACGCCACATCCACTGAGCTACACAGGCTCTGTCTTGGGATAATAATAATAATAATTGACCCTGGTGTGCTTTATTTTTCCAACCTTCTGATATTTTTGCTATTTCTTTCTCCTCATAATAATTTTTTTTGATCTACTGCATTCACTACTTTGTCAGCTTCAATTAACATCTTTTCTTTGCTTTCCTTCAAAATAATCATTCAACCCTCGCTTTTCTTCTACTGTTTGTTTCAATTGCAAAAAGATTCCATCCTCCACTTTTCCTAGTTGTGCATAACCAATTCACATCACTGTGTGGGTTCAAGACATGATTCACTGTCATTAATTTTCGTGTTTTACGATCAAGTGTATTCATATCAGCTTGTGTCGTGTTTTACGATCAAGTGCATTCAAATCAGCTTGTGTCAGATCAATTAACCCTGCTGTTTATCTGATTTCAAGGATGAACCATGTAATGATTGCTGTTACAGTGTTGCTTCCATTCAACTTAGACTTCAGATCTTTTCAAACTCTTTTTCAGATATTCACACACGATTTCTTTTTGACTTCTGAACTTAAGATGTCATCTGCCTCAAGAATTCCTAGATATTTACAGGATTCATGTTGTGGCAAGTTTTTAATTTGCTTCCATTTCAAATGTGATTCCGTCGTTGTTTCCCCTTGAACTATGATGAGTGTTGCATATTTCTCAAGTGTAAATTTCATACAATCTTCACTGAAACACAAAGTCTTCACTGAAGATTTGGAGGGGGTATTCATGAGATATGTGACAAATGAGATATTTTTAATGCTTGCTTTGATGTTTGATATCCAAAGCTGGTTTTCTTTAGAATTAATGTTAGAGGAATCATTGCTAGAATGAAACAATAGAGCTGATAGTGAGTTGCCTTGAAATATTCTTCTCTTGATATTCACTCTATTCAGATTACCTCCATTGCTTATCAACTGAGTTTTCCAAATGGTCATGACGGCTGTTAGGAATTTTCTGATGTTTTTACTCACTCGAAAAATTTCTAAACATTTTATAATTCATCTATGTCACAAAGTGTCGAATGCTTTATGGTAATCAGTACATTCCATATATCAGAATTTTTCAAAATTATTTTGTCAATTAACAATTGGTCTTTTGTTCCTCTGAATTTTCTGCAATACCCCTTTTATTCAATAGGCAGAAGTTGGTGCCATGATAAATATTGACTAATCATAATTGCTAGAAGTCCAGTGAATAAATGTTGTTGGTAGGCAGGTTATTGGGCAGCATTTACTTTGAAAAGTTCCTTTTCCTTTGTTTTTCAAAATCAGAACTGTCCTTCCAGTTGTCATCCACGTTTTTTTTTAGTATTATTAGTATTATTATTCAGGCCTCCATGGAGTCAAAAGACTCATCAAGGGAGGTCCCTCCTAGGAAACACAACATCTGTCATACCACTCCTTAAACGCATTGACCATTCTTGCTCCCACCACTCCATGAGGCAATGCATTCCATGGTTCAATCACACTCCATGCGAAGAAACCATTCCTCATCCTCTTTCTCACAGTTTCCTTTCGTAACTTTCAGGGATGGCCCCTTGTCATGACTCCTTCCCGCTGTTCAACCAGGCGTTTTGTTTTGTCATTGAATTTGCTCGGTCACTCAGACAGCTATCAACTTTGGGGCTATCCTAAAGACTCATGTATTATCATGACATGAAATGAGGTTTTATTTTGTAAGAATTATGAATAAGTTATTTTAAATTACAATTAATTTTTGCTTTCTCTGTCTAACAACATATCAACTTTAAAGTGTAAGTCTCATTTGATTTTTATTAGGTGAATATAGAGAGCTGTGTCCTGGAGGACCTGGATTTCGACCTAATCAGATCACTGTGATATTAGAAGGTATATTTTATTATATTTACATTTTTCAATAGATTTTTTTTATATGCAAAATTTTTTATTTCACACATGAAAGGTATATGAGTTAAGAACTTGTTCTATTTTTATTAATTAAAAAAAATTGTGTATATTTTTATTTATTTTTGACATTCTGGAAATTCTGCTATATTAAACTTTTTTTCAAGCCACTTCAGACCTCTGATAAGCAGGCTGGTGTTCTCACACTAGGCAATGAAATTTATCTCACCATATGATCACAAATGCCCATGCATATGGTGGTATTTGCACCTGCAGCCTCTTGATTGGAGGACTGATATAATAAATCCTTGACCAGCAAGGCTGAGTGGTTAGCAATAAAGAGATAAATTATTCATCATTGATTATTATTATGAAACACCTCCAGGGAGTCCAAACACCCATCGAGGGAGGGAACTTTACAACTCTCTGTCTCCACCACTTAATCCACCAACTACAACGAACTGCAACTACCATCATAATCTACGCTAATGCCATCCACCACCCATCATCACGCCTAGTATTTTCACAGACAATCGAAACATCCATACCCATGGCAGGATTCAAACCTGCAGCCTTTTGGCTGGAGAGCAGATACGCTGACCATTCGGCCAACCAGGCCCGACAATCCATATCAATCATTTTTGTCAACTTTCTGTTTCTTGGCATCTTTAACTTATAGCATAACCAAGTGTAAAAACTTTTTCACTTGGTTATATATCAGAACACAGAATTATTATTCTAATATTATTTTTATTATTCCGGGCAACTCCAATGAGCCGATAGACTCATCGAGAGAGGCCCTGACATCATGTCAAGAACAACTATACGACATTCACACAGTATCTATCATACCCTGCCTTGAACTCATTCACAGTCATAGCACCCACAACAGACTCTGGCAGCTTATTCCACTCATTCACCACTCTCCAAGTAAAAAACCCAGCTCTAACACCCCTGCTAACCACATTCTTGCCCAGCTTCCATGTATGACCCCTAGTCCTCCCACCACCACCAGTCCTATTCTCAAAAATATCTTCTGGATTAATCTTATAGAAACCCTTCAGTAATTTGAATGTCTCAATCGTATCACCCCCTTTTCCGCCTATCGACCAATTTTTACAACCCAGAAATCTTCAACCTGTTCTCATAAGGTTCATTCCACAGACCTGATATCATCTTGGTCACTCATCTCTGGATCCTCCCCATCAAGAAGAAACCCTGGTGCCGATATCTGGGCATGGTAGTCGAGTTTGGTGTTATCAAGGCTCGATACAGAAGAACAATGACTTGTTTGTCTCTGCTTTTTAAAGTATTTTTCAGAAGCCAAGTGATTTGATGAGCTGATTTAGCCCCTTTTGCACTGTGCCCTCTAAATTTCAACTCCCTATCCACCAACACTCCCAAATCCCTGGCCTCATCAATCTCCTGGAGTACGGTTCCATCAGTGTGATATACTGCTGCTAATCTTTTCACCCCAAAATGCATAACCTTACACTTTGCCACATTAAATTGACATCCATTTTTCCTAACCCAGTCCTCCAAACTTTCCAAATCATCCTGCAAAATTTTGACATTCTGTGCACTCTCAATTGCTCTACCCAACTTTGCATCATCAGCAAACAAGTGAACACGTCCTCTCAGGTCCTTTCCTATATCATTAATGAACAAATTGAAAAGTAGTGGTCCAAGAACAGAACCCTATGGCACACCACTAGTCACAAGCCATCTTTTGGACTCAACTCCTGAATAAACCACTCTCTGGTATCTCTCCATCAACCACCCTCCTATCCATCTCACCAACCCTATATCCATCCCCATCTGCTCCAGTTTACTGATTACAGTTCCATGTGGTATCCTGTCAAAGGCCTTGGCAAGGTCCAGTAGAATCACTGTAAACTCATTACCCCTATCCAGTTCAGCCGTCACTGTGTTATAAAACGTGAGCAAGTTACTGAGGCATGGTCTACCCTTCACAAAACCATGTTGTCCCCCATACAATATCCCATTTTCATCTATCCAATCCTGTATTCTTTTCTTGACTAATTTCTCTAAGACCTTGACAACGATTCCTGATATGCTAATCGGTCGATAATTTGCAACAGCAGTCTTGGAACATCCTTTATGCAGTGAAACTATTTTCCCATCTTTCCACCCCCTCGGTACTAACCCAGACCCAAGACTCAAATTAAACAAAATGGTCAAGGGTACTGACAATTCTTTAGCCGCTTCACGTACGACACGAGCTGGTATACCATCCAATCCCACAGATGTATTGACATTGAGGTTTTGCAATAGACCACTCACCTCCACTTCATTCACTACAATTCCCGTATAATCTATTGGTTCATTCATTTCTGCAATGTCACCACCTGGATGATATATTCTTGCAAAGTGCTCGCTCAGTAACTCAACTATATGAACTGATTCGGTTACCTCCCTATAATCAGCATTCTTTAAAATCATCTGTCATATACATTTTTTCTTTTAATTGCGACATATCAAAAAAACTGTTTAGGATTCTCTTTAGCTTGCATGGCCAATGTTCTTTCGTATTCCTTTTTTGCTTTTCTTACCACACTCATTACCCTTCTGGCCTACGCTTTATACCGTTCATGTGCCTGCCGATCACCTTTCTCCTTAAATTCCCTCCATAGTTGTTTCTTTTTTGCAGCTCAAGCTTAATGGTGTTATTCATCCATTTAACCCCTACTTGATTTATTATTCGGACTCTAGGTATACAGTCAGCCATTGCTTCATGCAAACACTTCGTAACCGCCTCCCATGCACTATCAACTTCTAGCCCTTGCAGTTGTACATGCCATGGCACTGAACCAATCAAACTCTTGTCATACTTATCAGCCTGATAATTCCACATGTACCCTGTCTTAATTGTAAATTCCACACCTTTAGCCACCTCCCAAGTCAAGACCCTATGATCACTCTCACCAATTGGTGGCAATGTGGTCATATTTGTTACAGCCAAATCCTCAGATGCAATTACTAGGTCAAGCACTCTCTGCCCCCTTGTATTTTCCATTACACACTGTCACAGATAGTTATCCCTTAATAACCGCATAAAATCCAATTCCTTCCTCCCGTGTGTCCTTTCCTCACTCCAATCAATGCTACCATAGTTGAAATCTCCCATAATAATTACCCTCCTTCCACTCATTTCTTCTATTTGCATCTCCTCCTCCACCATCTTTTCCAATTATAAGTAATTAATAAATAATTATAAGTAAATAATTATTTATTGACTTATTGCTGATATTTCGCTGGTGTTATAATCAGCATCTTCAGAGCCCCAAAACAGAGTTTGTCACAGTATGCAAGACTACAACAACATGGTGTAACAAAGGGACCAGTTTAAAAATTTGTAGCAACAACAGAAAGACTAAAGTCCTAATTAGGTACCCTCTATCTCTTAAAAAAAAATAAAATAAATAAAAAATAGAGAGAAAGCAGGTACCTTGTTATGTCTTATTATTATTATTATTATTAAACAAGACCTCATGGAGTCAAAGACTCATCTAGGAGGTCCTTTTATCTCACACACATCTCATCATACCGGGTCTTAAACACATTCAAACTCCTTGCAGACACCACACTCTCAGGCAAGGCATTCCAATCATTCACAACTCTGCACGAAAAAAAACCTGCCTTTCACTCCCCTACTCACACCCTCTTTATACAGTTTCCAGGCATGACCTCTGGTTCTCCCCTGATCTCCCACTATTCTCTGTAAAACTTCTCCACCATTGATCCTATAACAACCCCTTACCAACTTGTAGGTCTCTATCATATCTCCCCTCTTCCTTCTCTCCACTAGACTCTGCAAATTACATCTTTTCAATCTTTCCTCATACTCGACATTCCAGAGGTCAGAAACTACCTTAGTCAGTCGCCTTTGGACCCTTTCCAACATCTCTTCATCCTTCTGAAAACCAGGTGACCAAATCTGGGCACAATAGTCCATGTGTGGTCTAATCAAAGCCTTATACAATGGAACAAGAATCTCCCTACTTCTACACGTCAGTGTCCTCCTCATCATTCCCAGAAGTCTTTGTGTTGTCTTCACAATTTTGGCGATGTGTCCCCTAAATTTTAGATCCTTATCCACTATCACTCCCAGATCTCTTATTTCCTCTACTTCCAACAATATATTCTCACCAAGCATAAATTCTGCATCCCATCTTTGTTTTCCAAATTTTAAAACCTTACATTTTGCAACATTGAACTTACATCCCCATTTGCTTGCCCAATCACTCAATTTATTCAAGTCTTCTTGCAAGGCCACAACATCTTCACTACTCTTTATGGTTCGTCCCAACTTTGCATCATCTGCAAACAACTGAATATCTCCATCCAAATCTTTGCCAATATCATTAATATACAAGTTAAATAGTAATGGCCCTAAAACAGATCCCTGAGGCACTCCACTAGTGACTTTCCTTTTCCTGGATATTGCACCCCCATACACAACTTGTTGATACCTATCAGATAGCCAGTCTCCAATCCAATGCACTAATCTAATATCCAACCCCATCTGCTCTAGTTTGACTGTCAACTTATCATGAGGTACTCTATCAAAAGCTTTTGCAAAATCCAAATATATTACTGTGTATCCTTCTCCTCTGTCCAAGGAAGCAGTCACTTTATTGTAATAAGTAAGTAGATTACTAAAACACGACCTCCCTTTAGCAAATCCATGCTGTCCATCAAAGATTATACCGTTGTTGTCAACCCAACTCTGGATCCTAGTTCTCACAAGCTTCTCCAACAACTTAACCACAACACCTGACACACAGATAGGCCTATAGTTTGATGCTTGAGTTCAATCACCTCCTTTATGAAGTGGCACAATCTTGCCCTCCTTCCACTCTTTAGGGACTTCACCAAGTGCAAGACTTGTATTAAAAAAATATGTCAAGGCAGGTGTCAACTCTCTGGCACATTCCTTCAGAATACGCGGTGATATATTATCAAGTCCCACAGCCTTATTTACATCTAGTTTACTCAACTCCCCAAACACCTCTTCCTCATTTACAGTCAGTCTCTCCTCTCCATCATCAACTGCTCTTAATCTCTCCATGAAGTCACATTCACAAGATTGAAAGATCTTTATGAACTGCTCATTAAGTATCTCCACCACACATTCTGCAACAGCTGTCTTTATACCATTTCCTCCAATCAATGTCATCCTTCCATAATCATTCTTTCTTTTGCTGGCTACATATCGAAAGAACTCCCTAAGATTCTTTTTAGCTTCATTAGCTAACTGCTGTTCATACCTCTCTTTAGCTACTCTCACCAACCAAGTCACTCTCCTTGCCTGGTCTTTGTAGAACTCATGAAATTGGTTACTTCCACTTCTCTTATGCTGCCTCCACAATGCCCTTTTTCTCTGTATTGCATGCTCTGTATTGCAGTCTTAAGATGACTGTCTCCCAAATCTTAGGTAAATTTATACAGCCATATTTGTTGAGATTCGGAATATGTTTCAAGGCTTCTGTTGCTTCTAAGAATAATCTCTCTGACTTGTAAAAGCTTCTGTGCAGTACTTTTGTTTTCTTCCATTTGATTCTGTGTGCAGGGGTATCCAAAGCATGGTCTATTAGGCCTGACTTTTCATAGTGATAGTGCCGAATGAATCTTTTATGTTCACTGATGCAGATGTCCACAGTTCTTCCTGTTTGACCATAGTAAGATTGATCACACGAGCAGGGTACTTTCTAGACTCCTGGATGTGATAAAGGAGGGATGTTATCCTTGAGTGAATGGATGAGAGTTGCTAATTTGCACACGGTCTGAATACAGTGCGTAGTTGATGTTTATTGAGAATTCTAGATATCTTTTCCGATGTGCCTCTAATATATGGGATGGTGACTGTTTTGTTGTAGTTCTTTGTGGTGGATAGTGGGAGGGTTTCTTGGGAGCATATATTATTTTGTTTATCTTATGAGGATTATAGCCATTGGCCAAGAAGGTGTGGCATAAGTGAGCCAGTTCAGCAGCAAGAGCATTGTCATTGGAACAGATTGCTCTAGCTCTGTGGGTTAGCATTTTTATGATACCATACTGTTGAGAAGGGTGATGGTGTGATTGTTTGTGTAAATATCTCCCTGTATGTGTAGGTTTTCTAAAAATTGAGAATGATAAGAAACCATCTGGAAGACATGTGATTAGTGTATCCAGGAAGGGCAGACATTTATTAGCTTCCAGTTCCATTGTAAAGCGGATTGTTGGGTGTTAGCTATTTAATTCTAAAATATACCACTGTATACTGGTCTGGTTGGGTGAGTAGTTAGCATATCCACTCTCCTGCCAAAAGGCTGTGTGTTTGAATCCTGCCTTGGACATAGATGTTTTTGATACCTGTCATTCATACAATAAAGATACATTCTCCCAAGATGGACTGGGTGATGCCACTCTGGAAGAATTAGATAAAACTTTATTTCCATTGGGGGGGGGGGATAGAACTTCCTTGGTAATGAATGAGATCAGGGGAAAAATTCATACCTATACCACAGTATATGAAACATCACCCTTGTTCAGTGCATTTATTACCTTGTTATAATAAGTAAATTACTAAAATATGATCCCCCTAGAGCGTGCTTATACTCTCCATCAAACAGAGAATGCTGTTATTATCAATCTGGTTTCTCACCAACCTCTCTAACACTTTAATCACAACTCCAGACTCCCAGAATGGCTATAATTCAAAGATTTAGTCTTGTCGGCTTTCTTAAAATGTAGCAGAACAGTTTTGCCCTTTCTACACACCTTTGGAACAGAATTCTGTAGATACCACACACTGAGGTAATGCATTCCAATCATTCATGACTCTCCATGAAAAAAAAACCTGCTTCTTACTCCCTAGCTCATACACTCCTTATACAACTTCCAGGGATGATCTCTTGTTCTCCCCAAGTCTCCCATCATTTTATGAAAAATCTCTTCAGCATTAATCCTATGACAACCCTTTAGCAATTTCTACGTCTCTATCATATCATTCCTCTTCCTCCTATCCACTAGACTCTGCAAATTGACACTTTTCTTCATACTCAACATTCCAGAGATCAGAAACTATTTTGGTCACTTGCCTCTGAACACTTACAAACATCTCATCATCGTCTGAAAAAAAAAACAGGTGCACAGTAGTCCATATGTGGCCTAATCAAAACCTTTTACAATGAAACCAGAATCACCTTACTTCTGCAAGTCAGTATCCTCCACATCCAGAATTCATAATGTTGTCCTCAGAATTCTGGCAATATTATTATTATTATTATTATCACCCAAGATCCCATGGAGTCAAAGACTCATCCGAGAGGTCCTTTTATCATACACAAAGCTCATCATACCATGCTTTAAACACACTCAAATTCTCTGCAGACACCACACTCTAAGGCAAAGCATTCCAATCACAACTCTGCATGAAAAAAACCTGCTTCTCACACCCCTACTCACACCCTCTTTATACAATTTCCAGGGATAACCTCTGGTTCTCCCCTGATCTCCCATGATTTTCTGTAGAACCTCTCCAGCATTGATTCTATAACAACCCCATACTAACTTGTAGGTCTCTATCATATCTCCCCTCTTCCTCCTGTCCACCAGACTGCAAATTGCATCTTCTCAATCTTTCCTCATACTTGATATTCCAGAGGTTAGAAACTACTTTAGTCAGTCACCTCTGGACCCTTTCCAACATCTCTGAATCCTTCTGAAAACCAGGTGACCAAATCTCGGCATAATAGTCCATGTGTGGCTTAATCAGAGCCTTATACAAAGGAACAAGAATCTCCCTACTTCTACAAGTCAATGTCCTCCACATCATTCCCAGAAATCTTTGTGTTTCTTCACAATTTTGGCTATGTGTCCCCTAAATTTCAGATCCTTATCCACTATCATCCCCCTCAGATCTCTTATTTACTCCACCTCTGACAATATATCCTCACCAAGCATAAATTCTGTGTCCCATCTTTTTTTCCAAATTTTAAAACCTTACATTTTGCAACATTGAACTCACATTCCCATGCCCAATTACTGAATTTATTCAAGTCTTCTTGTAAGACCACGACATCTTCTCTACTCTTCATGGTTCGTCTCAACTTTGCATCATCTGCAAACAACTGGGTCATCAACTGTGTCAAATATGTCTTCTTAATTCAAAGTCTTACAAGTCTTCTTGTAAGACCATAGTCTGTCTCAACTTTGCATCATCTGCAAGCAGCTGTATACCCATCTTTCCTGATATTATTAACATGCAGTTTAAAAAGCAATGACTCTAAACCATACTCCGAGGCACACCGCTACTGACTTTCCTCTTCTGGGATATTGCTCCGCCATACACAACATGAGGTCATAAGCCTTTGCAAAGTTTAAGTTTACTGCTCTGTGTCTATCTCCAATGTTGCTCTCACCTTATTGTAATAAGTAAGTAGATTACTAAAACATGACTTCCCTTTATTAAATCCATGCTATCCATCAAAGATAATACAATTTTTGTCAACCTAATTGTGGATCCTGAATCTCACCAGCCTTTTCAACACTTTAACCACAACAGGTGACACACAGATTGGCCTATAATTTGCTGCATTAATCCATTTCACAGCTACCTTATTTAATCTCATGAACTCCTGGAATAGATTCAGACATTGTTTCTTCTAGATAATTGTCAAATATCACCTAAGCAGAATTAATCTTCTTTCAACCTAACTCCTGATTCCATAGTATAGCTGCAAGCTTTCTCTTGAGTTTCATAATCACCAGTGTTATATTTTCACATATATTCTTTCCCTACAGAAGACCTAATATAGATAGCCATCATCCGGGTAATCAATTTATGGTCTCTAACAAATGTAAAGAGATTTGACTTCCAATTTACAACAACATTCTTTGACAAGATGAACAAATACAAGATCCTTGATCCATGCATGTCCTCTTTTATGTACTGTCTAAAATAGTTGCTCCTGAAAATCTCAAGAAATTCATTCTCTTTGACTCCAGATGCTGTCTTGTTCATTCCAATGTGCATTGCCATAATTTTAATCACTTGTAATGATCTCCTTTTACTTATTCACTAGGCTGATTTGCTTGTTAAATTTCTCTGTTTCTGTTCTCCACATTGTGAAGTTTGTAGCAACCTTCAACTAAATATTTCATCCTGTCTATCTCTACATCACACAATACTGCCTGATATCCACTGCCACTATTTCCACATTGCATTTACTTCTTGCTTGGGCATAATCCTTTTACTATCATCAACAGCACACATCCTCCTTCTTCGCCTTTCTGTCCTCTCAAAAAACATCATACTTCATCATCATCATCATCAAATTCCTGACATGTATCCTCAAGGGGTGTACAGGATATGATAGTACTACATGAAAAATTTACATCGTTACTAACTTCCTATCTACAATTTTCCTCCAAATCAGTCTGTTACTTGTCAAGACTCCAACATTATCAGATCTTATATTTCTTTCATCTAAGGCACTTTGTACTGTATCAATCCACCCATACCTTGGTCTTCCTCTGGGTCGTTTTCCTGCCAATCTGGCAGAGAACACTTGTTTTGCTAATCTTTCCTCACCCATTCTGTTTAAGTGACCATACCACCTGAGATTAGCTCTGCTAACGCATTCCTGGATGCTGACAATGTCAAATTCTTTCCTAATATCCTCGTTTTTAATATGATATTACCATTGATGCCATCTGTTCACACCTCTAATCTTTCTCAGGATTCTCATATCTGCGGTCTCTGGTCTTTGATCGAGTGTTTTACTTCTGACCCATCTCTCAGATCCATAAGTTAAAACTGGTTTGAACACTGTCTTGTATACAGCTAATTTAGTGTTCTAACTAATTTCTCTATTATTCCATATGAATTTATTCAGTTGACTTCCAACCATACCAACTTTGTTGATTCTCTTGTCCATTTCCATATTTAATTTACCATCTTCACTAAAAATCGTGCCTAAGTAGCTGAAATGTTTTACTTGTTCTATAAGTTATCCATTCACAATGCAGTTGATATTTTCAATGTTTCTGCCTATTTTCATTGTCTTTATCTTTTTAATGCTGACCTTCATACCATATCTATTACAACAGTTATTCAATTTAGTTAAGGAATCTCGCAGACTCGTAGTGGATTTATTGATAAGTATAACATCACCCGCATAAAGCAAAGAGCTGACATTAACATCTCCAATTCTGATATCATGTTTAATACCATTTTCCTTCATGTGATCCATCTAGATAATGAATAACAGAGGGGATAATGTATCCTTGTCTCACACCAGATTTAACATTAAACCATCTTCCTGTACTTCCTTCAATTCTAACTGCTGCCTTACAACTCAAATAAAGACTAAGTATTGCTTGATATAATTTTCCATTGACACCATATAACTGTAGCGTATTGAATAGTTTCTCTCTCTCTTGGCACCTTGTCATATGCCTTTTCCAGATCGACAAAACTTAAATACAGATCTTTGTTATATTCTCATGCTTTCTCAACCATTTGTCGTGAAGTGAAGATCTGATCCTGAGCCTCTATTTGGCCAGAATCCAGCTTGTTTTATTCACCAAGCTTTTCTTCCACAATTCTTTTCAACAGTTTCTCAAGTATACTTGTATAAATCTTGCCAGGAACACTCAGTAGGGAAATTCCTCTGTAATTCTCACATTCAGTTTTATTTCCCTTCTTATACAGGGTGTTCGGGATAAATTTGACAGTTTCGTAAGGAAAAAGAAAATCTTCTTTGTATCTATTAAATTTAATGAATTGACAAAAAAACATTACAGGCAGAGTTAATTACAATACTATCAACAAGATTTACTCAAAATAACCACCATTAGCATCGATCACAGCTTCAATTCTGCTTCGGAACCTCGAACAAGCTGATGCTACAGTCTCCCTGGGAAGGGCCGCAAAAACTGTTTTAATTTTATCCATTAACTGGGCTTTTGTATTACTGGAAGTGCGATTGGTGTCTTTTTCAACTGCGCCCCATACAAAATAATCCATGGGGTTAAGGTCTGGGGAGTTTGGAGGCCAAACATTTGGACTGGTGAAGTCGTAGAAATTTTCAGACAACCATTTTTGACTTTTCCCAGAGGTGTGGCAAGGGGCCAAATCCTGCTGCCATACATACGGCCTACCATTGCCTACCCTTGTTATCCAGGGCTTGACTACAGTTAGCAACTCCACGAACAAAGCCCGAATTCCAATGCCAGGGTTCTTCAACACCTGTTCCTGCAGATTTGCGAGGAATTCTGCTGTACGAACGCAATCAGATCGTCTGCTAGGGATCTTTCTTCTTGCTACATCCTCGTAGTCACCATTGCAAGTCTCTAGTTCATGCCTGATTGTTTTTACTGTATTCAGGGAGCATTGGGCAGCAGTCGTAATATCCTTATTTTGATGGTGGGCACGAATCATCATGATACAAGTTATTCTCTTCCATGATTCAGGTGGGTTCCAGCTATCCATCCTTTCTGACATCTTGTATGTGAATGAAGAAGGGTCCAAACTTTTAAATGAAGAGAAGTGTGTGTTAATACATGTAACTTACGGAAAAATATAATTAATTATAAATATGTCAAATTTATCCCGAACACCCTGTATATGGGTGCTATTAGAGCTCTACTCCAATTATCGGGAATTTGTCCCTCTGTCCAGGCCTTTTGAACTATGCAGTGTAGCCACTGTAAGACTTTTATACCACCATACTTCAGCATTTCTGGTCAAATATCATCTACTCCTGCTGCCTTTCCACATTTCAAGCCTTTGATGGTTTTTTCTATTCAAGTATGGATATGTATTCCTGACTGCATTCCTGGTCAGTGTCTTTTACCACTGTGCTGTCATCACTGCTTGTTTCATTTAGCAGTTTATCAAAGTAATTACTCCATACTTCAAGGATATGTTTTTCTCTCATTTTCATGTCACCTTTATCATCTCTAACTCCTTTTACAGCACTCTTTCCTCCATTCCTAAGCTTCTTCAACAACCTCCAGAATATTTTGCCACCTTCTTGATATTTATTTTCTATTCAGGAACTTTTGATGTGCTTTCTTCTTTTTCTTCACTGCCTCTTTAACTTCCTGTGTCCACCATGTAGTTCTCATTTTTCTATCCTTGCAGACAACCTCACCACATGCCTCTCTGGCTGAATCAATTAGGATTTTCTTCAAGGCTTGCCACTGAATCTCCAAGGTTTGGTTCCTGTTCTCAGACTCTTTAATTTTTTTTTCAATAATCTTTGTGTATACAGTTCACATCTGAGAGCTGCTCAACTTTTATTCTTTTTAAAACTTTCTTACATGTTATTCTTTTCAATATGAAATTCAATTTTATCATGCTCAAGACTAAATAGTGATCACTTCCAATTTCAAATCCTCTGTACACTCTTGTGTTCTACACCAGGGAGAAAACATCACTATCAACAATAACATAGCCAATGAGACTTTCCTTATTCCTTTCCTCTTCTCTCCATATGAATTTGTGCACATTTTTATGCTGGAACATGGTGTTAGTAATAACCAGTCTATGTCCTAAGCAGAAAACTAACAGGTATTTGCCATTATTATTAGCTTTGCTCTTTTCTCCAAATTTTCCCAAAATATTTTTGTATGTCTGACAATCATCTCTTACTCTGCTATTTAGATCCCCAGCACGGACCAACTTTTCCTTTTTCATTGTGTCAGCTGCTTTTTCTAAAGCATCAAAAATTCCCCCACTTCTATTGAACCTTCTGTGGGACCATAGGCACAAATTAGTCTCATTGTCCAATTCCCCATTTTGATATTTGCCCACATCACTCTACTTGAGACTGCCTGCCATTCAAGAAGATTAGCCTCATATTTTGTGTTGAATACTATGGCTACTCCTTCTTTTCCTTGATCGTTATTGCCTGAATATAACATTTTGTATTTATTGCTCAGAAAGATCTCACCAGTTTTTGTCTTTTTTGTTTCAGTCACCCCTATTATGTCGATCTGGTACTTATCTAATTCCTCAGCTAGCTCCATTTCTTTGCCATTCAGGCTTCTTATGTTGATAGTATCGATCTTTAACTCTGGTGATGTTGAGTTGAGGGTGTGCTTTCAGGTTTGTTCCAGTAGCTGACTTTTCACTGTTCGCCCTGGTTCCCTGGCAAAAACAACGGGGGGGCCTTGTGTAACTGGGCAATGCCCCAGCTGGAATGAAATTTTATCATGTCGTGCCATCATTTTTTTTATATTTTGGTTTAACCAATAAGAATACAATTTGGTCAGCTAAATCTCAAATTGCCAGCCCATCCTCTTTCGTTCAGTATCCAGGTAGATACCCAACAAGGTGCACCACGAGAAGGTGAGGATTGGACATTAGGTCAGAAGCCCTGTTGGTTCTCTGCATTCCTTTAAAGGCTATGTGGAGGTCTCCTGTCAGTTATACAGCTTTGACCCTTAAGCACCCAAAAAAAAAACATCATACTCTTCCATCTTTCTTCCATCAGGGTATCATCTACATCTAACCTCAGCTTACTTATTCCAACAGTTTTTGGACAAATGTACTCAGTCAGTGCAATTTTCATTTCCTTTATTTCTGATATTCCTGATATTCATAAACAAGCATAGATGTTAATTCTGGATCTATAACTGCCATCCTGGTTAACTGATTGATAGTATATCCACTCTCCAGCCAAAAGGCTGCAGTTTCGAATCCCACCGTGGGCATGGATGTTGTGATTGTCTGTGAAAATACCAGTGGTTGTAGTGGGTGGTAGATTGTGTTGGTGTAGATGATGATGATGGTAGTTGCTGTTTGTTATAGTTGATGAATTGCGTGGTGGAGGCAGAGTTGTAGAGTAGATGTCCTCCCTTGATGAGTCCTTCGGAATCCCTGGAGGTGTCATGTAATAATAATAATAATAATAACATTTTTCTGACTCTATTTCTCAGATATGACTCCTGTACTTGTCCTTTCCTCACTATAACTTTCTTAATTGGTGATCTTATTTCAGTAACATAATCTAAATTTATACTGAGTTGATAAAGTGTTGTAAAGTGAGATGTTCCTTATACACTTGGTCGTCGACTTACGACCGACTTCTGTTCTGGCTGACAGGTCGTAAGTCGATCTGGTCTTATGTCGGCCATATATTTATTAACAGTATTCTTAACAATTATTAACAATTCCTGCATTTCATGGATGGGTCTCTGTCGTTGTTTGGTTAAAATTGTAGACTTCATAGGTGCAGAACCTTTCACAGCTTCCCGAATTCTTTCTTTGTCCTTAAGTATCGTTGATATCGTGAAATGTGATAACTTCAAGTCAAGTGCTATCGTATTCACTTTCTTTCCGCCTTCATACTTCTGGATAACTTTCATTTTACACTCTAAATCAATAGTTTTCCTTGACTTCTTAGCTGGCATATCTGTAGATGAAGGCATTATCCTTTTACTAGAATTTTATGGGTAGTATTTCAGTAGAATTTTCATTAAACACCTCATGCAACAGATGCTTGAAAGCTACTCAGTGTATGTGAGAGATAGTTATCGTACGTGGGTATCATATGATAACTATCGTATCCCATAGTTATCGTATGCACAGCTGCTTGATTTATTATTAATTTATTCATTAATTTTTTTTTTTTTTTTGTGGTCACACGTGCAGACGGTTGTAAGTTGCATAGGTCGTAAGTTGATGACCAAGTGTACTGTGATACTTATGGATTTTTCTAAGACATTTGATAAATACAAATTACAAGTGAGAAAAATTAAAATATATTAATGCCATTGATCCACAATAACCAATCGTTTGCCTTTGCTTACTTAGGTGTCTTGGCTTGTGGTTCCCTAAGAATATATAGGATACTCTGAAAAGGGAGTTTTATAAGTAGAACAGTACATAATATTTACTATGTTGGCAAGTGCTCCACACTAACATGCAGATAATAATCTACTGATCTACAATGCAAAAGTACTTTAGGAAGGGAGAAACTCCTTCTCTTTGTGATATTCCTATCCCAACATGACATTATGCACCTTATGACCATTATGACACAGATACAGTCAGAGAAATCGAATGGTGAAGAGCACTCATAATAGATTCATGAACTCAAACCATTTAAGATAAAACTTGAATAACATTAAAATTCTACATTCCAACCTTTACATTGTCATCTTCAGAAATATATATATATATATGTATATACACACGCAAACACTTCATATATATACAAACATTTCATGTGAGAAACTAGCAGCTTACTATTATAAGGTACATGATGTCTAAAATTAACTAGCCTACCTAGCTTGACCTCTTGGGGTAAAAAATAATAATAATAAATCCATCCATCTTCAAGGCCCACCTTTCCTAATTGGGTTGTGGGGGCAGCAGCTGCAAGAGGGACTTCCAATGGTCACGATCCTCTGCCACTAAGCTCAGGTGTTCTGGTGGTACTCGCAGATGTCTATCCAAGGTGTTGGATGATATATGCATGTAAACACAAGAAATATATTTAATTAACCAAATATTTCGGTCTGGAAATAGCAGACCATCCTCAGTGGTATTATAAGAACAATTTTAAGAAAATACAAGCTAGAATACTAACAATAGATCATTTAAAAATAGAACATGCTGCGTGATGTTATATCACTAAGTATGAAACGGAATATTTTTAAGTAGAGACATGATTTAAAAAAAAAAAAATTAATGAGTAATCTTGATTAGGCTTTCCCAGATTTTTGATATAGATATACAGTCATTACGATTCAGGTTGGGATGATGGAGCAAGGCCTCCACGCTTTCCTTGAATAAACGTTCAAACCTATAACGGGATCTATGCAAGAGGCGAGTCCTGGACCAAAGAATGCTGTGGTCAGTTTCAATCCCGTGCTGAGCCAATCCAGACTTTTTAGGTTTGTTGTGAAGAATGGAGGATTGATGTTCTTGGATTCTTTTTTCAAGAGAATGTCCAGTCTGTCCAGGACTCGCCTCTTGCATAGATCCCGTTATAGGTTTGAACGTTTATTCAAGGAAAGCGTGGAGGCCTTGCTCCATCATCCCAACCTGAATCGTAATGACTGTATATCTATATCAAAAATCTGGGAAAGTCTAATCAAGATTACTCATTAATTTTTTTTATTTTTTTTTCAATCACGTCTCTACTTCAAAATATTCCATTTCATACTTAATGATATAACATCACGCGCCGTGTTCTATTTTTAAACGATCTATTGTTAGTATTCTAGCTTGTATTTTTTTAAAACTGTTCTTATAATACCACTGAGGATGGTCTGCTATTTCCAGACTGAAATATTTGGTTAATTAAATATCTTTCTTGTGTTTACATGCATATATCATTCAGTCATATGCCACAAAACATCAAGGTTTTGGTTGTAGTCTATCCAGCGAGTCCTTGGCCTTCTGCATGGCCTCCCACCCTCTGGCTTGGTAAAGAGGGCCTGCTGGTGGGAGCCTCTCTTGTGCCCATACCATTGTAACTGGGATCTCTCAACACAGAGAAGCAGCGGTTGAGTATGAGGGTTTCCTGAATTGCAGAGCTTCTGACCCTATCAAGTCTTGTCAGCCCCGCAACCCCTCGAAGGAACATTTCAGCCGCTTGGATTCGTATCCGCATTCTTTTGGGCATTACCCAGCTCTCATGACCGTAGGTGAGGATGGGGACATAGATTGTATTGAAGACTGCCAGCTTTGTCTTCTGGCTTAACTCCTGCTTCAATACTACCGAATGGCCAAGTTACCACAATATTGCACTTGCTGATCCAATTCGAGTACCAGCTTTACTTCCCACTTTCCATCACTTGTGAATATGGACTCAAGGTATTTAAACTTCTCCACCTGCCTCAGTGGGACTCCACTCATATGTAGAGCGCACTGGGATGGTTGTCTTGAGATCACAAATGTTTCCATTTTGGCCATACTGATCTTCATCCTGACTTCTGCACAAACAGCTACAAACCTATCCAGGGTCTGCTGGAGGTCATCTGTGGCAGAGCTAAGCAGAACTAAGTCATCTGCAAAAAGCAGATGTCCAATGCTACATCTAATTCTGACACACTCACTGCCTCTGCTGTGCCTTTCAATCCAGTCCATAAATATTATGAAAAGGAGGGGTGACAGAACAAACCCTTGACAGAGACCAATGGAGACTGTGTAAGGTTCAGATTTTGTGCTGTTTACCCTGACAAAAAACTCTGGGCATTCATACAGGGACTTGATGGCAGCTAATAGTTGGCCATACTCCTGTATTACTTGCCAAAGCTTATCCTGAGGAACCCGATCATATGCCTTCTCCAAGTCCACAAAACAGGTGTAGACATTCTTGGCATATTTCCCAAGATTTCTAAAAGACTTGCCTTAAAGTGAAGATTTGGTCAGTTGTGCTTCTACCAGGACGAAAGCCGCATTGATCTTCTTGGAACTTTGACTCAACTATGCTCCTGCACTTTCTTTCCAAGCACCTAGCATATACTTTCTCAGGCAGGCTGAGCAGAGAGAGAGAGATGCCACGATAGTTGCTGCAATCTCTCTCTGGTCTCCCTTCTTGAAGACTGGTATTATTATGCCTATCTGTCACTGCTTTGGTGCTCGTCCAGATATCCAAGCAGCCTGACACACTCGAGTCAGCCAGAGAATAGAATACTGTCTCTATTTAAGGTTTTTAGCATTTAATGATGAATTTCATCATTGCTAAATGGGCCTCTTCTGCTGAGAGACAAGTCATCGTCCCAATCTGCACCTCTTGGATGTCCACAGCTGCCGGGCCACCTGGGTTAAGAAGGCTCTCAAAGTGTTCCCTCAATCTGTGGAGGATATCCTTCTCGGTTGTTAAGGAGGAGTGGGAGCTATTCAGAGTAGCTGTCACTGCCTCTGCACTCTCATAAATCTGTGGAGGATATCCTTCTCGGTTGTTAATAGTGCACCATCAGATGCCTTAATTGCCCTTGCTGTGCACGATTTCCTCCCTCGAAGGTGGCGGATGGGCTGCCAAAATATCTTGTTTGCATTTGCATAGGATGAGTCTAATCTTTCTCCAAAGGATTCCCAAGCCCTCTGCTTTGCTGTCTTTACTGCCTCAGCAGCAACTTTTCGCTCAGTTTACCGGAAATGCATCTCAGATGACCTGACGCTAAGCCATATTAGGTAGACCTCCTTTTTGCCCGGACATCTTTTTGGATCTCTTGGTTCCATTCAGGTATCCTTTTCTCACTGCCTGTTGCCATGCCAAGCAGCTTTTTGCCACAGCATGAGAGTGCAGAGGCAGTGACAGCTGCTCTGAACAGCTCCCACTCCTCCTCAACATCTGCAGTATGTCTGGGAATCTCTTTGAACCTGGAGGAGATGTTATCTGTAAATTTCTTCCTCACAGCCTTATTTCCAATGCCTCCCATTTCATGCGGTATAGAGGCTTAGTTCTACCAGCATTGATGGTAGCATTTGGTTTCTGTTGCCTTTAATTATATGTATGTTATTTTATTTAATTATATGTATATACGTTACTATTGTAAAGAAAAAAAAACATGCATCATGCTTGGGGTTGTGTGTGTGTGCATATGCATGTTTTTTTTTTTTTCTCCTCCCAATAGTAACCCTACCAGGAGGTAATTTATTCCTACATGCTCCATTGCATACAATACTTATATTACATGTAGCTTACAAGTACTGATTAACATTTATATTTATATTTTTGTATCAATTTTCATATTTACATTTATATTTTTATATATACATATATTAAACATAAATACTTCTAACATAAATACTGATTAACAGTATTTATGTTAGATTACAACGACTGGAAGTTGATTTATTGGCAAATTTAATTAATTCTATGTAATACTTTTCGATAAGTCTTTTTTTTGACACTGGCTACTTGTCTCTGGAAGTGATGATGTGTTGTATTTGGGGTATCTGGATGGAGTGCAATAGCTGACAGTCATAAAGTATGTGGTCAACAGTCTGTTCAAGGTGTGGACTGCAAATGCATGATGGTGATTCTAGGATATGGAATCTGTGTAAGTAGTGTCTTAGTTTTCCATGTCTCGTTAGTGGCGTGGTTAAACCTGGACAAATGGCGTGTTTTTTCAGCCGGAGTCTGCTTCTGATGCTTGGCAAGAATTCTTTTGTTGTTGATCTGTTTTTTGATGATTTCTATTCTTCTTCCCACATGTCTAGGCTTTTCTCTTTTGCAAGTGTTTTTATAGCAGATTCCGAGTAGTTTGGTTACTTGTTTCTAACTGCTTCTTTAGCCAACTGATCCGCTCTCTCGTTTCCTGCTATTCAATATGCGCATTCACCCAGCAGAACTTGATTTTTCATCCCTCTAGAGTGAGATTTTGAACCAGATTTCTTGTCTGTTCTATTAATGCAATGGTTGTGCTGGTTTTTTATGCCGTCTATAGTGCTTCTACTATCACTGTAAATTGTTGCTGTCTTTTGATGAGAGGTGTTGAGTTCTAATTCCTGGAGATATGTAAGTGACTGAACTATAGCAAGTTGTTCTGCTTGGTTGTTGGAACAGAGAGGATGCAGTCTAGAGCAGTGTTCTTGTATAATGGACTGTCTGTTGTACGAAGTGAAAGAACGACCGACGTTCCCTTCGGTTTTGCTTCCGTTAGTGTATATTTGGAATTCATCACTTTTAGAGCTTTCCTTCTCCTTAATATTTGTATTCTTTGCTGTGTGAGGCCACTTACTGTAGTGAAGCAGATGATCATAGCAATTTGGTTTGAGGTTGCAACTTTCATTATATCTTCCAGAAGTGACGTCATATATAATAGATAATTCTTGTATTTTCAGGCAGATCGGTGTTAGAGCTGCAATAACACAAGCTGCCTCGAAAGATATTGTCTTGTATCCTTTAATTATACGTATGCCTATAAGGCATTGAACTCTATTTAGCTTTTGTTGATTTTTCTTTGATTTTAGTGAATGTTTCCAGGCAGGTGCAGCATAAGATATTAATGGTAGTATAGCTCCGGTATACATTGTTTTCAGCACCTTGACCTAATCCCCACTTGATCCTTGATGACTTTCCTAGAAGGTTTACAATTGGTAAGCTTTTTTCAGCAACATATGAGATGTGCCTGTTGAAGGTAAATCTTTCATTCTGTTAGCTCACTGGCTACCTTGAGAACTTCTCCGTTTAGGAAGACTGTAACAGGTTGTTTTGATTTTTTACATGAGGATGTGAAGCACTTTAAAATTTCTGCTATTGAATGCAACTTTCTTCTCACGTACCCACTCTGCAATTTTAATGAGTTCTTTGTTGGCCACTACTTCTAGTTGTGGCCAACTAGAAGTAGATGCAATGATAATAATCCGTCGCATCCCCGGATTATTATCATTGCATCATCGCAAAAGCTACGACTTTTGTGTCAGTAGTGAAAGAAGTCTTAATAGCAAGTTGTACTGGATGTTCCAGAAACTTGGCCCACAGCAGGAATCTTGCAGACAGCCTCGTTTGACTTCTTTCATTACAGCTGTGGGTTTTAATGTCATGTTTGCTCTTCTGTCAGTAAAATAATTTTTTTGTAAATTAGAGTAAGTTTTGGGGCATTTTAAATCTATTAACTGATTAATTATGGCTGGCCACCACACAACATCGAAAGCTCCTCGCACATTGAGTGAGATCAGTAGTACATCTTTTTTTTTTTTTTTTTTTTTTTTTGCTGTAGACTGTCTTCCGTGAACTCTTTTATCTCCATAATTGTGTCTACTATGCTGGATTGAGGTCTAAATGCGTATTGATTGCTGCTTAATAGGTTTCTTGATTAGATATATTGCATTATTCTGTTTATCATAAGTTTTTCTAGCACCTTACCAGCAATGTTTATGAGACTGATTGACCTGTATTTGCTAATTTGTCAAATGTTTCTTTTCCTGGTTTTATTATGGGTATAATTTTAGAACATTTCCATTTTAAAGAAAATCGCTCTCTTTTTAGACATTCGTTGTAAACTGTTGTTATGAATTCGCAGAATTCGACAAACGCTCTTAGTAGTATATCGCTGTTATTCCGTCCTCTCCAGGAGTGTTACTTGGATCCATTGATCTTAATACTGATTCGATTTCTTTAGTTATAAATAAGTCATCGTTAGGAGTGTCTATGTCTGTTTTCATTCATTGTCTGTAGGTTTTGTGGATTTCTTCATCTGTTGATTCAACATCATCAGGAATAAACTTGTTGATCATAATAGCTGGAGTTTCTGCTAATATTTTATTGTAGGTGCCATCTGCTTTCTTGATGGTTGATAATATAGGTGTTGACTTATTCTTGCTTGCTGCTAATTTATACAGGCGATTCCAAGGATTCGATACGGTTGACACAGTACAGACGTTTCCCCATGATTCTGTTTTCACATTCGTAATTTTGGACTGATTGCTGTATTTGGCTTTATATTAGTTCGGTCTTCTGCTCTCTCTTAAATCTTGGTTATTGTATGTTCTTTGATCTAGTCATCTGAGTGCGTTAACACGTTTTTCTTAGGACTGTTAATTAGCCGTTCCACCAAGGTACTGATTTTCTTCCTTCGATGTTTATCTTCTTGGTTGTTCTGAGTTTGGTTGCTGGATTTTATCAGACCTGATGAAAGCAAAGCAAGGAAGTGCATATTGGCTTGTTCTGATGCCCAGATGGCTAGGTTGTCTTGTCTAAGCTGAGTTAAACGTTATGCACATCAGGTTGAAAAGGTTATGTACTATGCATTGCATTGATGGTACTGGATTGATATTGATGAGGAATAATGGTGTAGGGTAATGGGACTTTGGGGTAATGGTGGACAGAGAATTGAAGTTCAGAGGGCATATTGCAAACATCTATTAAAATAGTCCAAAGCATTAAAGTGATGTTCTGAGATTAGGTATGAAAATTCGATTTTTAATGCTTTAGCAAATATCTCTCGATTGGCTTTATTGGTGAAGTACTTGATGTTAATGCGATGGTTTGTGTTGTTTATTCCATTTATATTTTTGTTACTGATATTAAAACTTAACATGCGATGATCAGAACAGCTTTCCTCTTCTTCGCATTTCCATTCAGAAACCCAGGGTAAAATAGCATTGTTTGCCAGTGTCAGATCAATGAAGCTGCTTTCTCTGGTATTTTCAAATGATGGAGTGTTACTGTTATCGTTTAATATGTGTAAGGAGTTTGATGCTATGAACTCTTCCAAATTTTTACCTCTATTGTTTGTGCTCTCGTTAAACCATAAAACCGAATGGGCGTTGCTATCTATTCCCATAATTAAGCCGTGGTTGATGGTAAAATCCACGATGTCGCCCATTTTTTCTAAGTTGTATTTTATGTTAGTGTGATAGTTTAGATACATACTTGCAGCAAAAGTACGTAATCTCAATAAGTACCAAGACCTCGTTGCTGTGCTGAGAAATTAATATTGCCCCGACTTCATGGTTAACCACGAGTATTGCATCTCTCTTTCTTTCAGAACCTTTGGAAAATATTTTATAATTACTTGGAAAGCTGCACATTTTGTTGTTAATGTTGTAAGGTTCTTGTATTAATGCCAGTCCTATATTTTTTCTATTTATGAGTTTGTTAAGTTATTGACGGCCTTGATAGAGCATTGTAGATTTATTTGAAGACATGCCAAGGAAGTAATACTGTTTCTACAAGCTTTATTATTGCTTTCCATAATCTATGTTTTGAATTTTGACCTGTCTGTAGTAGTTGTATGTCGGGCAGTCTTTGTTTAGTGCCATGTGTTTGCAGCCGTTTTTGGTTTAGGCATGCTTGTTGTGATTTTGGCAGTTTATGCAGTTCATCTCTGACTTATTTAGTGAGCACCTGCTGAACTTATGTTCTTTAGAGCAGAATGGGCAGGTGGTTTTCCCCTGCAGTCTCGTGTGTGATGATGAAATTTATTGCAGTTAAAGCATCTCAGAACGCTTACAAAGTCTGCACAATTGCAAATTCTCCATAGCATTTTAACACTGATTTTCAGCAGTTTGGTCCTCACTGTTGGATCGACTTCTATAATCAGGTTTCTTTTGTTCATTTTTTTATTTGTCATGATAAATTTCTGTGTCATCTTTGTGTCTCCGATGAAGAGTTCTTTGTTCTGCATGTGGATTGAGTCTATTTCATTGTTCGTATCAATTTCACTGGAAATATCATATATTATCAGCTTTAGAAGATGTTTCTTACTGGGATTTGCAATTAATGTGGCTTTGCATTCCTTAGATATTTCGTTATGTAGAAAGTCTATATCGGTTTTTTCTTTGGATTCAATTAACACTCCTCCGTTATTAATACTTTTTATTTTTGTGATTCCGATTTTTATTTTTCTTGGGTCTATTTTTTCTTTTATAAGATTTTTGGTTTCTTCACTGTTTAGTTGAGCTGTCGCTTTTATTATTAATTTATAGCAAGGTTTGCTTTTGGATTTGTCTTTGTTTTTAGCATTGTTTTTAATGACTTGCGTACTAGCTGAGTAGGCTGAGTTAAGTTAGCCTGTCCCTGGTTGTTTGTAGTAGTCTATTGTTCTATCGATACTTTAGTTGCATTTTTTCTTTTATTAAATACCTTCGTTCGTTAGTTTGCTCACTGCAGTTAGTATATCCTTTTTTAAATAATTTCTTAGATTGCCGCTGTGTGTGTGTGTGTGTGTGTGTGTGTGTGTGTGTGTGTGTGTGTGTGTGTGTGTCTCTCTCTGTGGGTGCGTGCATGCATATAACAAGGAGAACTTATGGTAATAAGTTGTGACCCAAAACTCAAAGTCAAAATCTTCTAAATATGTGGTTAGGACACATATTTAGAATTACCCTATAAAATTTTTATAAGTAATTATCAGATTAATGCCAGATATTTTTTTTTTATATAATGTTCATTTTCATCTTTAGATCATACTTTATGTGTTTACCCGTGTGTTTGCTATTTCTGGTTCTCTTCCTTTTTCCAGATATGATAGCTCAAACACACACAAACTCTAAAAATATCATGGGTCTTCAAATACAAATACATAGCATGTTCAAGTTCAATAGCTATGCATGCATTACATATGCTATCTGCTTTGTGGAAGACTGTTTCGAGTTGGTAGGCAAGTAATGTATGTATGTGAGTAAAGTAGACATTACTATTGTTATAAACATCAGACCAACATGGACTCAAAAGACTCATTACAGAAATCCCCATGCAGATGTAAAAATATCATCAAACTATGCTTTAAACCAATTCATAGTTTCTGCAAGTTACTTATCCAACTCATTAGGCTCTTATCCAAGCTTCTTTTTTTTTTTATTTAGTTATCAGCTTGTCATGTGGCAGTCTGTCAAAGGCATTTGAAAAATTGAAGTGTACCACTCTATATTCATCTTCCTTATTCAATAAATTCATCACCTTGTTGTAGTACGTAAGCAGATTACTAAGACCTAACGTACCCATAACACACTCATGTTGATCGTCACAAACAATACTGATATTATTAACACACACACACACACACACACACACACACACACACACACACACACACACACACTTGAGCATGATGCATGGATGCAATTTGGAATCCTATTCCTTGCTATCTCATTAATACCTTTACAACATTTTCAGACATACTGATTTGCCTCTAATTTGTAGCCTCAGTCATCTCCCTCTCCCTTTATTAAGAGGAATCATTTTTCACACTTTCTACTTCCTTTGGACTTTTCTAAGACTCATATTAATCACAGGTGTGCAAAGTGTGCTGTTAATTCTTTAATACTTTCCTTCCAAACACATTGTGATACATTGTAAAATCCTACTGCCTTATTAACATCAAGTTTACTTAATTCCTTGTATACCTCCTGCTCACTCACTATTTGTCGTTGATTGCTTCACTATATCCACTGCATCAGTTACTTGTCAACCTTCATCTAACATTACCCTGTCATAGTCATTCTTTCTTTTAATTGCCACATATAGAATGACCTCACTAGAATTTTTCTTGGCTTGTATTGCTAATTTCTGCTGATACTGTACTTTGGTGTCTTTACTATCCCAGTCACCTTCATGGGCTGCTCTTTATACTCTTCGTGCAACTGATCATTACCAACATTTATCTTGTGTTGTCTCCACAATGCTGTCTTTTCCAGATTTCTTGCTTAATCCCATCATTCATCCATTTTACACCTACTTTATTTAGCCTCTACACCTCTCCACCTTACAGAAATTACAGAAGCTGAAGAAAACCAACTGTATAGTAAATCTGTGCAATTTTTTTTGGTTCCAGCTGATACAATAAGTTAAAAAGGAATTTCTTCTACTATCAGAGAAGAATGGAAGCTTTAAGCTTCCAGTGTTAAAATTCTGCAATTTAAGCAGTACAGCTTCAAAAATTCATAAAATGTTGCAGACTAATCATGTGTTATGTCGTCTTGCCCTCGTAAATTTATATTCTAAGTTACTATTATTTATCACTTTAGGATATCAGCTATTCCGTTGCCGACAAATTTATAATTGTTTAAAATGACTGCGCCAGCCGGCAATTGAATTCTGATACACAATTAGACAACTCTAAAATAATAAAGGGATCACGTGATTTGCAGTCGTGGCTCCTCTCTATCTTTCTTATGAAAATGGATTCCCCCTTTACTTATACAGGTTCGAAGGTTTAATAAGTGGTAATTCAAATCTCAGAAAACAACAGACTCGTGAACTTTGGGTTAAAGAAATACATTTATTTTAAACACTTGCATATATACACTTTGAGTAATAACTTCAACAGTAAAGAGTCTGAACTCCCCCCCCCCCCTTTAGGCTAAGATATCCAAAATTTCTACTCCTAATTTTTATCTAACAATCCCACACCCTTTTTGTATTATTATATTCAGACTTGATCATTCCACAGAGAGTTACTCAGTGCTCACATATAAAAAAACATGTACACATAGTTATATACAATCCTTGTGTAGAGCATATCAGATGCAATCCGTCTTGTATTTTAACATGGGATAATATTCTTATTTGTGCTCAAGCTTTATCCTCCCCAACTTAGTTAATATTCAAGCTAATATTTAACATAATATCATAAAGTTTCTTCCTAATTAAACAGTTCGAAGATTTGGTTCCTTCCTCAGCATAAGCTTAGAGTGACACAGCTTATTTGACAACAGACTAGTCCAAAATCAGTCCTTTAGGCATCATATGAAAGTTAAATGTATGGAGCTCCTAAATTCCTTGGTTACTATTCTAAAATGAGTATGAATACTTGTACATTACCATCCTTGTCTTTTCACAGAGTTGCCTTGGCTTCCTTGCGATTACACTTCTGTGTTTTCTCACCACTTTTTCTCATGGCATCAGCGACTTACTTCTATTATCTTCGAAAGGTTGCACTCTCGCTGACTACACGTTGGCATAACTAACCAACGGCTGTTTACTGGAATTCTGACCTCATTCCTTTGGTGACTATACTCGACACAGCACAACAGCAACCGGGAGATTGTTGCTGGGAACTGGCGGCAAGCTTCCACAGCTATCCAGGACTTGGATGGGAACGCAGGAACAGAAATCAAGAGAGTGATTTGAATCTCGTGCCGGACCTTATATTGCAAAATGTGAGCACCCTCTCTCGATGACTGCATCATGCTCATAGCTGCGGCCGATTGGTCACCGCAACTCCGAACTGTTTTGACATTGTTCTAATACATAGATCATCTTATATACATCTAATAACAACATTTCAGTACTGAGACATAATTTTCCCTTGCTAATTTCACACAGACATTATCAACTTTAAATATAGATTTCCCAAAGTTACTTAATATCTACAACCTCAGTTGGTTAGACATACCTCTGAGTGAACATATGTACACTATCCTTTTAGCCCTTCTTCTGGAGGCATAAGTATGTCCTTATCCTTAGATCTAATCATTACTGTGTGTTGGGTCGGAAACAGGATGACTCATCAATAGTGAATCAGCACTTTTTCCGACACAACACATGCATGTGCACACCTTCTCTGGTACTCCGTGGGTTTTCATCTCTCCCTGTTTAGAGTAAATGAGTATAAATGTCCAAAAGCTGAAATTGTTTCTAAATACTATAGCATTCTGTGCTTAACTCTAAGGTTGCTACAACATTCTGGTATTGGCATTCCATTAATAAAATCTAAACTCAGTATAAAGAAATCTTTAATCACTTTCACCTCAAATTTCCACAGTTGGATATTGACAATAACACTTTGTTTCATAAATTATTGAAGTTCCAAGGATACCCTGATAGGAGGAATCTTGCTTGGAAAACTGCATATGGTCACTTGCCAGTAAATGCCATCAAATTGAGGTGTTGAACATTGGAGAGCCAATTTGTGACATCTGTTATTACTGATTGGAAACAGTAGAACATACATTCTGCAGCCATCCTCTTGCCCTGCATATTTGGAACTGATTATGTAATGTGTTGGGTATTCCATTACTTACAACAGAACAAGTTCTTTTTTTGCAGTACTCGCACTGATCGGCAATTAGAAAGAGAATTTAGATTTTTATATTTAATGAATTAAAATAACACTTATGGAAAGTTAGGAAAAAACATGAATTTGAAAACCAGCAATATGCCATAGAAATGCTTTACAATATTGTATTTTGGAAAATAGTCTTGTTTAGTCAGACAATTTTTGTATAATAGAAATAAGCATTCTATGAGAGGCCAAATTTTTGGCTTAGTGGTGTAGTCCACCTATATTATGCAATGTTCTCCAGGGGGGAGACAAACTTCTGTCGATTTTTATTATGAGATGTTTTTTAAATGGTTCTATCCTCTTAGTTCACTGTATTCTAATGATCAATTGTAGGGATGACTGGAGAGTAATCTCAGGCATTTGTGTTCGTGAAAAAGAGAAAAAAAAAGTCTTTGGCTATGTGATATAAAAGAACTGAGGCCTTTCTTCCTGTCTCTCATACTATCTATCTGTCTTTTCTTTCTCTTAATACTATCAGACTCTTTTGCACCCCTGTATTAACTACTCTGGGCCTATGACTAAACAAACACACGTAATAACTACAGTAATAAGTTTTAATAAGTAAATATTTCATCCTAAGTATGAAAGGATATCGTCAGTATAGTTAATTCAAACAATGCTAGGAATAACATACAGTTAGGGCGCATGATTACATTGGAATCCCAATATGCATAGTAGCGTGTTATAGAATTAAATTAAAACATATCTGGATGGAGAAAAAAATAGATTACATTAAAATAAGATAACATATATAAAAATTATTATTTTATACAATTTTGTATGACAATATCCTATACTTTAGGAATAGCAAGAAAGTCATTATTGTTAAGATTTGG
The DNA here is from genome assembly GCF_054136105.1 of Typopeltis vanoorti. NCBI lineage: Eukaryota > Metazoa > Arthropoda > Arachnida > Uropygi > Thelyphonidae > Typopeltis > Typopeltis vanoorti. The sequence continues at coordinate 23,546,120 of NC_143560.1, read as the reverse complement.
TCTGTGAAGTAGGGCTTCAGCACTTTCTTTATATAAATGTTCATGTTTATATAAAGATGTGTGTAGAATTTTGTCTTTTCCAATGGATTCTATGGTTTGGGTTTTCAACTCTGTGTTGTGCGAGGCCAGATTTCCGTGGTTTGATAAGACGGATATGGTCTTGATGTTCCGAAATACGTTTATGAACAGATCTACCTGTCTATTCTATCCATAGTAAGACAATTTACAGGAGCATGGAACCTCATACATGCCAGGTAGCATCAGAGGTGAGAGTTTGTCTTTAGGAGAAGGTAACAAGTTGTAGATCTGGTTGATTGGTTTGTAGGTTCCCCACACATCAACCTAGACAAGGACAAGCCCGTAGGATTTCCATACCTTATGTCAAAGGCATCTCTGAATGTCTTTCAAAAATTATGAAGAAATACAAACTTGCTACTACTACTACCTACTATTATACTGTTCATAAACGTATTTCAGAACATCAAGACCATATCCATCTTATCAAACTGCAGAAATCTGGCCTCGCTCAACACAGAGGTGAAAATCCAAGGATTTTCACCTCTGTGTTTCACCATAGGATTTATTGGAGAAAACCAAACTTCTACATAGATCTTTATATAAATATGAACATTTATATAAAGAAAGTGTTGAAGCCCTACTTCACAGACCAAATCTAAACCGTAATGATGTTCTTGCTATTCCTAAAGTATGGGAAATTGTCATACAAAATTGTGTAAAATAATAATTTTTATATATGTTATCTTATTTTAGTGTAATCTATTTTTTTTTCCCCTTCAGATATATTTTAATTTAAATCTGTAACATGCTACTGCATGCATATTGGGATTCCATTGTAATCATACACCTTAACTGTATGTTATTCCTAGTATTGTTTGAATTAACTGTACTGATGATGTCCTTTGATACTTGCATTATGGGATACTAAGGCAAGTGATGTGATGTTGTTAGCCTCTACATACCAATTATGAAGATTATTATTGTTATTATTATTATTATGTGACACCTCCAGAGAGGCCAAAGACTCATCGAGGGAGAGTGCCAACAGCATCGAATGATTGAATCCCTTCCAACTACTAACCACGCTCAAAGTTGCTTAACTTTTTTCGTGAGTCATTAGTAGCAGAGGCTCTACCAATCGACCAACCACACAAACTTTGTTTGTTGATAAAGGAATAAACCAAGAATGTATACTTTCTTGGCATTTTTAATTTGAAGTATGACTGGATTATTAGACTAGTCAGATATTGATTTACCAAAAATAATGTGAGTTACTATATCCAGAAGTTTAATTTACATGACATAATTTTTTTTTTTCATTTTTGAAATATTTTCTTTAATTTTTTTCTTTTTTGTTAGATATTGATGAATGTGGTGAACTAGATGGGATTTGCAATGGAGGCCGTTGTTCTAATACATTTGGGAGTTTTATGTGTATTTGTCCAGAAGGATATGTACTGGATGATTCTCAGCGCACCTGTATAGGTAGAAATTCCTTAATATATATATATATATCAGTGGTGAATGCAATATTTTTTCTTGAGTAGGAGATTTTCTATAGATGTAATGTATTCGGTCTTGTTTAATATAAACTTTTCTACACAATTATTTAGCAATACTCTATATTGTAGAATTATCTCTGGTCAGGTACATTAAGATTAGTCAACTGAAAATGTGAGGCAGATGAAATTGAGAAATCATTGCTGTGTGGTACATCAATAGTAAACAGACAACAAAAGAAAAAGTGAATGGGAAAAGTATGAAAGTGCAAGAAACTGGGAGTAAGGAGAAGGTATTGTAAAGAGATTTGATGACAAGAGGTATACTTAATGAGAAAGTGAAAACGCATGTTTCACAGGTGTGAAGGTCAAAAATTATTGTTATTATTATTATTATTATTATTATGTGACACCTCCAGGGAGTACAAAGCTCATCGAAGGAGAGTGTGCCAACAGCATCGAACGATTGATTCCCTTCCAACTACTAACCGTGCTCGAACTTGCTTAATTTTTTTCGTGAGCCATTAGTAGCAGAGGCTCTACCAATCGACCAACCTTTGCTGGGTTAGTGAACTTGTTATTCTGCAGAGGATACAAGTGAAAGAATTGTTTGGTTGGCATGAATGATTTAGAAAGTGAGAAATATTCAATGAGAGAAGATATTAAAGAGTTGAAGATAGTAGCATAAAGAGGTGGGAGAAATAAAATATTGTGAATCTGCAGGTATTCTAGGAATGACAATTCTTTCTTTTAAGGTTACACGGTGATCAGCATTCATGGTTAAGAATTTAGGGAGACACAACACACATGTTAAAATAATTACTTCAGTTAATATTAGGAAAGTAACATTTGATGTTTCGACCTCTGTATTGAAGTCATCATCAGAAAAATACATATGTATAAGAACCAAGCTACATGCTACTGTACTTTACAAAGGTTAAATGAATCTAAGCTGCTTATTAATCTTTTAATCTAGCCTGACCGCTAATGGAAAAAGAAAAAAAAATTAATAATATTAAAAAGATAATGAAAAATAAAATAAAATAAAGTAAAAAAAAAAAGTAGATATAAAAATAAATTAAAAACAGAACTACATTAAACATTTCTAGTCTTCTTGTATTGAGATTTCCTTCTGGTCTTGTTCCAGTTGCTATAAGGGTTGCAGATGGGTCCTCCACATTCTTGGAATGAACAAAAATGACGAACTAATCATTCCAAGAATGTGGAGAACCATGGGGAGAGTGGCCATGCAGTCTTGTTCTGGGAGGCTGCTAAACATATGAAATTCTCTCAACAAAGCTGTGTAGAGGCTTAAGTGCTGTGAGGACATCATGTTGGAGGCTTAATGGATTTTTTACACCACTCAAAAAGAATTAAAATAGAATTTAATACTTCCTATATTTCGTCCTAGTCACTAGGACATCTACGGGGATTACAAAAACAATTAATGTAACATGCACACAAATATCATACAATACTAAGCCCAACCACGTGGGTGACACTAAAGTCCTATCTAGGTGGAGCGCCCTCTAAGGGCGGTAGTAGGTGGCCTGGAATGTAAGGTGGGACCTCTGGTGATGAGTGTTTCCCTTAGGAAGGGAATAGGAAGTATTAAATTCTATTTTAATTCTTTTTGAGTGTTGTAAAAAATCCATTAAGCCTCCAACATGATCTCAACAAAGGGTTTATGTTGAACTGTAAAGCAGATAATTACCAGAGACTTAGAAGGCATCTTAGAGAGGAGCAGTGCCATGGCTTGAGAAGCTACAAGGAAAGAATATTAGTAGTGCATGGGAAGTGGTCACGAATTGTTTGAGAGTAGCAGTATCAGACTCATAGTCAGGAGAATAAACAAAGTGGGTGATTGGAGATATATACAGCAAGAACTTCAAAAATAGAAAACATCGTGGAGGAAATATACAGAAAAAGGTGAACATCATACTCATGAGCTGTACAAAGTGCAGGCAAGAAGAGTGACTAGTATGGTAAGAAAGGTAAAATTAGATTATGAGAGAAAATTAGGTAAGCAGGAAAAAGTAATTCCAAAAGAGTTTTCACATGTAGCAAGTAAAAGAAGAATGACTATGGAAAGATGATTTTAATCAATGCTAATGGTTGGAAGGTGGCTGAAACAAAAGAAATAGCTGAGTAATCACCTTGTAAAGGTGTATCATCCAGGTGGAGATTTAGCAGTTGCTGGTGTAACCAAGACTGATGTCATAATTGCAGTAGATGAAGAAGAGATGCTCAGCATAATGAAAAAAATGAATGTAAATACAGCAATGAGACTGGATAGTATGTCAGCCCATGTGCTGTGAGAAAGTGCAAGAAAATTGGCAGTGCTTCTGTTAAAGTTGTTTAGTCTAAGTCTCAGCTGTATCAATGTTCCAACTGAGTAGAAAGTGGTTTAGATAGTGGCATTATGTAAATGTGACTCTCAGACAGAAGGAGCAAATTACAAACCAATTATTATTTCAGGAGTGGTGGTTAAAATATTGGAAAAGTTGACTGTAGATAAAATCCAGCAGTGTGTGGATAGGTATATAATACTCCATGGTGGGAAGAATGGCTTTGTAAAAGGTACATTCTACTTTAGTAATCTACTCACATTTTTAATAGAGTGACAGTAGAATTAGATAAGGGACATGGCTACAACTTGATATTGCTGGACTTTGCAAAGGCATTTGACAGAATATGGAGTAATTGGGAATGACTATGAAGCTGGTGGTATGGATTGGGGAAGGAGGTGGCTGACAGGCATCAGAGAGTAGTATATGGTGGAGTGGAATTTAGAGGAATGTGGGTGATTGTGGAGTACCTCAAGAGTTTTCTACTTGGTTCACCACTCTTTAATTTGTATATAAATGATATATGGAATGGAGGTGGGGGATATTCAGTTGTTTGCTGATGATGCAAAACTGGAGATGGTACTTGTTGATAAATGTGATATTATGCAGGATGATTTAAAGAAATTAGCTTTATGAGCAAAGGATAAATAATGATTGTGAATTTAATGTTGTAAAATAAACGTTATGCACGTCAGGTTGAAAAGGTTATGTACTATGCATCGCATTGATGGTACTGGATTGACATCGATGAGGAATAATGGTGTAGGGTAATGGAACTTTGGGGTAATGGTGGACAGAGAATTGAAGTTCAGAGGGCATATTGCAAATATCTATTAAAATAGTCCAAAGCATTAATTCGATGTTGGGAAAAACATGCTAACGAATAAAGATATGGAGGTCATTATCCTTCTTTATGAGACTATCATTTGGCAGCATCTAGTCTACTGGGCATATTTTTTGGTCACCTGGGTTCGGGGATCAGGAGATGATGGACAGGATACAGCGACGAGTGACCACGCTGGTGATAGGGCTGTGGAATACTCCATATGAGGATAGGTTGAAGGTGTATGTTGCAAAGTTTAGTTAATAGTGGAAGAGAGGAGATGTGATAGAAATTTATAAGTTATTAAAGGGTTCTGTAAGACTGACACAAAAGAATTTTTTAATACATGTCAAATAGAGAGAGAACTAGACATCACTCCTGGAAGTGTGTAAGAGTGACTTGATTTCTTACTCATAGAGTACTGAGTGAGTGGGTATAATGGATTGCCAGAAGTAGTTGTGAGTGCCCTGACAGTGAATGAATTTAAGGAGAGGTGTGATAGATAATGTGTTTATAATGGTTAGTGTAAGTTTTCCACAATAATTATTCTGACTCCATCGAGATTCCTGTATTACAATAATAACTCACATTCTCTTACACCACCTTTTATACTTTAACTTAAATTTGTTTATTTTTACTGTTCTTTCATTTCCTATTGGCAGTCAATTTTGTTTACTCACTCACCACTTGCTATGCGAATAACTAGTTTAGCTATACACTTATTAACTTCCAGAAGTATCCCAATTTTCACTTCACTATTACATGTCACAGATATCCATAAAATCTCTTTTCCAACCTGTGTATCTCTGTCATGTCATCTCTCCCCTGCTTGTTCATGAACATTTTCCAGAGGGTGCTGTGTGTCACCGAAATAACACTACTCGTGGAATTGCTGGAGCAAAGATATATTTTATTTTATTTTTTGAATATTTTTGAAGAATTATATGCATTTCACCAAAAATTTCTTTAATTAGTGATAATGAGCATATTAATTATTGAGGTTGTTAATAGGTTTTGTAGCATATTTGCAAATTTTCTAATAACAATTAATAAAGGAGGTAATAAATGGTGGTAAGAACTAGACCTGCCAGATACATGGTGCGAAAATTTAGTGCCTTGAGCAGTGTGCATTTTACTCAGATAATTCATTGCCAGCAGTGTAATAAGTAATGTGCGGGCAAATGTGGCAGATGTGTTTGTTGAGAGATTAAATGAGAGGTGAGAGAGTACGGGTCTTCAGAAAGTTTAGCATAATGATAGGCTGCAGTGATTTGAATATTATTATTATTATTATTTACGCCTCAAAGGAATCAAAAGAATCTTCGTGGGAGGTCCTTCCTAGGAAACACAAGTCTATCAAGACTCATCGTGGGAGGTCCCTCCTACGAAACACAAAGTCTGTCATACCACTCCTTGAACTCATTGACTGTTTGTGCTTTCACTACGCTATCAGACAGTGCATTCCACACTTCACCCATCCTCCATGCAAAGAAACCACTCCTCACCCTCTTGCTCACAGTTTCCTTTCATAACTTCCAGGGATGGCTCCTTGTCATCACTCCTTCCCGCTATTCAACATAGCGAAAGAACTGCCCAGTGTCAACCCTGTAACCACCTCTCAACATTTTAAAATTCTCAATCATATCACCTCTCCTTCTATCCACCAAACTCTGCAGTCCACATTCCCTCAGCCGATCCTCATAACTATCATTGTACAGTCCTGAAACCATCTTTGTTATCTGCCTTTGTACCCTTTCCACAGTTAATTTATCCTCTTCAAATCCTGGGTACCAAATCTGAGAACAATAGTCTAAGTGTGGTCTGATCAGGGTCTTACACAATGGAATGATAACTCTTTTATCTCTGCAGGTCAGCGTCCTTCTCATTTTTGCAGCACTCCTCTGTGTTACCTTCACCATCTTTGCAATATGTCCCATGAATTTCATGTTTCTATCAATCATCAATCGCAGATCTCTTGTCTCCCCTACTTCTTCAGTATAGCTCCTCCAATAGAGTATGCAGCGTCCCATCGATGTTTCCCAAACCTCAAGATCTTACGTTTTGCTGCATTAAACCGAGATCGCCAGATTCATTTGCCCATCTGTCTAGCTTATTCAAATCCTCTTGCAAGACTACAACATCTGCACTATTACTAATAATCCTTCCCAGCTTCACATCATCCACAAACAACTGAATATCCCCCTGCAATCCACTGACAATGTCATTGATGTAAAGGTTAAACAATATAGGTCCCAGTACTGAGCCCTGTGGGACCCCCACTTGTATCCCTCTGCCTTCTTGAAACTGCCCAACCATTCACAACTCTCTGATACCTATCGGACAGCCAGTGCTGAATCCAGTTGACCAACCTGACATCCAAACCCATGTGCTGCAACTTAAATATCAGCTTATCATGTGGCACCCTGTCAAATGCTTTCGCTAAATCCAAGAAAATGGCAGTATATGCCTTTCCCTCATCTTACTGATGAACTACAGCCAAGGAGAATAGAAGTTGAACTGCAGGATAGTGAAAAGAGCACATTTGAGGCTATTTGGTGTGAGATTGAGACTAGCAGAACAAAATATACAATTGGGTGCTGCTGTAGACCAGGTGATGGAATAGATGTTGGAGATAGTATGCATAAGCAAATAGATGCAATGAGTGGAAGGTGGGTAATTATTATGGGGATTTCAGCTATGGTCACATTGATTGGAAGGAGGAGAGGACACATGGGAGGTAGGAATTAGATTTTATGCAGTTATTATTAAGGGATAACTACCTGAGACAGCATGTAATGGAATATACTAGGGGTTCAAGAGTGCTTGACCTAGTAATTGCATCTGAGAATTTGATTGTATTGAATACGACCACTTTGCCACCAATTGATGAGAGTGATCATAAGGTCTTGACCTGGGAGGTGGCTAAATGTGTGGAATTTTCAATTAAGACTGGGTACATGTGTAATTACTGGGCTGGTAAGTATGAAAATCTTAGGAGATTGCTTGGTTCAGTGCCATGGCATTTAAAACTGCAAGGGCTGGAGGTTGATAGTGTATGGGAAGCGGTAAAGGAGCGTTTGAAGGAGGTAATGGCTGACTGTGTATCTAGAGTCCGGATAGTAAATCAAGTGGGGGTTAAATGGATGAATAACACCATTAGGCTTGAGCTGCAAAAAAAGAAACAACTGTGGAGGGAATTTAAAGAAAGAGGTGACCTGCAGGCACACGAACAGTATAGGGCACAGGCCAGAAGGGTAACGAGTGTGGTAAGAAAAGCAAAAAAGGAATACGAAAGAACATTGGCCATGCAAGCTAAAGAGAATCCCAAACAGTTTTTTCGATATGCTGCAATTAAAAGAAAAAATGTATATGGCAGAGTGATTTTAAGGAATGCCGATGGTAGGGAGGTAACTGAATCAGTTGATATAGTGGAATTATTGAGCGAGCACTTTGCATGAGTATATCATCCAGGTGGTATTGCAGATATGAAGGAATCAATAGCTTATACGGGAATTGAAATGAATGAAATGGAAGTGAATAGTATATTACAAAACCTTAATGTGAATACATCTGTGGGATTGGATGGTATACCAGCTCAGGTCTTACGTGAAGCAGCTAAAGAATTGTCAGTGCCCTTGACCATTTTGTTTAATTTGAGTCACGGGTCTGGGTTAGTATCAAGGGGTGGAAAGAGGGGAAAATAGTTCCACTGCATAAAGAAGGTTCCAAGACTGCTGTTGCAAATTACCGACCAATCAGCATATCAGGAGTCATTGTCAAGGTTTTGGTGAAAGTAGTCAAGAAAAGAATACAGGATTGGATTGATGAAAATGGGATATTGTATGGGGGACAACATGGTTTTGTGAAGGGTAGATCATGCCTCAGTAACTTGCTAAGTTTTATAACACAGGGATGGCTGATGAATAGGGATAATGGGTTTACAGTGATTCTGCTGGACCTTGCTAAGGCCTTTGACAGGATACCACATGGAATTCTAATCAGTAAATTGCAGCATATGGGGGATGGATATAGGGTTGGTGAGATGAATAGGAGGATGGTTGATGGAGAGATGTCAGAGAATACTTTATTCAGGCGTAGAGTCCAAAAGATGGCCTGTGACTAGTGGTGTGCTGCAGGGTTCTATTCTTGGACCACTACTGTTTAATTTGTTCATCAATGATATAGGAAAGGATCTGAGAGGAACCGTTCATTTGTTTGCTGATGATGCAAAGTTGGGTAGAGCAATAGTGAATGCACATGATGTCAAAATTTTGTAGGATGATTGGATAGATTGGCAGACTGGGCTAAGGAGAATGGATGTCAATTTAATGGGCAAAGTGTAAGGTTATGCATTTTGGGGTGAAAAGATTAGCAGCAGTATACCACATTGGTGGAACTGTACTCCAGGAGACAAGGCCAGTGATTTGGGAGTGTTGGTGGAGAGGGAGTTGAAGTTTTGGGGGCACATTGCAAAAGTGACTAAATCAGCTCATCAAATCACTTGGATGCTGAAGAATACTTTGATGAGCAGAGATAAGCAAGTTATTGTTCCTCTGTATCAAGCCTAGAGAAGACCCCATCTTGACTACTGTGCCCAGATCTGTGCGCCAGGGTTTCATTCTTGATTGGGAGGAGGTGGAGAGGATCCAAAGGTGATTGACCAAGATGATAACAGGTCTATGGAATGAACCTTATGAGAACAGCCATTATCTCCTTCAAACGCTCCTTTACCGCTTCCCATACACTATCAACCTCTAGCCCTTGCAGTTGAAGATTTGTGGGTTGCAGAAATTGGTTGATAGGTGGAAAAGGGGGTGATATGATTGAGACATTCAAATTACTGAAGGGTTTTTATGAGATCACTTCAGAGGTTATTTTTCAGAACAGGACTGGTGGTGGGAGGACTAGGCAGCCACCCATGGAAACTGGGAAAGATTGTGGTTAGCAAGGGTGTTAGAACTAGGTTTTTTACTTGGAGAGTGGCGAATGAGTTGCCCGATTCTGTTGTGGGTACCATGACTGTGAATGAGTTCAAAGTAAAGTATGATAGATACTGTGTGGATGTTGAATAGTTGTTCTTGACATGAACAACTATTCAACATCCACAGTTTAGGGCCTCCCTTGATGAGTCTATGAACTCCTTGGAGTGGTCCATAATAATAATAATAATAATAATAATAATCTACTGCTCTTGTAACTTTATTATAAAAGACTGGCATATTACTGAAAGAAGTGCGCCCCTTCACAAATCCATGTTGACTCTCACAGATAACATTACTCATCTGTCAAATGTTGTATATGGTCCCTAACTAATTTCTCCAAGATCTTAACAACTACTAATGACATACAAACTGCCTATAATTAGACACTTCCAATCTTCTACCGTCCTTATGCAATGGCACTATCTTACCCTCTTTCCATTCCCTGGGCACCTTTCCTGTAGCCAGACTTTCATTGAAGAGCCAGGTCAAAGGAGCTGTCAGTTCTTTAGTACATTCTCTCAAAACGCATGGTGAAATACCATCCAGTCGCACAGCTTTACTGGCATCCAGATTACTCAGTATTTGGAACACGCTCTCCTCCTGCACCTCTAAACCTCGAACCTGCTCTGTCCCTCTAGTATTAACACGTTCACTGCCACGCTACCTCGGCATAGTTTGTTCCTGTACACCGAGCAATTTCATTCCTTCAAGGTCAGTACGGTAATCTCGTTGCCAGCGGTCAGCATCATACATAGTATACTCGTAGTTGGCTTGTGCAGAGCATATACCATCTATGAGAATACACAGTTTTGATGCAAGCTCCACAAGCCAAGCATTTTCACTTCTTCAAGGTCAGTACGGTAATCTCGTTGCCGGCGATAAGCGTCATACGAGTAGCTGGTTTACCAACTACGAGTATACTTGTAGTTGGCAGCGAACGTGTTAAAATTTACTCCTCCAGGATGAACTACACCAATAAAGTGTTCATTGAACAATTCCACTATGTCCTCTGCATCAGTCACTCTATTCCCATTTTTATCCCACAATGTCATTCTTCGACAGTCATTTTTCCTCCCACTGGCCACATAGCTAAAAAATTACCTAGGATTTTCTTTGGATCTTAGGGCGAATCTCTTCTCATATTCCCGTTTCGCCTTTCTTACCATACTAGTCACTCTCCTTGCCTGTGTCTTATATTCTTCATGCATCTGCTCTTCATCTGTCTCCTTATATCTCTTCCATAATCTCTCTCTCTTTCACCTGCAGTTCCTGTTTCATATTGTTTGTCATCCACTTTACACCAAATTGTGTCCTCTTGTTCACCCATGGTATACAGCTTACCATTGCTGCTAACAAATATTCTTTCATAATTTTCCACGCACTAATGATATCGCAGCCTTCCAATTCCTCCCTCCATGAAAATTCCCCAAGTTGACGTCTTAGACTATTATGATCACCTGTCTTATAATTCCACATACGTTCCCTTCTCTTTGATACTCCTGCATGTCTATTCATTTTCCAAGTCAAAACCATATGGTCACTCTCTCCAACTGGTGGGAGAGATATCATCTCAGTTATTATCAACTCTTCTGATGCTATAACCAAATCCAAAACTCTTGAACCTCTTGTTCCCTCTATTACATGTTGCCTAAGACATTTGACCCACAAGAATTCTAGAAATTCCATTCCCTTATTGCTATATGCATCTTCCCCTCCCCAGTTTATACTAATGTACTTAAAATCTCACATAACAATCATTCTTCTTCTTGCACTTGCCAAACTCTGTATAAACATTTCCTGGTCCCCACCCTCTGTGCTCCTGAGTCTGTAGCAACACCCCACTAAATATCCTGTCTTGCCCACCACTACCTCACACCATATGCTTTCAAAATCATTAGTGCCACTGCCTTCCATAGTCTCCACTCTTAGAGAACATAGGTCGTCACTTATCATAAGCAGTAGTCCACCACCACGCTTTCCCTTCCTATCCTGCTGAAAAATGCTGTACCCAGCAACTTCTATTCCTGTTATTATATCCTCCTCTGTCAACCACGTCTCAGTGATCCCAATAATTTTTGGCCAGGTTGATGCTATCTGCGCCACCAATTCCTCTCCCTTATTCTGGATACTCCTGGCATTAGTATAAAGCATATAAATGCTGTTGTTTCTATACCCAGCATTATCCCCTTGAGACTCCACTGGGCTCGGTGTTACATCCCCCCTTCTCCCAAGTACCCATTCCCACAAGAGGCCACCCCTGCTACCATCCACCTTGGGCATTCTAGTTTCCCTGCATTCACACACTGACTCTTTCAGAACAGCAATCTCTCCAGATGCCTACGTCCTTCCTCATTCAAAAGTGTGTCCTCATTTGCCCTCCAAACATCCACATATTCCAATCCTCTCTTATGACACATTCTAGTTATTATGTTATTCAATATTATTGCTCTTCTGCTCAGCTCATGACTATCATACCTAGGCAACATGCACACTATCTTTCCTCTCTGCATCGTCTTTCGTTCCACCTCAAGCAAGAATCTCATACCTCTCGCTGCCCAATTTACATTACCTCTCATGTCATTTGTTCCTACCATTACAATCATCTCATCCATCCTTTCACCTCTCTTAATTGCCTTAGCCACCCTTTGTATCATTCCTCCAGCAAACACTCCTAGCGCATCCTGTCCTGCACACCACTGATCATTGAGTCCCCGTACATTACACCTGTATGGTGACTTTGTTCCCCTTTTATGGGGAATAAAAGTTGCAAATGGGACTTGAAGAATACCAGATGAAACATGAAGGGCAATGATGGGTATATACATCTGAGAATAATAGTCAGAAGAGTTAAATGAGATTTTGTATGCTGAGAGTGTTACAGTTAATATGGAAATGATTAAAAAAAAAGGAATGGCAAGCATAAATGCCGAAGTGGAAGAAAGTCTGATGGAGTAAAACAAGAATGATTACTGGAAAGCAAGAAATGAGGAATGCATTTCTTTATTTATTTAGCATATGATGATATAACGGCCATGAGGACCCTTTTGTGGGGAAGTACGGCACCATCTCAATTACCCCAAATTTTATCCGGTCTCTGAACCGGCACAGCTGATGAATCAGACCAATGGCTAGCGCCTAAGTATTCCTGATTGTAATCCGTGTTTGTTCACAGGATTGGTTTGCCTGCTTGCAGGAGGAAAATTCCCAGATAAATTGGGGGAAAATCCCTACTCTCCACACCCAAGACTGGCTAACTTGGCTCTGTCTAAGAAAGATCCTAAGTTCGATTCTCGTCGCCGACGTGCAACAAGAATTGAACCTAGGACACTCCTTTCCCAGGCATATGGTTGCGATGTGCATAGCCACTCAGCTAACTGTGTGGAAGAGGAATGTATTAATATCTCATAATGCAAAGCACATACCAAGAATATAATATTTTAGCATCTTAATTTATAACCAAGTGAAAAAAAGTTTCAACAACTAGCTCTGATCCAGAGTATGTTAATAATAAGGTCTAACACCTTTTCATAACTTGTATATGGGAAATATATGAATTCTGCATTGCTTCAACCTTGGTATCACTTCTGGGTCTGGCTCCCACTGATGACATTTAATGATGTTCATCTTGGCGATTACTTGCTTCCTGAGGAGTAGAAGCTCTGCTCAGTGGCAGGTTTTGCCTGTTGCTGAGTGGGACCACTGCTGAGCTTTCTGTCCTGAGGTGATTAAATTCTGGTCAGGAGTTATGAATTTAGGGTCTCTCAGTGAGATTTACAGTAATCTTGTACATAACTGAGTTTTTGGAGACATATGCCTGCACTTTAATATATTTCAATATAAGTCAAAACGGACAGGGTAGTGTCTCTTACCATAATGCTTAGCATTATACACACCCAAAAGGTTGTGTGCTTTGCATTATAAGATATTAAGGCAATTAATGTGAAGTCATTAACCTTTATATACAAGTAACTTAGTTGTGAAGATACTTTATTTGCTTACACTTGGATAAAGGATAAACCAAGAATATAATTTCTCTGCCTCTTTAAGAAAGGATGCGATATTTTTGGTGCAAATGTGAATGTCTAGAAGGGAGGTGGAGGGCTGCTGATGATAGTGGAGGAATTATGTCCATACAACATTGAGATACAAGGACCGAGAAGTGGCAGTGATGTTGGAGCAGCATGATGTGGAGTTGAGGTTGATAGAATGAGATATTTAGTTAGGCATTTCTACTGGCTGGGGAATGTGGAGGGTGAAGACAACTTGGCTTAGTGAGCAAGCAAAGGATGACTGTTATGAGTTATTTCAATTATATCAGTTAGATTGCAATGAAGCGTGTCAGGGAATAAGGAGAATGAATTTCTCAAGTTATTAAAGGACAACAACCTTAGGTAATGTGTAATGGAGGGCTAATGAGGATCAAGAGCCTTATATCTGGTTATATCATCAAAGGATATGATTGTGAATGAAGTGTCTAATTTTCCCTCAGTCAGTGAAAGTGATCATGAAATGATCACCGGGATAGTAGCCATTCATGGGAACTATCGTGAAGAAGGGATATATCTAAAACTACAAGGCTGGTGATTATGAAAAGCATGGCAGCTATACCTTGGAAACTCTACATGCAAGGAACATGCTCCTTATGTCCCTGCTCACACCCAAGTTATACAGCTTCAAGGGATGTCCTGTTGTTCAACCCACTTGCCCTATTCTATGAAAAATTTCTTCCACATTAACCCAGTAACAACTTTTTACCAACTTAAGTATTTCAATTATATCCCCTGTCTTCCTCCTATTCACAAACTGCATTCCCTCAATCTGTCTCTCAAGTTCCTAAATCATATCCCCCCATCCCAAAGACCAGTTACTACTTTAGTCAGTCTTCTCTTGATCCTTTCAAATATATCCTCATCACCATGAAAGCCAGGCACCCAAATCTATGTACAATGATCTATATCAGGGCTGTCCAAAACACAGCCCAAGGGCTGCATGCGGCCCGCGTTAAGATTTTGTGTGGCCTGCCTGTGGGTTTTGATTTTCACAAGTGAAAAAATAAAATAACAATTTGAACCAAATGTGTATTAGATATTTTAATTCTATTACTAATCGATAATCTTGATGTTGGTTATTTTATTTGGTGTTTTTACATCACTATATATACCCATGTGTTTTTCAAATATTACAGGTGTCAAAGAAGCGTTCTTACACTGTTTTGTTCCGCCACTCATGGATGACATGAGCGTGCAATTAGTGTTGTATGTTTGTTCAGCTATTGAGGTTGTGTTGCTGCTCCTCAGTAAATTACTAGATATGCATTGGATGCGGCCCTCAAATAAATCTTTTTTTTAATGTGGCCTTCAGATTACCTAAGGTTGGACAGCCCTGATCTATATGATACCTGATCAATGCATTAAATACAATGGAACCAGAACTTCTTGTTTGCATGGTATGGTCCTTCCTATTGTTGTCATTATCTGGAAAGCAATGAGAAATGACTTCACAAAAATGAGGCTACATCACAAATTCTGCATTATGACCTCTGAACTTCAGATCCTTGTCCACCACCACTCCAAGGTCTCTTGTCTTCTCAACTTCCTACAAACTTTCTCCAAGTGTATACTGTGCATTCCATTATTGCTTACCAATTTCAAAGTTTATGCTTTGCAACATTAAATGAGAGTTTCACACTTGCTGCCTCATCAATTTTACAGGAGAGAAGCAATCTATTAAATTGCTTCTCTCCTGTAAAACCACAATCTGCTTGATTCCTCATCAGTCTCCTCATCACCAGTTTTGCATCATCTACAAACAGTTGTATATCACCACTAAACATATCACAATGTTATTAATCTACAAATTAAATAACAATGGTCCCAAAATTGACCCTTGCAGCCCACCACTTTTTTCTTCCAGGATATCAAACTCCCATACACAACTTGCCAATACATATCTGAGAGTCAGTTTCCTATATAACTCTCCAGTCTATCAACCAATCCCATCTGCTTCAGTTTAGTTACTAACTTGCAGTGTGGCAGTCTATCAAAAGCATTTGCAAAATTCAAGTATACCGCTGTGTATTCATCTCCCTTGTCCAATAAATTTATCACCTTGTTATACTACATAAGGAAGCTTGTAAAACATTACCTCCCTTTAATAAACCCATGCTGACAAGTAGAAAATATACCACTGTTATGAAGCCACATATTTATGTCATCTTTCACTAACCTCTTCAATACCTTAACTACAACTCCAGATATACAGATCAGCCTGTAATTTCTTACCTTAGCCTTATCACCACATTTGTGAAGTGGAACAGCTTTGCCTTCCATCCACTCCTTTGGAACTTGTATAGTAGCAAGCCTTTTGTTAAACGGGTAGGCTAAGGATGATGCTAACTCCTTGGAACATTTCCTTAAGATGCAGTGATATGTCATCAAATCCTATTACCTTATTGACATCTAGCTTACTTAATGCCTCATATACTATTGCTCACCCACCATTAATCTCCTTCTCTCATTGCATTCTCTAGACTTGAGCTTCTGATTTCACACTGATTTTGAAACACTTCAATGAACTGCTCACTGAACACCTTGCCTGTGTCCATTGCAGCAGTCACCAGTCTCCCACGTTCATCCATTAACAGCATCTTTCAATAATCATTATTTTTTCTGCTTATCACATAAAAACTCACAAGGGTTCTTCTTTTGCCTGATTTGCTAATTTCTCCTTGTACCACACTTTTGTTGTTCTTGTTTTGTTAAACAACTGAGTTACTCTCCTGGCCTGCCCTTTATACTCTTCAAGCAACTGATTATTACCATTATTTATTTTGTACTACCTCCAAAGTGCTTCTTCCACATTTCATGCATAATCCTCTCATTTATCCATTTGATACCTACCTTATTCAGCCTTTTGACCTTTGGAATATATTCACACATTGATGCTGTTAAGTATTTCTTTGTCCATTCCCAAGCAGCATTTATTTCCTATCCACTTAACTCATTCCATGCTGTAGCTCCAGGCTTCTCCTTAACCTTTCATAACCACCACCGTTTTACTTCAAAATATATATTCTTTCCTTGCAGAGGTCTTCATATGGCTAGTCACAATCCAAGTGATCACTTCATGATCACTTTCATGAACTGGAGGGAAGTGTGAAACTTCACTTACAATTATATCCTCTAATGAAATAAACAGATCTAAAAACTCTCAATCTTCACTAGTCCTCATTTACATACAGCCTAAGATAGTTGTTTCTCAAGAACTCAACAAATTCATTTTCCTCATTCCCAAATACTATCTCTACATTCCAATCTATGCTGCCATATTAAAATCAGCCATAATAACAATCACCCTTCCCTTATTCACTTACACAAGCTGCTTATACCTTTCTTCACCAGCTCTCTCCGCATTTCCTGGCCCATAGTATCATCCAACTAAATATCTATTTTTGTCAACCTCCAACTTACACCACACTGCATGAAAACCATTGCCACTATTTCCCCCTTTCATTTCTAACTTATGTGGACATAATTCATCTGCCTATCATCAGCAGCACTCCTGTGCAAAAAACTCAAGAAATTCATTTTCCTTATTCTAATATGCTATATCTTCATTTCAGTCTATACTACCATGATTAAAATCATCCATAATAATCACATTACTTGTTCACTAACCCAAGTTGCTTATATATTTCTCAATCACTACTTTTCACATTCTATGGTCTGTAACAACATTCAACTAGATATCTCTATTTCTTCACCTACACCTTATGCCACCCTACCTAAAAACTGTTGCAACTATTTCCTTCTTGCATGTCTGCCTTATATGGAAATAATTCCTCTACTATCATCAGTGGCATTCACCTGCCTTTCTTGTTTTCTCTGTCATTGTTATAAACATTATTATTATTATGTGACACCTCCAGGGAGTCCAAAGACTCATCGCAGGAGAGTGTACCAACAGCATCGAACGATTGAACTCTGTCCAACTACTAACTGCACTCAAACTTTCTAGACTTGAGCACAGTTAGTAGTTGGACGGTCACCCTTAACTTTTTGCATGAGCCATTAGTAGCAGAGGCTCTACCAATCGAACATTGTGCCCTTCCATTTCTGTTCTCATCAGGATAGCATCTTCATTCAACCATGTTTCACTTATTCTACTGCTTTTGGGGTGAATAAACTCAATCAGTGAAACAATTTCATCTCCCTTATATCTGATACTCTTGACATTTGTAAACAAAAGCAGCAACTCAATATTAGGCCTATAACCAGTCCTACCCAAGTCACTTTTTGCTTTTGACATCCCCACATTTCTGCACTTACCCAATCACCCTTCAGCTGCTCTCTCATCACATCACAGGCATTTCATTCCTATGCTGATCATCCCCATGCACACATCGACTAGTACTTTCAATATTCATTATTTCCACTATCCTCCACCCCCATTTCCCTATTCATCTTGCATTCCTGTTTTCTCTTACAAACATTTACAGTTTTGCCAATTTCTCTTTCCTGATCCTTCAGTTCACCTCTTACTACCTCTGATCTCTTGTTCACATCACTCATCACACTTTCCTCTAACGACAGTCTCTCCAGCTGACTCACACCAAATCCCTTTAAATGCAATCCATCCCTTTTCACCTTTATCACCATTTATTCCATATATCCACTCAATCTCAACTACCCCACTCCCATCACAAACATTTCCATTCCTATGCTGTTCATTCCCATACATGTATTCATTATTACTTTCAACATCACTCTCCCTATGATGTGTCTTCCCATCCACTTGGGATCCAACACCCTGTTATTCCTGTTCTTCTTGCATTCTTATTCTCTTGTCATCTCTCACAATACTACTACTATTTCCATTGCCAAGCACTACAGTTTCTTCTGCTCCACTCTCCCGATCTTTCACTTCACCTCTTACTTCTGATCTTTTGCATCACACACGCTGCACTTTCACCTAGCAACAGTTTCTCCAGTTCATTCACTCCAAGCCATTCAAATGCAATCCCTCACTTCTGTAAAATTCTATTTTTCCTTCAAATACATGCCACACAAACTGCACTTCCTTATTTTCACACAGCTCTGCCAACACACCATCATGCTTCTCACTTTCAAGCTCAACTCATGGATGTCATACCTCGGCAAGACTGACAACCTTTCCCACTCTAGTTTTATCTTTCACAGGCCCTCAATAACCTCCTGATATTCACTCTTACATTCTCCTAATGTCCACTTAAATCCTTTATACCCACAACCACCAGTAACTCTCTTGCTCAATTTTTCTAATTTGCATAGAGAGGGCTGTTTGTGTAGCTTGTTTATTGACAGCTGTATATTGATTAAGAAATTTAATAGCATGTGATTTTTTTTTATGTGTGTTAGTTGGAATTATATCTTTTGCTTGGAAGAGTTTTGTTGCTTTATAAGATGTTCTATAAGTTTTTCCATTTATGGTGGCAATCTATATAAAGGCCAGTGTATGCTGTATAATTTTTCTAATTTGGATAGACAAGGCTTTTTACATAGATTATTATATAATATCTATGTATTGATTCAGAAATTCAGTCGTATATATACCTGATATATATATCATTGCTAGCCTGGTTGGTTGAATGGTAAGCACACTTGCTCTCCAGCCAACAGACTGGGGTTTGAATCCTACTTAATGTCATCACCTGGTGTATGGAAACCACCACTGCCTCACTTACTAGAAGCCTAAAGAAGCTTGATAAAGTTCCATGTTTGGTCTCTAGAGTAGAGGACAAATAAATTAAAAATACAAAAAATATATAAAATTGCTAAAAATAGAAAAAAAAATCCCCCACCCATGGTACAAAATGTACTATAGTTTTGACAGTAACCTTTCTTGTGTGTGTGTGTGTGTGTGTGTGTGTGTGTGTGTGTGTGTGTGTGTGTGTGTGTGTGTGTGTGTGTGTGTGTGTGTGTGTGTTGGAATCATATATTTTGCATGGAAGAATTTTGTTGCAGTAATAAAGAGTTGAATATGTAGATGTTCTAGATGTTTTTTCCATTTAAGTGGCAGTCTTTGTGAATGCCAGCATATTTAGCATATGAGTGCAATGGCTGCTGTTGTTAATGCAGTGGTATGTGTGACTGTGTAGCACAAGTGGTACAGGGCACACAATTCTTGGGTTCTTTATAATTAGCATATTAATTTTGGTTTTATTTTTTACAATTGAATTTTGGTTTTGGTAGAAAAATATAATAATAATTTTTAAAAAATCAGTTCATGCCTTTTATCTATGAGGTTAGCATATTAGACATGTGCTGAACATTGGTTGTCGTGTGGGCTGCAACAAGATAAGTGAATTTTATATTTAATGTGTGTTGATATGTCTGATTTGTACAATGAATGTTACTGTAAGATATCTGAGTGTGGAACACAATGTTTGGATACATTTCTTAGATGTTATTACTATAAATTCATTGCTCTTATTATTAGTAGTATGCTGATATAAAGTGGAGGTGAAAGGCAAATCTTTGTGTAGGTCAGTGAGAAGACAAGTAAAGAAAATGACCTAGATTTTTCGAAAATGGTACACTATGTGGTATGTATGCATGTGAAGATGCCACAGATATATATATTTATGAAGACAGGCTGAATAAGAGAAAAGAGTGAGTGTGGGTATGTAGGAATTGCAATATTCTGATGGAATGCAAGGCATGTTTAAATATGAGTTTAAATATTGATGTTGAAAATTTATTTATCACTAGGTTAGACTATAATAGATTTAGTTTAATCCTTTATCCCAGTGAGAGCAAACAAAGTTTGCGCCTGAAAATATCTTCAGGACTAAATATAGTGTTGTACTATCTTATCCAGTAAGTAGTGCAACACCAAGGCAACTCGTGGCAAAGGTGGAGCAAGCTACCAGGCACTTCTAACCCAGTATCTCCCATAATGCAAAACACATTTCCTATGTGGATATGTATACTGTTATGCATTAAAGGGATTGGCCATCTACCCAGACTAGTTTCGACCTTTATTGAGGTCTCTTCAGTGGGAGCCAGGCCCAGAGCTGGAGATACCAGGCAGAAGCAGTAGCAAGTCATCTGTGCCTATGGGAGTTGCCAAAAGGTTTATCACCTTTTTTTAAAAATTACTCTGGATTTAGAGAAAGATGTTGAAAATTTATTTATCACTAGGTTAGACTATAATAGATTTAGTTTAATCCTTTATCCCAGTGAGAGCAAACAAAGTTTGCGCCTGAAAATATCTTCAGGACTAAATATAGTGTTGTACTATCTTATCCAGTAAGTAGTGCAACACCAAGGCAACTCGTGGCAAAGGTGGAGCAAGCTACCAGGCACTTCTAACCCAGTATCTCCCATAATGCAAAACACATTTCCTATGTGGATATGTATACTGTTATGCATTAAAGGGATTGGCCATCTACCCAGACTAGATAAAGGATTAAACTAAATCTATTATAGTCTAACCTAGTGATAAATAAATTTTCAACATCTTTCTCTAAATCCAGAGTAATTTTTAAAAAAAGGTGATAAACCTTTTGGCAACTCCCATAGGCACAGATGACTTGCTACTGCTTCTGCCTGGTATCTCCAGCTCTGGGCCTGGCTCCCACTGAAGAGACCTCAATAAAGGTCGAAACTAGTCTGGGTAGATGGCCAATCCCTTTAATGCATAACAGTATACATATCCACATAGGAAATGTGTTTTGCATTATGGGAGATACTGGGTTAGAAGTGCCTGGTAGCTTGCTCCACCTTTGCCACGAGTTGCCTTGGTGTTGCACTACTTACTGGATAAGATAGTACAACACTATATTTAGTCCTGAAGATATTTTCAGGCGCAAACTTTGTTTGCTCTCACTGGGATAAAGGATTAAACTAAATCTATTATAGTCTAACCTAGTGATAAATAAATTTTCAACATCTTTCTCTAAATCCAGAGTAATTTTTAAAAAAAGGTGATAAACCTTTTGGCAACTCCCATAGGCACAGATGACTTGCTACTGCTTCTGCCTGGTATCTCCAGCTCTGGGCCTGGCTCCCACTGAAGAGACCTCAATAAAGGTCGAAACTAGTCTGGGTAGATGGCCAATCCCTTTAATGCATAACAGTATACATATCCACATAGGAAATGTGTTTTGCATTATGGGAGATACTGGGTTAGAAGTGCCTGGTAGCTTGCTCCACCTTTGCCACGAGTTGCCTTGGTGTTGCACTACTTACTGGATAAGATAGTACAACACTATATTTAGTCCTGAAGATATTTTCAGGCGCAAACTTTGTTTGCTCTCACTGGGATAAAGGATTAAACTAAATCTATTATGAGTTTAAATAGTTTAAATAAGAGTAGGGAACATGGTACTGTAACTGAAATGGCAGTTGGAGAAAACTATGTGAATGTTCAGCTAGTGTGTTGAAATGATAGTGAGGAAGAGAGTTCTATTGATGATAAAGCAGATGATAACAACATTGGCAAACAGAGTGCAATTAGCAATAAAGTCGGTGATAATTATGTTGAAAAACAGAGCAATTAATGTTAACGTGAAGAACAAGGTTGAGGGAGAACAAGCATATGTGACTGACAATAAAATAGTGAGAGTGAATGATAGCAAAAAATTACACAAGATTTGAAAGGTGAGTTGGTGAAAATGAGGGAGATGCAGAGTGAAATGAAGAGAATTGCAATATGTGTGGAAGATTGAAGAAGATGAAAACCAATGATAGGTAAGAAAAAGGTAAACAAAGACCCTCGAATGTTGTTGTTGTATAGGGATACGATTATTAAAAATGTCATAAATGAGAAGGGGCATAAGATTTGTTTGTCTAGAGGAAAAATTAGTAGATTGGTTAAGGCATTTGATATGAGGAGTAACCGAGCAAAAGAGTTGGTAGTGATAATAGGTACAATGACTTCACTGAGAACAAGGAGAATATAAGACTGGAGAAGTTGGTCAAGAACAAAATAGAGTAATGGATAGATGGAAATTGGATATTGTATGGGGGGGGAAGCTTGGTTTTGTGAAGGGTAGGTCATGATCAGTAATTTGCTCGTGTTTTATAATACAGTAGTAGCTGAGTTGGATGATGGTAATGGGTTTACAGTGATACTGCTGGACTTTGCAAAATGCTTTTGGCAGAATACCACATGGAATTCTAATCAGTAAACTGTTGCACGCGTGGATGGATAATGGGTTGGTGAGATGGATAGGAGAGTGTTGATGGAGGGATATCAGAGAGTAGTTTATACAGGAGTAGAAACCAAAAGAAGACCTGTGACTAGAGGCATGCTTCTGGGTTCAGTTCTTGGACTGCTCCTGTTTAATTTGTTCATTAACAATATAGGAAAGGATCTGAGAGGAACTGTTCACTTATTTGCTGATGATGCAAAGTTGGATAGAGCAATAGTTAATACAGGTGATGTAAAAATTTTGCAGGATGATTTGGATAATTTGACAGACTGGACAAGCGAGAATGGATATCAGTGGCAAAATGTAATATTATGCATTTTAGGGTGAAAAGATTACCGGCTGTATACCACATTGGTGGAAATGTACTCCAAAAAGTTGATGAAGCAAAGGACTTGAGAGTGTTAGTGGATAGGGAGTTAAAGTTTAGGGGAGAACATAGCTAAAGAAAGACAGCTTGCAGGTGTAGCATGGAATGAGGAGTTATCTGGAAAAGAGATCAATGCAGCTTGGAGGATTTTTAAAAACTGTCTAGTAGATACAATGTTTAAATATATTCCAAGGGTGAGATAGATGAATAAAAAGGTTAAGCATGCGATACAGAGAAAAAGGGCATTGTGGAGGCAGCATAAAAGAAGTGGAAATAACCAATTCCATAAGGTCTACAAAGGCCAGGCAAAGAGGGTGACTTGGTTGGTGAGGGTAGCTAAACAGCGGTATGAACAACAGTTAGCTAATGAAGCCAAAAATAATCCTAAGGAGTTCTTTCGATATGTAGCCAGCAAAAGAAAGAAAATAAGTATGGAACGATGACATTGATTGGAGAAAATGGTATAAAGACAGCTGTTGTGGAATGTGTGGTGGAGATACTTAATGAGCAGTTCATAAAGATCTTTAAATCTTGTGAATGTGACTTCATGGAGAGATTGAGAGCAGTTGATGATGGGGAGGAGATACTGACTGTAAGTGAGCAAGAGGTGTTTGGGGAGTTGAGTAAACTAGATGTAAATAAGGCTGTGGGACTTGATAATATATCAACGCGTATGCTGAAGGAATGTGCCAGGGAGTTGACACCTGCCTTGACATATTTTTTTAATACGAGTCTTGCACTCGGTCAAGTTCCTAAGGAGTGGAATGAGGGCAAGATTGTGCCACTTCATAAAGGAGGTGATCAAACACAAGCATCAAACTATAGGCCTGTCTGTGTGTCAGGTGTTGTGGTTAAGTTGTTGGAAATGTGAGAACTAGGATCCAGAGTTGGGTTGACTACAATGGTATTATCTTTGATGGACAGCATGGATTTGGTAAAGGGAGATCATGTTTTAGTAATCTACTTATTATAATAAAGTGACTACTTCCTTGGACAGAGGAGAAGAATACACATTAATATACTTGGATTTTGCAAAGGCTTTTGATAGAGTACCTCATGATAAGTTAACAGTCAAACTAGAGCAGATGTGTTTTATATTAGATTAGTGCATTGGATTGGAGCCTGGCTATCTGATAGGTATCAACAAGTTGTGTATGGAGAAGCAATATCAAGGAAAGGGAAAGTCACTAGTGGAGTGCCTCAGGAGTTAGTTTTAGGACCATTATTGTTTAACTTGTATATTAATGATATTGGTGAAGATTTGGATGGAGATATTCAGTTATTTGCAGATGATGCAAAGTTGGGACGAGCCATGAAGAGTAGTTAAGATGTGGTGGCCTTACAAGAAGACTTGAATAAATTGAGTGATTGGGCACAGAAATGGGGATGTGAGTTCAATGTTGCAAAATGTAAGGTTTTAAAATTTGGAAAACAAAGATGGGATGCAGAATTTATGCTTGGTTGAGGATTTATTGTTGGAGGTGGAGGAAATAAGAGATCTGGGGGTGATAGTGGATAAGGATCTAAAATTTAGGGGACACATAGCCGAAATTGTGAAGACAACACAAAGGCTTCTGGGAATGATGCAGAGGACACTGACATGTAGAAGTAGGGAGATTCTTGTTCCATTGTATAAGACTTTGATTAGTCCACACATGGACTATTGTGCCCAAATTTGGTCACCTGGTTTTCAGAAGGATGAAGAGATGTTGGAGAATGTCCAAAGGCGACTGAAAAAGGTAGTTTCCTCGTACTCTGGAATGTTGAGTATGAGGAAAGATTGAGAAGATGTAATTTGCAGAGTCTGGTGGACAGGAGGAAGAGGGGAGATATGATAGAGACCTACAACTACAAGTTGGTAAGGGGTTGTTATAGGATCAATGTTGGAGTAGTTCTAGAGAAAATAGTGGGAGATCAGGGGAGAACCAGAGGTCATCCCTGGAAACTGTATAAAGAGGGTGTGAGTAGGGGGAGTGAGAGGCAGTTTTTTTCGTGCAGGTTGTAAATGATTGGAATGCCTTGCCTGAGACTGTGGTATCTGCAAGGAGTTTGAGTGTGTTTAAGATACGGTATGATGAGCTGTGTGTGTGCGTGTGTGTGTGTGTGTGATAAAGGGACCTCCCAGGTGATGAGTCTTTGACTCCATGAGGTCTTGGGGGTAATAATAATAATAATAAAAGCATCTCATCAGATTACTTGGTTACTGAAGAATACTTCAATGAGCAGAGACAAGCAGGTTATTGTTCCTCTTTATCGAGCCTTGATAAGACCCCATCTTGATTACTGTGTACAGATCTTTGTGCCAGGGTTTCTTGGTGATGAGGAGGAGAGGATCCAGAGGCAAGTGACCAAGATGGTAGCTGGTCTATGGAATGAACCTTGCAAGAACAAGTTGAAGATTTGTTGGTTACAGAGACTAATTGATAGGTGGAAAAGGGGTGATATGATTGAGAAATACAAATTACTGAGGGTTTTTACAAGATTAATTCAGAGGAAATTTTTCAGAACAGATGTGGTGGTAGGAGAACTAGGGATCATTCATGGAAACTGAATAAGTGTGTGTAGTTAGCAAGGGTGTTAGAAGTAGGTTTTTTGTTTGGAGAGTAGTGAATGAGTGGAATAGGTTGCCAGAGTGTCTTGTGGGCACACCATGACTGTGAATAATTTCAAAGTAAAGTATGATAAATACTTCACAAATGTTGGATAGCTCTTGACATGATGTTTAGGACTTCCCTCTATGAGTAAGGATTCCTTGAAGTTGCCCATAATAATAATAATAATAATAATATCAGGTAGTTGTTGAGAAGGATAAAAGATAATAGTGATAGAAAAGGGAGTCAGAGTGTTGCCCAGTATGACAGTGATTATATGAGGCAGACAGCAAGAATTATGAATAATAGGTTATCAGAAATGTGTGAAGAGAAAAGAGTGCAGTTTGATAATGTGTGGAATGAGTTTGAAGGACAAATTGAATTTTATGATGGACTGCATTTTAATGGTTTTTGTGTGTCATTTGGAGAGATTGCTGCTGGAAGGGAGAGTAATAGTTGCAGAGAATGAATCTCAGGAAGTAAGAAGTGATGTGAAAGAGCAGGAGAGTAAGGAAGGAGAGATTGAAGGAGTGCTTATGAACAAAGAAGTGGGTAGCATGAGTGTAAAGAATGAGAGAAAAAGTGTGTAAGACAAACAGGGAGACTCAGGGTGGACAGGAGAACACAGCATGAGAAAGGTTCATGGTCAAAGAGGATAAACAAAGGGTAACAAAATAAGCATGTCTCAGCTGGATTTTCCATACAAACACAGTGGTGCACCCAGGGGTTGGGCCAAGGGGGGGCCCCCCCAAAAAAAAGAAAAAGGAAAAAAAAAACATTGGACAATTTTCCAGAAATCTTTTCCTAATTAAAATTCATTTTTGTATTTATGTTGTGTCGTGTCTGCTATTTCCATACTACTTATGAATTAGCGTCACATAAGGTGAGAATACCCTATACCTCTCGGGAATCATGGCCGCTGTGAAGGCAAGGCGAACAAAGTGCTCGGGCAGACCAAACACTGCTTCGTTTGCCCGAGTCAGGCCAGAGGAAATCATATTGGCGATCACTGTATTGGCCAGAGGTATTGGCGATCACTGCAGATGCTAAGTCATAGGTCGTATGGAATGTGTTGTGTATTCTCAAATCGTCTACACAACTTGCCCCCCCCCCCCCCCCAAGATTAAATCTTGAGTGCTCGGCCCCCTCTAAGATTAAATCCTGAGTGTGCCCCTGCACAAACAAATTTATTGGCCAAATGCTGCTAGCCATTGGATATTGCATGCATGCTGCTTTACAGTTTGTAGTGATTATAGGTTTAACAACTGGCTTGCAAAATTCTTGAAAATTTAACAGTCAGCTCACCCAAGTCATCGAGAGCTGACCTCAGCTCACCACTACATATACTGCACCACAGAAGAAACGATGATGCTTACCATTTTAGTATGTTTTATCATTTCTTGACATCCTTTATATGAGGTTTGTTTATAAGCATCTCATCCTTTGCTTAAAATTTGTTTGAAATTATTAAATTGTATCTAATTATAATAGTGCCCCTCCTGTGGATATCAAGCTACTCTTTCCACACTAGTAAACCCAGTTGTATTATTTTTTTCTTAATTTCTTTTCTTTAAATTTTATATTTGATTATTTTTCTGGATAATTGTAATATTCACCCCCATGGAGTCGACAGACTCATCATGGGAGGTTCATTCAATGGACAACATATTTATTATACCAAATCTTGAAATTCTTAACATTCCTTGCACTAAAAACATATTCCGTTAATGCATTTCATTCACGATTCTACATGTAAAAAATCTACTCCTCACACCCCTCTTCACCACACTCTTATATAACTTCCAGGGATGGCCTTTGGTTTATCCCCTCTGGCCTTCTACTCTTTTTATAATCCCATTTGGATTAACCCGATAAAATTCTCTCACCAACTTAAGTGTCTCTTTCATATCACCTCTTTTCCTCCTATCTACCAAACTCTACAATCCAAATTCCTTCAGCCTCTCTCTATAGCAGGGGTCTTCAACCTTTCAGACAGTGCAAGCCGTATTAAAAATTTCAACGAAGCCTGTGGGCTACTAAGCTATACTGCGGTATTTAGAATCGTAAGATGCTTTCCAGATTCACAAGGAATGCTGTGCATTTGATACTTTACATAAAAATCCTATAAAAATAAACATACTCAGCTTTAAGAGCATAGGTAGGAATCAGGTTCATGATAAGTAAATACAATCAATACTTTAAAAAAGATAATTTAATGAAGTAAACATTCATTTTTTACAATGTCAATGGGAAACTTGGCAATGCTTTTCCTTGACCAGCTTGTCGATGTTGGCATCAATGTTGGAAGTTGCTATGCACAGAGTATTCTCAAGATGTTGGTCCGTAATCTGAGTTCTTGTCTTGGACTTCATATGCTTCATTCTGGAGAAGAACTGCTCACATAAGTATGTGCTTCCTAACAAAGTGCACATCTTCAAAGCATCCCGGTGAAGATTAGGGAATGCGTCCTCAGAAATGTGGTCTTTGTAAAATGTAAGAAAGGGCACATTGAATAATTTTTCTCGCAAATAAGAGTTGTTTTGGAGTTCTAGCAGCTCCATCTGAGCCTGGCATTTTGGCAGCATTGACACTGAATGGCATTGAAAATAAATCTAAAGAAGATTTGGTTACGAAAATCACTAAATCTCTCTTCAAACTCACTTTGCAACATGGCTAATTTTGTAGCGTATTCATCAAGAGATGAACAGTTGGACTCAGCGAGAAGTTGAAAATGAGTTGTCTTTTTTTGCAAGTTGTGCCTTCCAAAGTTTGAGCTTGTCCACAAAAGCTTTGATGTTATCAAACAGAGTGTGTGCCAGTTGATCTTTGGATTGTAGCTGCATATTTAGGTCATTCATATGCAACGAGATGTCGGTCACAAAGACGAAGTCTGTCATCCACTTTGGATCGTTGAATTCTGCAATCGGCTTCCCCTTGGTTTGCATTAACTGCTGTATTTCGCTCCTTAAGTCAAAGACTCTTTTAAGAACCTTCCCTCTGCTCAACCAATGCAGTCACTATAATAAACCATATCGCTGTGATCCGCTTCGCACTCTTGGGTCAAAAACTCTTGGAATTGGCAATGATTCAATCCTCTTCCCTTAATAGTGTTGACGACAGTTACAATAATTTTCATGACATTCTGAAATCCAATAGTTTTCGTGCACAAATTCTCCTGGTGAATTAAACAGTGGTAATGGACAAAATCTTTTCCTTCTAGTTCCTGTTCTTTCCGTAGCAGTGCAACAAACCCTTCGTTCTTTCCCACCATAGCAGGAGCGCCATCAGTTACCACACCCTCGAGGTTGGTTAAGCTGAGGTCGAAACACTTGAGCATTTTCTTGGCGGCTTCAAGAATATCAGTGCCTTTCGTCGTTCCTTTCATAGGTACAAGTGCTAGCAGTTCTTCTGTCACAGTGAATTGTTGATCAATACCACAGACAAAGATAGCCAGTTGTGCTGTATCCTTCACATCTCTTCTCTCATCTAAAGCAAGTGAATATGACGTAAATTCGGACAACTGTTTTTTTAGAGTTCCTTCAGTGTCATTGGCAAGTTCTTTGACACATCATGCTACAGTTACCCCAGACAAACTGGATTTTTCGAACACTTCCTTATTATTTGGGCACAGAATATCCCCAGCAGCAATGAGACACCCTTTCACCGTCCAAACTCGTTGTCCAAGAAGGCTTTTGATTTTTTAGCAATTTTTTTCAGCTATTACATAACTTACTTTGACGGATGCTTCCCTCTCTTCCCTCTGCCTTTTAAAAGTATCCTGCTGGCATTTTAAATCAATTCGGAGACGGTTCACTTTGTCCACAAGAAGACGGTTCACTTTGTCCACACTGCCCTTGAAGTTAATTGAAATTAGATGCATTCTGTGTCATAGTGTCGATGTATATTGTATTCTTTTGATACTCACACTGACTCACGACAAATTAAACACACTGGCTTATCGTCAATAGGCACAAAAAAGTACAAATTTGTCCACTTTACATTAAAAACCTAACAAGAATAACTTGATTTACGCTTTTTACTTGTAGATGCCATAGTAATGGAAGGTGAACCCAAAAAATAATCCAAAATGGCAGTGTAACGGTTATTATCCACTGAATATGTCTCACACTAGTGAAAATGCTCTGGCAATATAAAACCACAATAGGCTATGGCCGACACGAAGAACCTGTGTGCGCTTATACACGAATATCACACTATTCACGACTGACTGACTGTAGATGAGATCCTCTTGTATTTGTATGAAAATAACGAAGTATCGAGAACCTTCGAGATGTATCTGGAAAGCACTAGACAGCACACTCGAACGAACTCCCGCTTCAACCATCTACCTGTGCCGTTAGTACTAGTACTTAAGTACCGCTTGGCACTGGTAGATGGCTGAAGAAGCATGTCTATTTAATGTTTCTTTTTATAGGATTTTATGTAAAGTATCAAATGCACAGCGTTCCTTGTGAATCTGGAAAGCATCTTTCAATTCTAAATACTGTTTAGCTTAGCAGCCCACGGGCTTCATTGAAATTATTTTTAATTTAATTGCGTTTTAATGTTAAGTAGTTATTTTTTCAAAATGGCCGGCGGGCCACAGCAAAGAGCTCCGTAGGCCATGCGTCGAAGACCCCTGCTCTATAGCCAGTATTCCAAAGGCTAGTTTGGTTTTAATGTTAATGTTTTTTGCCACATTAGATTAGCAAGGAAACCAATATCTTGTTCAGTATAAACTCTTACAGTTATCCATAATGTGCTACAGAAGAATATAAGCACACTTTGCTAAAAGTTCTAATTTGTTTTTCTTTTGTTTAGTTCTTTTGCACTGATATTATGATATAAAGTATAGGTTGTAATGTGTATGATTAATGTATATATATATATTTCTTCAACAGATATTGATGAATGTAGAATTAATCCTAATATTTGTGGAGCTGGTACTTGTACAAACACACAAGGAAGTTATGCGTGTACATGTCCACCAGACTTTGTTCCTGTTCCAAGTGGAACTTGTGTAGGTAAGTGGCATAACTTTGCAGAACAGATAGTGAAGTTGTAAACAACTCCTTATAAATAAGAATTTTGTACATGAGAATGAACAGAGTAGTCAGGTTTGATTTCTGAATGCTAAATTAAGGAAGTTCATCATAAACTGCTGACATGTACACTCAAGGGGTAGATGTCAGGGGATAATGTACAGGATAAAATAGTACTACATGAAAAAATTACATCATTACTAACTTCCTATCTACAATTTTCCTTCAAATCAATCTGCTACCTGATAACATTATTAGATCTTATATTTCTGTCTTCTAAGGCACTTTTTACTATATCAATCCACCTACATCTTTGTCTTCCCCTGGGTCTTTTTCCTGCCAACCTGGCAGAGAATGCTTGTTTTGCTAATCTTTCCTGTCCCATTCTGTTTAAGTGATCATAACACTTGAGATAAGCTCTGCTAACATTCCTGGATGCTAACAATGTCAAGTTATTTCCTAATATCCACGTTTTTAATATGATATTGCCACTGATGTCATTTATTCATGCCCCTAATATTTCTCTGATCTGAATTTCCCTTTCAGTCATTTCCGCCCGTAGGTGACTGTTGTATGCATTGCCCACAAAGTATTCCTGGTGAGATTTTTATAGGGTGGTTCACCATTGCTTTCCCCAATCCCCCAATTTTATCCTGGCTCGGGAGCAGCATATGGCTGGGATACATTCTTGACTGTGATCCATGTGTGTTCACAGGGCCGGTTTGCCTGTTCTGAGGAACAAAAAACCTGAGTTTCCAGGTGAAAAAACCCCCTACCTATGAGACTGGCTAACTCACCTTTAGTTGAAACAAACCAGATAAACATTTCTCACATCACTGATGGGAATCGAACCCAGGTCTTTCCGAGCAAAGGTCTTTGTCTATACTGACTGAGCTACGGAGGCTCTAATCTTTCTCAGGACTCTCATATCTGTGGTCTCTAGTATATGCTCAAGTGTTTTATTTCTAACCCAGCTCACAGCTAATTTAGTATTTTGACTAATTTCTCTCTTAATCCATGTAAATTTATTCAGTTGACTTCCTACCATAATGGCTTTGTTGATTCTGTTGTCTATGTCCATATTTAATTTACCACCTTCACTAAAAATTTACCACCTTCACCAAGTAAATTGTGCCTAGGTAGCTGAAATGTTTTCCTTGTTCTATAAGTTCTCCATTCACAATGCAGTTGATATTTTCAGTGCTTCTGCCTATTTCTTTGTCTTTGTCTTGTTATTGCTAACCGTCATACCAAATCTGTTACACCAGTTATTCAATTTAATCAGGGAATCTTGCAGACTTGCACTGGATTTATTTAAAAGTATAACATCATCTGCATAATGTAAAGAGCTGAGATTAATATCTCCAATTTTGTTATCAGGTTTAATACTACTTTCCTTCATAATGTGATCCATATAGATAATAAATAACAGAGGGGATAACGTACATCCTTGCCTGACACCAAATTTAACATCAAACTATCTTCCTATACTTCCTTCACTTCCAGCTGCTGACTTACAGCTCAAATAAAGACCAAGTATATTGCTAGATATAATGCCCCAATGACACCCTATAACTGTAGAATTTTGAATAGCTTTTCGCCAGGTCTACAAAACTTAAATACAGATCTTTGTTATATTCATATGATTTCTCATATATTTGTTCATGCTCCTAATCGTAAAGTGAAAATCTGGTCCTGACAGACTCAATTTGGCTGAATACAGCTTGTTCTTCACCAAGCTTCGTTTCCACAATCCTTCTCAACCATTTCTCAAGTATACTTGTATAATTCTTACCCATTCAGTTGAGAAATACCTCTGTACAAGGAGTGACAACTTAATTCCTGGAATGCACCTGTAAAAATCCTACTTTTGGAGCTATACATTAGTGGCTACTGTTGGCTTTGAAGTAGCCTGCTTGTGCACTGGTTTTGACAGTGTTCCCATTTTTGGAAAGAGGTCTTGAACTCTTTTTTTGGAATAATCTTGAGTATTCCCGAAAAAGAGTTCCTTTATCACATTATTCTGGATATCAGTGATGTTAGAAAATCATTGTCTTTTTAGCGCAGTCTTTAATTTTGGAAACAGACAGAAATCACAGGGAGCTAAATCGGGTGAATAAGCAGGATGACCTAATTTTTTAATCAATTTTTTGGACAGAAACTCTCTAACGATGAGTGCACTATGGCTTGGTGCATTGTTGTGATGGATGATCCACTTGTCAGGCCACAATTCAGGTCTTTTTCTCTTAACAGAATTTTGTAATCTTTTCAGCACCTCTAAATAGCATTGTTGGTTGACTTTTTGTCCCTGTTCAATGAATTCATAGTGGACTATCCCCTTGTGATCAAAGAGACAAACCAACATGATCTTGAACTGCGAGCTTTTTTCAGACATGTTGAATTTGCCGTTTTCCACTGCATGCTCTTGCATTTTTTTTCGGGATTGTACTGGAAGTACCAGGTTTCCTCACCCATAGTTATGCTCAGAAACATATTATTTGCAGAAAGATCAGTCACAAATTGAAGCTGCCGCTGCTTCTGTTCGTCCATCAAGATTCGAGGCACAAACTTCGCAGAAATCTTTTCTTCTTCTTCTTTGTCTATGATCTTTTATGCTTTTAAGCGTGAGGATTTTGCCAAAGAGATTTCCATGCCATCCTGTCCAAGGCTTGTTGTTTTGCTTCTTTCCAGTTAATTCCCTTCTTTTCCAGTTTTTCTTTAATTTCCTTTTGCCAATCTTTCCTGAGCCTGCCTATGTTTCTTTTTCCTATTTTCTGGTTTTGTATACAATGTTTGCTATTCTTCCTTCTTCCATTCGATTAAGATGTCCAAACCACCTTATTTGGGCTTGTGTTATGAATTGGTTCAGAGATGCAACTTGAAGGCTGTCTCTTATACTTTGATTTCTTATTTGGTGTAGTTCTTGTTTTTTGTGCCACTTTCTCAAGATATTTCATTTCAATTGTTTGTAGTTTAATTTTGTTTTCTGTTGTTAAACACCAGGACTTGCAACTGTATGTTAATGTTGGTACAAACACTGAATGGTACACTGTCATTTTGGTATTCTGGGTAACTTCTTTTTTTATCTAGGAGTGGGCCTTTTATTGCATAAATAGCTTTGTTCCCCCAGTTATCCTATTGTTAATTTCTGTGTCTAGTCTATGGCAGAGCTGACTACTACCAGGTGCGTCCCCAGGTGGCGGATCGGAGAACAGCCTTCAGATATGGAGGCTAGCTGCGATATAAGCAGAGCAATCTGGCGAATAAGTGGCCATAGGTGGACCAACAGCGACTGAGCTATCAGGGCGTGGGGGAGCAGAAGTGGCAACTCTGTTTCACTTAAAACCTCACAAAGCCCAATGACAACTCGGTGACATGGCGAGTAGTGCTGCCATTAAATAAGCACCTGCTGGGGTCACTGCCCCTGACATTGGGAAGCAGCATTTTCAGTACTGACACAAGGTTGAAGCCAAATGATGATGGAAAAGCTTGTGATCAGAGATTTGCTGATGGCAATATGATTATATTGTGTACATTTGTAATACTGCGGAGCAGAAAGCAAACGGAGAAACTACTGCTCTACCTTATCTCCAGAACAACCACCACCATGGCGAGCAAACCCTTACAATTGGCCCCAAGTTCCTGGCGTAACTTAAATGGGACAGGGGTGTGAAGAATCTCCGGGCTCAAAAAATGGTGTCCACTTTTAAAATTGCAACTTGGAATGTCAGAACTCTGTATGAAGCTGGCAAATTAAGAAATGCCACAAGAGAAATGAAGAAGCTGGACATCCGGATTTTGGGAATTTGCGAGACAAGATGGCCAGGATCTGGAAAGTGTCAACAAGATAATATGACAATGTATTACTCTGGGAATGATGAGAACAAACATCGACATGGTGTAGCTGTAATAATAGATGAAGAAATTAATAAATCAGTAATAAATTGGATTCCATTTTCTGAAAGGATAATGCTCTTACAACTTCAGGGAAACCCCGTTAACATAAATATCATCCAAGCTTATGCACCCACAGCTGACAAAAGTGAAGAAGATGTTGAAGAGTTTTATGAACACCTAAAAGAGATTAAAAACCTAAAAAAGAAACATGATATAAACATAGTGATGGGTGACTTCAATGCAAAAGTGGGAAGAGGGGGTGATGGAGAAATTGTTGGCGAACATGGCTTAGGCACCAGAAATGACAGAGGAGATCGCCTTGTCCAGTTCTGTCAGGAAGAAGATCTAACAATAGCAAATACCTGGTTTAAACTTCCACCCAGAAGACTGTACACTTGGAAATCGCCTCAAGATAACCAACAGAACATTGTCAGAAATCAAATTGATTATATACTGATAAATAAAAGATTCCACAGTAGTATAAAGAGTGCAAAGACTTATCCTGGAGCAGATATCTCATCAGACCACAATCCCATTGTTGCAGAAGTACGTCTTAGATTAAAATCAGCTAAAAAATCACAAAAGAAGAAAAAGAAAATTGATGTAGAAAAACTGAAAGACCCAAACATAAATAAAAGTGCCAAGACACAGCTTAACCTGCGATTACAACAGATTAACATAGAAGAAAATAAAAGTGTGGAATCTCTTTGGAATAGCTATAGCTTAGAGAATGCCATCGTAACAACAAGTATTGAAGGAGTAGGTTATGTGAATAATATAAAACAACAGGAATGGATGACAGATGAGATTCTTTCTCTTATTGATACAAGAAGAATGTACAAAAACAAAGACCTAGCCAGGTATACAGAAACACATAACAACATCAAGAAAAAAATAAAAGAAGGCAAGGAAAATTGGATAAAAAATTTATATACTGAAATTGAACTGCTTCAGAAGAAACATGATAATTTCAATATGTATAAGAAAATCAACGAAATTTCTAGAAAACTGAGGAAAAAGCAAATAGTGTCTCTAAGAGACGAAAATGGAAAAATAGTTCTAGAAGAAGAGAATAAAGCACAGATTTGGATAAAATATGTAAAAGAACTTTTCAATGATACTAGACAGAAGCCTATAAATATAAAAGATAACATTCAAGGACCAGCAATCATGAAATGCGAAATAGAGAATGCTATACGAACAAGTAAAACAGGAAAAGCCAGTGGACCAGATGGTGTGCAAACAGAATTTTTAAAATTAATAGAACCAGATAACATCAAACTTCTTGAAAAACTATTTAATAAAATATATGAAAGTGATGAATTTCCATCAGATTGGCTCAAATCTACATTTATCACTGTCCCAAAGAAACCCAAAGCGAATTCCTGTGGTGACTTCCGACTTATTAGTCTATTGAGCCAAACATTAAAAATATTTTTGAAAGTAATTCAGAATCGCATTTATAGAAAAAGTGAAGAAACTCTAAGTGAAACACAATTCGGCTTTTGGAATGGTTTTGGTACTAGAGAAGCTCTTTTCTGTACCCAAATATTGATACAAAAATGCATAGAAAAACAGAAAACTATCTTTATGTGTTTCATAGATTTTGAAAAGGCATTCGACGAAGTCAGACACACTAACTTAATAGAAGTCCTTCAACAAATAAGGCTAGACGAACAAGACATAAGACTAATAACAAATCTGTATTGGAATCAGTCAGCTACCGTTCAATTAGACAACATTACCACCGGTGATATTAACATCAAAAGAGGAGTGAGACAAGGATGTGTGCTCTCACCACTCCTGTTCAACATATATGCAGAGGTAATCTTTAAAAAAGTATGGGAAGAATGTCCAGAGGGAATCACAATAAATGGAAAGATTGTTAACAACCTACGATATGCAGATGACACCATGCTAATTGCAGATAATATTATGGATCTCCAAAAACTCATTGACAGAGTATACATAGAACGCCAAAGAATGGGAATAAATATAAACATCAACAAGACAAAATACACGATCATCAGCAAACATCCAGCCTCATCAATGAAACTGACACTCAATGGGAAAAATATTGATCAAGTGTCAAGATATAAATATCTTGGTTGCTGGCTTAATGAACGGTGGGATCCAGAAATAGATATAAAGAAAAGGATTGAAGTTGCATGGCAGTCCTTCATGAAAATGAGAACACTATTCTGCAATAAAGACCTAAACATGGAAGTCAAATGCCGAATGCTGAAATGCTACGTGTGGTCTATTCTGCTCTATGGAGTTGAAACATGGACATTGAAGGCGACAACCATCAAGAAAATCGAAGCCTTTGAGATGTGGCTATACAGAAGAATGCTAAAAATATTGTGGATAGAAAAAATTACCAATGAAGATGTCTTAAAATCCACTGGCAAAGCTAAACATCTTGTACAAATAATCAAGAAACGAAAAACATCATATCTTGGCCACATCATGAGAAACAGCAAATACCAACTTCTACAAACTATTTTGGTAGGAAGAATTGATGGCAAAGGAACTAGAGGAAGAAAAAGAATATCATGGTTTGACAACATCAAGACGTGGACAGGAAAGAGCAGTGCACAACTGCTCAGATTAGCACAAGAGCGCAGTTTGTTCGCCAAGATGGTCACTGACCTTCGATAGAAGATAGCACAATAATAATAATAAGAAGTCTATGATCTTTTTGTATATATGTTCCCAAGTATTTAAAGGAGTGAACTTGTTCCAGTTGATGGTTCTCTATTTTTATTATGTGTTTTGGTTTGTTTCTAGATATGATCATTGTTTTAGTTTTATTTATATTTATGTCATAAATATAAATAAAATATTTATATTTATGATATATTCCTTTTCTTTGTTTCTTCATGCCAAATGTTGATGTTGTACTGCAAATCTTCAGATGTGTTTGCTAGAATCACTACATCATCTGCAAAAGCCATGTGTGAAATCCTGGTTTCTTTCAGTTTCCTGTATCCTATGTGGAACTTTTTTGTTTTTGTTTGGCATGCCTTTAAAATTTCATCCATTAATATAATGAAAAGAAGAGGGCTGAGGATACAGCCTTGCCTCACTCCTACATTTGTTTCAAATTCGTTTGATCTATTATTACAGGTTCTTACATAATTTCTATTACTTTTGTAGAGGCTTTGTTATGGCTGCTATTAACTTATCTTGCATGTTGTTTTTCTTTAATGTTTGCCATATTAAGTGTCTGGGAACTTGGTCAAAGGCCTTTTAGAAATCTATAAAACATGCATGTAGTTCTTTTCCATATTCCAATGTTTTCTCTGATACTCTGATATTTGTCTAAGACTAAGATCCTGTGTGCTTCTATTTTTTCAAAAGCCATATTGCATTTTGTCCAATGTATCCTCTATTTGGTTCCTAAGTCTCTCTTCTAAAATATGGGCATACAATTTTCCTGGAACACTTAAAAGCGAAATCCCCCTATGGTTTTCACATTTACGATTATCTCCTTTCTTAAATATAGGGATTATTATTGCTACTTCCCAGTCTTTGGGAATAATTTTCTTTTTCCATACGACATTGTATAGGTGTAAAAGAAATTTTATGGCTTTCGTTTATAAATTCTTTACTATTTCTGGTGTTATTTGGTCATGGCCTGCTGATTTGCCCAGTTTTATTTTATTGATTGCTGCTAACAGTTCATTTGCATGAATTTCTTCTTTGATCTTATATTTTGCTTGCATGTCCTTGCTCTTAGGGTTCTATTTTTTCCATGTCCTACATCTTCCAATAATTCTTGGAAGTACTGTTTCCATATTTCCATGATGTCTTCAGAATTTGTGAGTAACTTTCCATCCTTATTTTTGATAAACTTTATGGGGCATTCTTTTTCTGACCTCATTCTTCTTAAAACATTATAGAAGAGTTTTTGGTTTCCTTTAAAATTTTGTTCTAAAGGATGTCCGAAGTCTTCCCAGCATTTTCTTTTCTCTTCTTTCACTAAGGTTTTAACTTTATTTCTTTGGTTGTTGTATAGGTCTCTATCAACCTGCAACTTTGATGTTATATATCTCTTCCACAATTGCTTTTTCTTTTTAATTTCTTCTTTTAGTTCTTCAGTCCACCAGGGTATTTTATGTTTCTTCTGTTTATTATTTAATGATACACCGCAAATTTATTTGCTTGTTTCTAGAAGTGTTTTGAACCTATACCATAGGCTTTCTACATCTTGGTCTTCATATATTTCTTTTTCTACTTCTTTTATCTTCTCTTCTATTTTACTTTATAATCAATGACTGTTTTTCTTTCTTTAGTTCGTAGTTCTTTATCTTAACATTTATTCCCTTGCTACTTTTTCTACATTTTTCAACTTTTATTTTATGGATCGTTTCCAATACTAATAAGTAGTGGTCACTGCCTATTTCAGGACCTCTATAGACTCTTGTGTTTTTTGTATACTTCCAGTACGATCTGCTTATGATGGCATAGTCAATTATAGATTTTTCATTTCTACTGGACTCTTCCCTGGTAAACTTATGAATTTCTTTATACTTGAACATAGTATTCGCTATTACTAAATTATTTATAAGGCAAAGATTTATTATTCTTTCTCCATTATTATTCCAGGTTATTTCTCCTTGTGATCCCAACACTTGTTTCGTTTCTTCGTGTACTTGATTCCCTACCCGGCCATTAAGGTCTCCTAGTAGTATAATATGCTCCTGAACTTCTTCAATTGCTTTTTGTAAGAGTTTGAAGAATTCATATTTAATTTCTTTATTAGCATTATCATTTGGGCCATATGCAACAATTACAGTGAATACTTAGTTATCTGATTTAAAATCTATAGTGATTGTCAACTACTTTTCATTTATTAGTTACCATTTAGTAATATATTCTTTGAGATCTGGTTTAATTATGCATGCTACCCCTTGTTTTCCCCATTCTCTTGTGTTTACTCCTGAATAGAAAAGTATATGTTAAAGATACCAAGCAATTTTAAACCTGGTTTTACTCCATTTTTTCCCAAGTAAGCAAACAGACAAAATGTCAAGTTTGCACCTGCAATTGATGCAAGACTAGCTGATCCCACAGGTAGTGCAAGACCAAGGCAACTCGTGGTAAAGGTGGAGCAAGCTCTGATCACTAATCTTAATATTTACCCTTAATGCCAAAACACATCTCCAAGAAGGGAATGTATGATGTTTTGTATTAAAGGCAAGGGGCCACTACCCAGACCGGTTTCGACCTTTATTGAGGTCTCATCAGTGGGAGCCAGGCTAGAAATATCGAGGTGGGTGAGAGTGAAGAATAAACCCATCATCGGCCTATTGAAAAATAAAGGGGTCAGAGTGTCCCCGAAGAGAAGTAAAAGAGGGGTAAGGAAGTGACAGAGAGGTCAAGGTGGGGTGCTGGGGGGGAGGGGAGGGGAAGAGGAGAGGAAGCGGAATAGGATGGGAAGGGCGGGTGGGGAGGTAGGGGTAGGGAAAAAGAAGAAAAATAGGCCTCAGCTCATTATTCTCATCTTGCTAGCTTAAGGCTATCAAGTGATATTTCCTCACCCTCCTCGGAGATCTTCCTCAAGAAATCAAAAGGACCACGGAGGTAGCCGGTGCCAAGGTGACCCGCCCCTTCAGGACAGCCCACCTCGAGTTGGCCTGCACTGATTGGGTTTTTCCTCCGAAGTACCTCCATGGGAGACCAGGGAACAAAACAGACCACAGGGGGGACACAGAGACCAAGGAAATGACTTGGAGTGGAGCTGCTGCTGCAGATGGAGATCTTAAAGCAGCAGCAGGCAGAACTTGATGGTGTTGTTTCTGACAGTACACAGGATTGGAGGTGAACACCACTTGATCTTAAATGTGGTGTCACCCAGAGCCTCCCTTTCAAGATGTAAAAATCTCCTTAAGGAACCGTAGAACATGTAAAGTACGATCCGGGAGAGATCCAACAAACTGGGAGGATTAGCAGAGTTATAAAAATTTTTTCTTACCTTCCAGATGTGATACTTAAGCTCATTTATTATGAAGATTAGCAACTTCTGCCTGTTGTTGGCTGGTGGAGCAAACTGCAGGAAGATGATCTGCTCCTGCATCAGGAGGGGGATGCGGAGCATGTCGCTTAACCTCCTCCAGATGAAGATGGAAATGGGACACTGGTAGATGGAGTGCCCCACGGTGTCCGGGCTCCGACAGAAGTCGCATAGGGGGTTCAAGGTGTTGTTGAACCACCATCTGTTCACATTCACTGGAAGGTGTCCATATGCTATCCTCCATGCCAGGTCCTTTCTCGACGGGTAGCCTCGATGTTTGGAGAGGTGGCCGAAAAGGATGTTGTTGTCAATTCCTAGATCCGGAACGTTGGTATGAATGATGTTAAATAAATGTTCATACCATGTTGAACTGTTCCGGATCTCGGCGATGTTCACACCCGACGAGCGGAGTTGTTGCATTAGCTGGCACAGTCTGTTGTAGTCTTCTGGAACAATGTCCGCCTTGGGACCCTGGTGGACTGGGATCCCAAAAAGGGGAAGCTTGTGACCCAAGAAATACCGCACAGGATAGCTGCAGGGATGGGTGGTCTGCAGTATCCCTAAGATGGAAAGCGGTATTACTTAGGTATCTGATGTTAAAGGAGGGGAGGCCGAAGCCCCCCCACTTCTCCGGAAGTTGAAGGATGTTGAGACCAACTTCCTGGCGTAAACTGCCCCAGAAGAACTTCAGGGGCTTCCTGTAGAGCCGGATTTCCTAATCCTCGCTGATGTTAGTAATGTTCAGGACGTGCTGAAGCACAGGGCATACGATGATCTTGATGACGGTGGCCCTGGAGGAGAGTGACAGCTGTCCATTTTTTCAGTCCTTGAGCTTCTTGACGGTGTTGTTGTCGAGATGTTCTATGTTGAGCACGGGCTGCTCTTCAAACGGGACCCCCAGGATGGTGAGGGGGTCGGCAGTAGGGACGAGACCTGCAGGGATGTTGTTCAGGACCCAGACTCCATGCATCTTGATCTTGGTTTTGTCGGGGTTGGATGTTAACCCCGACACTTTGAACTTTTCTAAGATGGTGTAAAAGTTCTGTATGTTGTCGTTGTCCCTAAGAGTGCCCACTACATCATCCGCGTAGGCGATTACCTTGGAATCATCCGTGGTGAGAGGAAGTGGGATTCCTCTAACCGCATGAGAATTGTTGACAGCCCGCAAGAACGGTTCAAGGGCTAGTGCAAAGAGCAGCAGACTGAGGGGGACACCCTTGTTTGACCCCTTTCTGGATGGTGATGGGGTCAGATAGGTGTCCGTTAATGAGGAGACAAGTAGAGCTGTTGTTGTAGCGTCCTCTGATGATGTTGAGGAGTCCACTGCTGACCCCGACTTTCTCCAAGATGTTAAAGAGAAAGGAATGCTGGACGCTCGGTTGAGATCAATTGTCAACAATGCCATAGAATACTTCTTGATGTTAACCAGACGTAGCACTTCTCTGATGAGGATGTGATTGAACTCCATCGATCGACCAGGAACACCATACGCTTGGGTACTTTTGATGATATACCTCATCCCGATTTTCAGTCTGTTGTTGAGAACACGGGCGAGGATCTTATAATCCGTGTTCGACAGACTGATAGGGCGCCAGTTCTTGATGATAGAAGGGTCCCTGTTGGTCTTCGGGATGAAGACGGTATGACATTCCAGAAATTCCCGTGGCATGTTTCCGGTGGTAAGGAAAGAGTTGAAGATTGCCACGAGAATGGGGAGGATGTGGTCCCAGGCCTCTCGGTAGAGTTCCGTGCTTAAGCTGTCTGGCCCAGGCGCTTTCTTTGTATGGCACTGTTTGAAGGCTGATGTTATTTCAGCCATTGTAAATGGTGCATCCAACCCTGCTTGAATGTGCGCAGGGAAGGAGTCAATGTTCCAACAGGAGTAATCCTGGGGGGCACTGTTGTCTAGGTAGAGTTGACTGTAGTACCCCCAGAAGGCGTTCATGATGTTAGGTGTGGTGATGTGTTCACACCCGCCTTCTTTGATGGTAGTAATGGTTCGCTCCTGCCGGAAGTTGACGTAACGCCTGTTGTAAAAAAGCGGCCGATTGCCTGTCTTCCGAGCAGAGGCAGAGACGGATCTTAATGTTCTTTTCTTCCACCTGCTTCTGTCTCTCCGATTCAATGTCGAGATTAACGTCACGGATGACGTTGTGACATGGAAAGCCTTGGCGTTGGCGGGCCACGAACCAGCTCCTCTCCTTGTAAAGGTCACGGAGCCGAGCTCTTCTGAGGATGGCACGTTCCTGGCCCCATTTTATCATATTTTCTTTGATGTTAAGTTTTAGTCATGCCCAGGCATCCCAGTCCCAGCCAGCGGTGCACCAGGTGGAGCACAGTTGGTTAAGCTTGGCTGAGAACAGGGACGGGAAGTCTGGTGGTAACTTCCAGGGGCCCAGACCAACATCTACTGCTTCTAATGGATGGTAACTGAGCACGACTAATTTGTGGTCCGAGATGGAATAATTAAATGGAACGTGCCTTATAGCTTCGGCTCTGGAGACAAGGGATGATGACAAGTAGAAGCGATTGAGCCGTGTGCCGATGCCATGGCCTATCCAAGTATAATCCCGACAGTAGGGGTTGTGAGCCCTCCAGATGTCCGACAACTGGAGATTCCTGATGTGGGTTTCCAGCTGTCTGTAGCCAGCAGTACCTGTATTCGGATTTCCCCCTACTTTATCGTAGGCTGGGTCCGCCACACAGTTAAAGTCCCCCATCAAGATGACGTGATGGGCGCCGTACAAGTATGTATAGAGCGACTGGAAGAAAGTCGATCTTGATGTTGGATCTGCCGGGGCGTAGATGTTAATGTATCTAGTGATACAGCCCCGGTACTTCCAGTTGACGGCAAGGACTCTCCCTTCTGTATCCCTCTGGATGTTATGGAAGGCTCCGAGGAGGGGGGCTAGCATAAGTACC
This sequence comes from Typopeltis vanoorti, assembly GCF_054136105.1. NCBI lineage: Eukaryota > Metazoa > Arthropoda > Arachnida > Uropygi > Thelyphonidae > Typopeltis > Typopeltis vanoorti. Next base: position 23,502,417 of record NC_143560.1, on the reverse strand, counting down.
CTGACCCCGGCGCTGTTACATGTGCCGAAGCTCCAGAAAGACGTGACGGGGGTACTTATGGCTCAGTTCCTGCATATCTTTGTAATGAAAGAAATGTGTTTCTTGCAGGAACAAGAGCCGGATGTTAAAGGCTAGCATAAGCTTCCACACCTCCTCTTGTTTGGATGGTGTGAACGGAGCCCTCGGATGTTAAGAGAGGCAACACAAAAGGGGGGTGGCGGCATTCTGATGTTTTTATACCCGGCCTAGATCTTTAATACGTAGCTGTCTTACGTATTTGATTAAGCTGTCGATCTGTAGGGGGGAGGTAGAATATCCCGCTTCCTGCAGACCGGCTTCCAGTTTATTGCACGAGCTCGAGAGAACCTCGAACTCGTGGTGAATGTTCTTGATTTTAAAGCTGACGATCTTGTTTCGGTCTGTCTCGTAGTTATATAGGTTGAACTGGGAGCCGGTTAGTTTCTTTATTTTTTGATTTATGCTGGAACGGTAAGAGGAGGTTTCCACCTCCATTTCGGACTCCGATGTTGTGGAGTCCATACTCCTCTTGGAGCGGCTTCGATGTTTTTTTTCAAGTTTAGGGGAAGCCGCTTCCTTTCTTTTCTTAGGGGGGTTCTTTCGGAGGTGGAAGGTCTTGTGCCCCCCTCTTTCACTACAGGGAGAGGGATGCTAGCTACTGCAGGGGAAGTCTCTGAAGCGTGAACAGAAGAAGCTTCCTCTGATGTTGTTGAGGGGGGGATAGCCGTTGTTGTTGCACTATCCATGGCTTCTTCTGTACTCCCCTCGGCTGTAGGTTGTTCTTGTTCCGATGGTGGTGGTGGTGGTGGAACACTGGAAGTTGTCGAGGGGGAGACTGTTTCCTCAGCGGATGTTGTTGCTGGGGAGGAAACAGTTCCTTCTGCTGGTGTTGCTGCAGATTGTCGCTTCGGTATTTTACCCAAGATGGTCTGGGTAAACTTCTCCCCGCTGTTGGTAGGTGGATCTGGAAGTGCAGCGTCTCGGGCCGGCTATGAAGAGAGTGCCTCAATGGGCACCCCTGCCCGCTCTGCAAATGTTCGTAGAGGACAAGATGTTACTTTGTGGTCCTCGGCAGAGCATTTACGGCAGGGGAGTGGGCACTGGTTAGAGATGTGCCTGATGCCGACGCAGTTGAAGCACTGGGCTTGGGGGCAGTCACTCCCCAGATGTTCAGTCGAGCCACATCGCAAGCATTGCCTCTGTACCCCGGGGTAGTTTACCATGACACGCGACATGCCGATGTTGACAAGGTTGGGCACTGGTTGCCGCATGTCCATGGTAAAAGTTACCTCGCCAGAGTACCAAGCGGGGTCTTCCTTTGAGACGCTCTTCTTTATGTTGCTCACTTTCCCCCACTTGCTAAATGTATGTGTGAGCACGTCGTCTCCGGTCTCTAAGTGTTCCATGGGGAAGCGGTCGATTCTGATCTGCCGAACCTGTGATCCCACCATGGTTGGGATCACCTGCTTCCCTTGGACGGGGGAACCCTCTAAAAGTTTGTCTCTCGTGGCCGCATTTTTAACTACGAATATGAATCGTCCTCCTCCAAAGGTGGTGAAGGAGATGTTATTTGCTCCTACGATCTCCTTAAGAACGGTGGTAAGTATTCTGGGATCCTCCAAACCTGGAATCTCCACTCCAAGTGTCCGAGTCCTGGGGGGGACGTAGACTGCTCTACTCATATTGATCTCTGCGTCTAAAAAGTAAAAAGAAAAAAATTAAGAGTCTTGCGACTCTGAAAATCCCGTAGTGCAGAGACCGCACTACCAATAAGTTAGTACAATTAGTATAAAAATTCAAAGTGTTAGTAGAACAATATAAATAAATAACAAACACTGTTAGTAATAAATGCAACAATGAAAAAAAATGGCTATCCTGATGCGCTGCCAAGAACACTTCCGTCTCATCAGTGGGAGCCAGGCTAGAAATACCAAGATTTAGCAATGCAGAGCTTGTAAGTATTTTACCAAAACAAGTTACCATAAGGTGTTATAACCTTATTAAATAAAAATCTCAGGAGGAGATATAAATGTAGAAAGTATTTTTAACTTGGGTATAGTTATGTTAAAGATACCAAGCAATTTTAAACCTGGTTTTACTCCATTTTTTCCCAAGTAAGCAAACAGACAAAATGTCAAGTTTGCGCCTGCAATTGATGCAAGACTAGCTGATCCCACAGGTAGTGCAAGACCAAGGCAACTCGTGGTAGAGGTGGAGCAAGCTCTGATCACTAATCTTAATATTTACCCTTAATGCCAAAACACATCTCCAAGAAGGAGATGTATGATGTTTTGTATTAAAGATTAGTGATCAGAGCTTGCTCCACCTTTACCACGAGTTGCCTTGGTCTTGCACTACCTGTGGGATCAGCTAGTCTTGCATCAATTACAAGCGGCTCCCAGATGAGCGGACGTTAGTGAAAGCTCTGATTGATATAGTAGGGGCAGAAAACATATACGGTTTCACACGTACTCAAAAGAAAGATTCCAAATTGTAGTCAAAAATGACCAAACAAGAAACAAATTATTAGAGGGTTTTCCCTGTGCGGGACAAACGATTAAACCTTATTTAATAGGGAGTTTACGAAAAACGTTAAGAATAACTAGATTTCCCTTGGAATACCTGGAGAACGAAGACAACATCAAGAAATTTTTTAGCCAATGGGGCGATATTATTAATATCAAAACATTTGAACATCCAGATTACAAAGGCTGGAAAACAGGCGTGGAAGTACAGATGGATATGAAAAAGGAAGTTCCCAACTTCATTTTAGTGGGCCAAACAAGGGTCATGGTCAACTACCCGGGTGTTAAAAGATTGTGTTTCCGATGTGACTCTGAGGGTCACCTAGGGGCAGAATGCCCAAAACTACAGTGCAGAAATTGCAAATCAACAGAGCACAAAATAGTAAACTGCACAGAAGCTTGTCTTAAATGTGGGGACATGACCCATAAAGTGGACACGTGCTCGCACAGAACACTCTCAGAAGCAGCTGGAGGGACCATAATACCGATCAGGGCTATACCCCTCGGTAAACCTGAGGTATCATCAGGGAGCGATTTTCCAGAGCTCTGGCAACAGACTGAAAAAGAAACACTAGCAGAAAACACAACCTCCATGAAACCCGTAACGGGTAAGACACCCAGGGCAACCCGCCACATCAAGGAAATAACAGCCAACTTCGAAACTCGCAGCAAAGAGGAAGAAGTTGTAACAACCACGCCCCAATAAAGCGCACAAGAGAGGCAGAAACAGAAGATGCAAAAAAGGCTAAATAAAGCAACCTACTCTCGTCAGAAGATGAAATGGACAACATCCAAACTACAAGCCAATGCGAAGGCACCCAGCCCCCTTGAGGAGGCGGTAACAAAGACAGGAAACCTATCCCCAGTAGCGGACCAACCTGCAGAACCCCATTCACATATCTGCAGCATGGACATTTATAGCGTCACAGAAATGGAATTTCAAAACGACCTCGTTATGGATATTCCAAACAGCTCCGATAGTGAATCACAGGTGGAACATGTAGAGCAACAAACAGACAACACCCCCCCTTCCTCTAAATACCAACATAGATTTTAAAATTGCCACTTTAAACACCAACGGTTTACGCAACCCCTTTGCACAAAGCACTGTCTGCTTTGTGCAAAGGGGTTAATGTTAATGTTAAGCTAATATTAAGGTACAAAATTAATATCCTTTTGATTCAAGAAACCCATTTTTATAAGCATTGGGACGTGGAGAACTTCTTGAGAAGCTACCCAGTCACCAGCTACTGGTGCTTTGGGGATGCTCACTCGCGAGGGATGGGGATACTAATTCGCCCCCCAATTGCGGGGGGGCTCTTCAACGTCCAGAAGGACACCATGGGACGTCTAATAACTGTGGACCGGAAGTACGGTGGCCGTACCATCTGGCTTGTTGCAGTATACGCCCCGAACAACCCATACCACAGAAGCGGTTTCTTCTCTGCCCTTGAAAACTACCTCTTGGGAGCAGAATACCTAATAGTAGCCGGGGACTGGAATTGTGTGGAAGACACACGTTTGGACAAAGTAGGCGGGAACGCAAACTCCGGAACCGGCAGAACCGCCGCTCTAAAAAGATGCTGTGTAAATTTTGATCTCGTCGATGTCTGGAGGAGGAATAACCCATCGAAGGTAGAAACAACGTGTTGCCGCGGCCAGATATCGACGAGACTAGATAGGGTGTACGTGTCCCAAAACTTGGAACAGTATGTTCAAAGGACACGTCACACCACAGCACACAACATGTCAACAGACCACAAATTGGTCATTTTAAAAATTACACTCCCAGAGATTATGGAAACAGCCAGAGGTCCTTGGAGGCTTCCTCCTACCTTTCCCAGTCTTTTTAGCGACCAGCTACAGAAACTCTGCGATGAATGGACAAATATCAACTGGGACTGGGAAAACTGGCTGCACCTTAAGTGGCAGACTAAGGAACTGTTTCAAAAATGTGGGCGCGAAAGGGTCTACCAACAACGTAAACGGCTGAGGGATCTCTACAGGGAACTCGGCTGGTACCGGTCAAGCGAACGGAGCGGAGGTCCCTGCGGACATCTTATCAGACAGGTAGAAATAGAGCTGCAGCAAGAGCAGCAGAGTAGAGTCGATGACCTCGACTTTCGCACTAAACTCTATCTCAGAAATTTGGAAACACCCTCCGCCGCATTCTACAATCAACAACGGGTGGCAGCAAATGATGAAAGAACGATTTACCAGATCGAGGAGAAAGTCCAGATTCTAAATTCAACCCATTAAATACTCCGTCACTTTCACCAGCAGTATCTCGGCATCTTCGCTGACCAGCAGGGCACGGATGACTTCAGTGAGTGGGACGTCAAACGTTTTCCCGAGCATCTTAGCGTCCTGCATGACAGGCCGATAACTGCAGCTGAAATAAAAGCCACTTGCAAAACGATGAAGACAAAAAAGACCCCAGGGCCAGACGGACTGGGGATAGAATTCTATAGATCTATCTGGGACCTTGTACTGCCAGCACTAGTAAAGATCTTTAACGAATTCCTCACTTCGGGAAACATCCCCGAGGAATTCGCTAAGAGCTATACAATCTTTATCCCCAAAAAAGACCGAGATCAGACCTTGTCAAATAACTGGCGTCCCATCTCCTTAACTAACCTAGACTATAAAATTTTCGCAAAAATTATCTGTACACGCATTAAGGGCGGAATAGAAAACATAATAACAAGTTCACAGGTCTATGGAATCCCAGGTAGATCTATGGAATTTAATCTCTTCCTGCTAAGAGACCTAATCAGACTGGCGAAGGAAAAAAAATACCCCTTGGCACTTCTCTCCACCGACCTGGAAAAAGCGTTCGACAGCGTCAGCCACACGTATTTACAGGACACTCTAAAAAAAGTAGGCATAGGCCCGAGACTTCGCCGTACAATTAAACATATGTACGCGGAGGCCTTGACACAACTGTCTATTAATGGGTTTCTGACAGAACCAATCCGTATGAAGAGAGGGGTTAGGCAAGGCTGCCCACTAAGCCCCCTTCTCTTTTCCCTAGCATTAGAACCCCTCATCAAAAGAATAGAAAACACCCCTGCAATTAATGGTATTCCACTGCCCCAAGTCTCCAAACAGTGCAAAATAGTAGTATATGCAGATGATGTAGTGGGCACACTCAGAGACTCTGAGTCTATTTGCATCTATCTTGACATACTGCAAAAATTCAGCATAGTCAGTGGTCTCCGAGTTAATGCACAAAAAACCAAAATCAAAAATTTTGGAAATTTCCATAACACCGGACTTCCCTATGGTTTAGCGCTGCATACGCAGCCACTAACAATACTAGGAGTTCCCTTTTCTGAGTCGCTAGCTTTATCAGTTAAAAAATTACAGGAAATAAGTACGGAAAAGATAAGTCTATTCAAACCGACCTTTTTCTCCTTTTATGGCAGAGCCACAGTGATAAAAACATTCATTACCCCAATGCTGATGCACACAGTCAATATCACAGGCATCACACTGCTACAAGAAAACCAATTATCCAAAAAACTCATAGATTTCTTCTGGAATGAAAAAAAACATGAGGTTAAAAAACAATACCTGCAACTAAAACATGAAGAAGGGGGGTACGCTCTGCCTGATCTCAAAAGCTTGCTTTATGCAAATACATTCAAAACTGTATGGAAGGCCTTAAACTCAAACCATATTTCAGGCCTCCTAATTAGATATTTTATAGGACTTTTCCTCCCCCTCTTTGGAACCACGGACTATGCTGGACCCCGTGCAAGGGTTGTGCCCAAGTGGTACCGCACACTAGTAAAATCATTCACAGTACTTAGAGACAAAGGAACAGAAATCCTCACACACAAACCCAAAGCAGTATACTGGGATTTCTTCCAACTCTCCAGGCGTGATACACCAAACCTCAGGACAAACAATGAAATTCTCTTTAAAAACATCAAGAATAGCTGGGGACAGCCTTTTCATTGGGATCTGGCCTGGCGAATAGCTTATGGGTGGCTCCCGGTGAAACAGGTTAAATCTAGGTACGTACCCAGTCCGTGCGATCCCTTTTGTGATATCTGCCGGGGCATGGAAACGGTGGAGCATTTCTTTTATTTTTGCCCACCAGCCCAACGCATCTGGCAAAGACTGAGCACAGCACTGGGAATCCCGATGCTATCACTAGAGGAGGTCATACATCTGCAATTCCCGCCACCAGTCAACAAGACCCAAAAATTCGCCATTTTTTTAATTAACATCTTAAAATCCCAGGTATGGGATGCAAATTTAATGTACGCAGGAATAAGGAAAGGTTTCTTTTTTTATCTTCCTAAATTTCTTGCGCAAGAGAGACATCTACTAGGCGACTTTAAATTTGTGAACAAATACTGCAAACCACTGAAAATATGCTTTCTTATACAGGGATGCATCAAGCCCTGTATATTTCTTTAGTATCTCCAAAACTCCACCTAACTCTCCCTAGGAAAAGTAACAACCACTCTGTTCTTCCTCGTCACAAAGCTTTCGCTGGCACGGTTTCCTTTACTCCAAATAAGGGGGGTAGATCTGAGAACCCGGGCTGCGAAGGCTTACTGCGAGGCGGTGCTGCTCCTTGTGAGCGGCATCTCCCGGGCCAGTCTTCTACCCCATTCTAAGTTTCAGTGGTACCAGGTCTGTAAGTTTTGTTCCCTTTCAGTTCAACTGACCGGACCTTAAGTCCTTTAATTTTATGTAATTTAAAAAAAAAAAAAAAATGTTCTAACTGAAAATAATGTTTTCAAAACAGGTCAATGGATCTCCTTCATAGATAACTGACAAAATTATTAAGGATAAATTTATAAGTGAACTTTAGTCAAAATTTTTATGGTTAAATTTTCTTTTTTTTTTTTGAACAGATAAATTTGAGAATATGTGTCACAGACCAATTAGCCATATAAGGCTAAAGAGGTTGACTGAGGCCTCTTTTACCTCCTACTATCCTACACTATCTTTCATTATTCTCCTCTCTTACTGTTTGCTGACCCTCAGCATGCTTTATTTTCCAAAGGCCTATGATGAGAACATGAACTCCAATTTGACCTCAATAAAGGTCGTAACCGGTCTGGGTAGTGGCCCCTTGCCTTTAATACAAAACATCATACATCCCCTTCTTGGAGATGTGTTTTGGCATTAAGGGTAAATATTGAGATTAGTGATCAGAGCTTGCTCCACCTTTACCACGAGTTGCTTGGTCTTGCACTACCTGTGGGATCAGCTAGTCTTGCATCAATTGCAGGCGCAAACTTGACATTTTGTCTGTTTGCTTACTTGGGAAAAAATGGAGTAAAACCAGGTTTAAAATTGCTTGGTATCTTTAACATAACTATACCCAAGTTAAAAACACTTTCTACGGAAAAGTATGTATCCATCTTTCATTTTCTGGTAACCTTGACCTTTCTGTTTTGTTTCTGTGACTGCTATCAGATTCCATCTCGATTTTTTAAATTCATCTGTTAATTAATTTTCTTTTCCATGTAAACTTTTTATTCTTCCATGTTCCGTATCTCATTTACCTTTTTCCTTGCTTTGTTGTTAACCATTTAGGCAGTTCGGCTATCCCTTTGTTATTTCTTTTAATAGGTGAAATTTTAAGGTGTGTAGGGGATTAACCTTCAGCACCAAAGTTTGGTGGTGTGGCTGCCACCTTCGAGACCTCCAGATCGGTCTATGAGAGAAGTACTATCCTGTTGGTATTCATGTGGTATTTTATATTCCCTGCAGAATCCAGAGTTGGGTTGACAACAATGGTATAATCTTTGATGGACAGCATGGATTTGCTAAAGGGAGGTCGTGTTTTAGTAATCTACTTACTTATTACAATAAAGTGACTGCTTCCTTGGACAGAGGAGAAGGATACACAGTAATATACTTGGATTTCGCAAAAGCTTTTGATAGAGTGCCTCATGATAAGTTGACAGTCAAACTAGAGCAGATGGGGTTGGATATTAGATTAGTGCATTGGATTGGAGACTGGCTATCTGATAGGTATCAACAAGTTGTGTATGGGGGTGCAATATCCAGGAAAAGGAAAGTCACTAGTGGAGTGCCTCAGGGATCTGTTTTAGGGCCATTACTATTTAACTTGTATATTAATGATATTGGCGAAGATTTGGATGGAGATATTCAGTTGTTTGCAGATGATGCAAAGTTGGGAAGAACCATAAAGAGTAGTGAAGATGTTGTGGCCTTGCAAGAAGACTTGAATAAATTGAGTGATTGGGCAAGCAAATGGGGGTGTGAGTTCAATGTTGCAAAATGTAAGGTTTTAAAATTTGGAAAACAAAGATGGGATGCAGAATTTATGCTTGGTAAGAATATATTGTTGGAAGTAGAGGAAATAAGAGATCTGGGAGTGATAGTGGATAAGGATCTAAAATTTAGGGGTCACATCGCCAAAATTGTGAAGACAACACAAAGACTTCTGGGAATGATGAGGAGGACACTGACGTGTAGAAGTAGGGAGATTCTTGTTCCATTGTATAAGGCTTTGATTAGGCCACACATGGACTATTGTGCCCAGATTTGGTCACCTGGTTTTCAGAAGGATGAGGAGATGTTGGAAAGGGTCCAAAGGCGACTGACTAAGGTAGTTTCTGACCTCTGGAATGTCGAGTATGAGGAAAGATTGAACAGATGTAATTTGCAGAGACTAGTGGAGAGAAGGAAGAGGGGAGATATGATAGAGACCTACAAGTTGGTAAGGGGTTGCTATAGGATCAGTGGTGGAGAAGTTCTACAGCGAATGGTGGGAGATCAGGGGAGAACCAGAGGTCATCCCTGGAAACTGTATAAAGAGGGTGTGAGTAGGGGAGTGAGAGGCAGGTTTTTTTCGTGCAGAGTTGTGAATGATTGGAATGCCTTGCCTGAGAGTGTGGTGTCTGCAAGGAGTTTGAATGTGTTTAAGACCCGGTATGATGAGATGTGTGTGAGATAAAAGGACCTCCTAGATGAGTCTTTGACTCCATGAGGTCTTGTTTAATAATAATAATAATAATATCTTCTTGTCCACCTTTGAATCTCTTATGCCACTCAAAGACACTTGACTTTTTCAGAGCATCCACACCATATGCCACTTTCAACAGCTCCAATGTTTCAGTAGTAGTTTTGCCAATTTTCACACAAAATTTGATGTTAACACAGTGCTACACATTTTGATCACACATGGCAAAGTTTACACACAGCTCTCTATTGTTAGTTTTTGCAATAGCAAACTAGCAATGGTCTTATTGGCTTGATGTTTATGCACACATTAGTTAAAACATGTACAAACACGATTACTCACGTGACTCCAAATAAATCACCACATGGGCGACACTACATGGTCATTCCGGGAATTAAATTGTCTCCTCGTAATTCTCACATTCAGTTTTATTTCCCTTTTTATGTATTTCCTTTTGTATGTATGAGAGTATTACTCCAATCATCTGGAATTCATGCAGTGTAGCCTCTGTAAGACTTATATCTCCATAAGTAAGCATTTCTGGTTGAATATCATCAATTTCAGGTTTTCGATGGCTTTTTCTATTTCAAGTATGTATATATATTCCTGATTGCATGCATGATGAGTATTTGTTACTACTGTGCTGTCACTGCTTATTTCATTTAGCAATTTTTCAAAGTAATTACTCTATACATCAAGGATATCCTTTTCTCCCATTTTCATGTCACCTTTATCATCTGTAATTCCTTTTACAGTAGTCTTTCCTCCATTTCTGAGCTTTTTTCAATGCTAAATATATTTAGCCACTTTCCTGATATTTATTTTCTATGTTCTTATCAAAGTCTTCCAATGACTTTTGTTTAGCTTTCTTACATTTGTCTCTGTATTCTCTAAGAGCACAAGCTGACTTATTTGCCAGGAACTTTGGATATGCTTTCTTCTTTTCCTTCACTGCCTCTTTAACTTTCTGTGTCCACCATGGAGTTCTGATTTTTCTATCCTTGCAGACAACCTCACCACATGGATCTCTGGCTGAATCGATCAATGTTTTCTTCAGGGCTTGCCACTGAATCTCCAAGGTTTGGTGCCTGTTCTCAAACACTTTCATTTTTTTCTTGAATAAATAGTGTTTGTTTATTTTAGTCTACAGTTCACATCTGAGAGCTGCTCAACTTTTATTCCCTTTAAAACTTTCTTACATGTTCTTCTTTTCAATATGAAATTCAATTTTATCCTGCTCAAGGGGGGGGGGGTGTAAGCGTCAAAGCTGTATAACTGAGGGGAGGCCTGCACATTCACTTTAAAGGAATGCCGGGAACCAACCAACGATTCTGACCTAAATACCCTTTTTCTCTGTATTGCATGCTTAATCTGTTTATTCATTTATCTCACACCTACCTTATTTAACCTTCTCACCCTTAGAATACATTTAGACATTGCATCTACTAGATAGTTTTTGAAAATCCCCCAAGCTGCATTGATCTCTTTTCCAGCTAACTCCTCATTCCATGCTACACCTGCAAGCTGTCTCCTGAGCTCTTCATAATTCTTCCCCCCCCCCTTGTAGTTCCACATATACCCTGCACATTACCTATTACCTTTAAAGGAATGCAGGGAACCGGCCAACAATTCTGACCTAATGTCCCATCCTTAACTTCTTGTGGTGCATTCTGTTAGGTATCTACCTCGATACCTAACAAATGACGATGGACTGGCAATTTGGGATTTAACCAACCAAATTGTATTCATATTGGCTTAAACCACAACATAAAATGATGGTACAACATGACAGAATTATATTAATAATAATAATAATAATAATAATAATAATATATATTATTATTATATTTATTAATAATAATTAATATATATATATATAAAACACTGTACAGGTCAATTTCTCAAATCTGGTTTTCAAAAACTGTGGACATTAATTGTACTTTAACTGCTCAAGAAAAGCATGCAGATGTGTTTTGCATTATCTAGATGAAACTGTAATTGAAATATATATTTCAGAAATCATTAATTTTGAAGTTATGTTTTGTTATATTATTGAATTGCTAACATTATACTGATTGAAAATCTCTATATTATATTATTTCGATGCATTTCTGCTATTTTCTATACTGTAATATACTTTGTTTCTATCAGTTAATAAAATTGAAAGCAGTGGTGTCACATGCCCATTTCGGTTGGATGTGCTGTTATGTGGCTTATGTAACCTGTTCTACAAAATTCACGTCAGTTTGACCATATGGTTGCATTTTTATTGATGTATAAAAGTTTTAAGAGTGCAAAGGCATCAGCTGTTATCTTAATTGGTCCAATGCAAATAATTGTAGAATAAATTTGAATACTTTTATTTATCAGTTAATTGTAAACAAATTTGCATAGAGTGAGGGACAATGTGTTTGTTTTAAGATACATTAGAAACCAATTATGAAGAAGAATGCTATATTTGATTGGTATATTTGAATTACTCAAAGGAGGTGTAAATATAATAGTAAATTTGGAAGAGGAGGGTGAGGCTTACCTCCTTAAAATACAATTATACAATCTGCAAATGATCTACTAAATGTCATGTTTTCTGCTCTGGCAGAAAACATGACATTTAGTAGATCATCCACACTGTTTCCCATTGTAAATATGGACAAAAAAGTTATAAATTATTCATAGAAAATTATATATTAAAATCATGTCTTATTAGTGTCCTACATACACATCGGTTCACACCTCATGCATGCAAAACAGATAAAATACAAAAACAGCAACTCATGACAAATGACAAAGTTCGAATGGATTGGTTGACACAAGAACCAATCACAGCCACTGATTTCTGAGTGCTGCTGTCTCAGTGCACGCTCCCTCGCCTTCTGAATGATTTAAAACCACAGAAATACTATGAATTTGACCCACTGTACCATCTGTACGTCTGTTCAAAGAGCTCAAAGCTGTCCGTATAGCTCACCCGGGCTATTAATATGAATGCGATGTAAAGTTTACACATCGAAAGGTTTCTTCTTCATAAACCATTAGTATATTTTGTATAGTTTTAGGAATCACATGAAGCCAGGAAACTATTAGGGAAGTCTTTAACAGCAATAAATGCAAAAATATATCTGTGATATTGCTATTCTGTGGGTGTGTAGCGCACATCTAGCACACCTTGAATATATTCTTGTATTCCTGTATTAATGGGAGGAATATTTATGTGGACTTTTTCAATCAAAGGTGAGTTAGCCGATCTCATACGGAGGTAGCAGGGTTTTTTCTCCTATAAACTCGGGTTTTTCATCCTGCATACAGACAAATCAGCCCTTCAGAACACACACAATTTATGGACAAAAAAATACTAGTTGTGGTGGTGGTGGGCGGTAGATGGCGTTGATGGAGATGATTGGTAGAGGAGATAGAGAGGTGTCCTCCCGCGATGAGTCTTTGGACACCTTGGAGGTGTAACGAATAATAATAATAATAATATGCTGCAATTAAAAGTGTGTCTGGAGTTGTTTTTAAGGTATTAGAGTGGTTGGTGAGGACTAGAATTCAGAAATAGGATGATAATAGCAGTATTGTTTATTATTATTATTATGTGACACTCCCATAATGAGTTATTATGAGATTAATAAGTAATTAGATATAAGATATAAGTAATTCAAATATACCAGTCCTGACTTGTGTTGAAAGATTCAACACAAGTCAGGACTCTAGCCAATCTGCTATTATTAGAAACCATTCCACTCCAACTGGCTGGAATGATGTTAATAAAATGTTAATATATGTATATAGTAGACAACACAAATAATAGGACTTTAGCGCTGATGTACACTTTTTTTTTTTTTTTTTCCCACCAGAGGTCAGGCCAACAATTGTGGTAGCGGTTAGTCAGTGTCTTTAACGAACCAGTATGATTGTAGTATAGCTTGTTTCCTGTGTATATTTGTACGCTCCAGAAGATGACCTTAACATAAAGGTCGAAACGTCGAATTGTAAAATTTTAGTAATAGTAAACTAAAGTTTTTATTCAAACACGGTAGTTGTCTCCATAATTTCCAAAAATGCATTCGGATCACCGTGCAAGCCTAAAAGAAAAGTTATTATGAGAGGGCATTCTACTTCACTCTGCTAGACACATCTCATCGTCTCCCCTACTACTTAATTTTCCTACTACACACAACTAACATCAACACCATCCACCACCCATCACCAGCACCAACAGTTTGTAAATTGTATTCTGATGGTTGATTTGCCAGTATGCAGGATGAAAAACCCAAATTTCCAGGAGGGGGGGGGGAACCCCTCTTATCTCTATATGAGATAGACTAACTCACCTTCAATTGAAAAAAAAAACCATACCAAGATTCCTCTCATCACGACTAGAATTGAACTTAGGCCTTTGCCAGTTGAAGGGTACAATGTACCATCATATTGAAAACTGGAGGTCATGCATAGATATTACGATACCGTGACAAGTTCACTGGATAAGGAGATGCATATACAGTGGTATATTTGGATTTTTCAAAAGAATTGAATAGACTGCCATGTAACAAGGGTAGCTAAGTTGAGGCAAATGGGATTGTAAAAGACTAGTGAGTTGGATAGCCAATTGGCTTTCAGATAGGTATTTTATTATTGTTATTAAGAGCTACTCCATGGAGTCCTTAGATTCGTCGAGAGAGGCCCTGAACATTATGCCAAGCACTATCTTGCATTTATGCAGTATCTATCATGCTTTGCTTTGAACTCATTCACAGTCATGGCACCCACAACAGACTATGGCGTCTTGTACTAGACATCTAGACATTTCTAGACATCTTGTGCTCATCTTTGAGTGAACTAACTACTTTCATTTATCACAATGCCACCTTCACTGGATGCTACATAAAACAGCAATTGTCTCACCATCCATCTCAAAAAGAAACTGGAATCATAAAAACTCTGCTACATCATGCATATTATATGTTCTAAACCATAACAGCTAAAGCAAGAACTTCTGATCATCTAGTGCTTAATGCAGCTGAATGGCTTCTCAGAAGATTTTATGCAATGTGCTTTTGATTCCCACAAGCCTTTCACAAACAACAATGAAACAGTATGAAGGGTTCCTATCTCATACATTTCTGACATCTCTGAACAAATCTTAAAATCCTTAAAAAATAAAATCGAATTACCACATACATTCTTTTTAACAAACTCTCTTTGTGGCTCCCATCTTCTAAAGAAAAATTATCTATTTATCTTCCTGGTATTTACCAAGTTTCCATACATTTCTGGCATCTCTGAATCAATCTCAAATATCCTTAAAAGATACAATCTAATGCCTGCATTCATTTATTCATTCATTTCAACAAACTCTCCTCATGATTCACATCTTCTAAAGAAAAATTATGTTCTCTTTCTGTTCCTGGCATCTACTAAATTCCATGTGATTGTCACTTTTCTTACTTTGGACAAACTGAACATTCTGTGGAAAAAAGATTACAAGAACTGTACAATGTTAGTTATGAATATAGACTAAAGGCATGCAAACTTCAGAGTTTGATGGATAGAAGATGGAGAATGGGAGATATTTATATGTTTCAGATATGTAAACTCTTGAAAGGTTATTATTGGTTTGACACTACAGAGATTTTTAATTTTGTAGAATTAGGGAAAGGAACAAGAACAAGTGATCATAGCTGGGGGTTGCAAAAGAAGTAGTGAGTAAGCGAGTAAGAAGTACAATTTATTTTTTGGATGGAGAGTGGCAGAAGAATGAAATGTATAGCCTGAGAGGATGATAAAAGTGCAAATGATGGATGAATTTGAGAAGTGATAGATTCTGGAAGAATTCCTTAAGTAATAGTATTACTTAAGGAAATTAACAATGTATACTATATATTAATTAGAAAATACTCCTCCCACCATCCTGTTCTCTTTATATTATTATTATTATTATTACCACCCATGACCCCATGGAGTCAAAGACTCATCTAGGAGGTCCTTTTATCACACACATAGCTCATCATACCATGCTTTAAACACACTCAAATTCTCTGCAGACACCACACTCTCAGGTAAGGCATTCCAGTCATTCACAACTCTGCATGCAAAAAACTTGCTTCTCACTCCCCTCTCCTACCCTCTTCATACAATTTCCAGGAATGACCTCTGGTTCTCCCCTGATCTTCCACTGTTTTCTATAAAACCTCTCCAACATTGATCCTATAACATCCTCATACTAACTTGTAGGTCTCTATCATATCACCCCTACTCCTCCTCCTCCTATCCACTAGACTCTGTAAATTGCATCTTCTTAACCTTTCCTCATATTTGACATTCCAGAGATTAGAAACTACCTTAGTCAGTCGCCTCTGGACCCTTTCCAACATCTCTTCATCATTTTGAAAACCAGGTGACCAAATCTGGGCACAGTAGTCCATGTGTAGCCTAATCAAAGCCTTATACAATGGAACAGAATCTCCTTACTTCTACAAGTCAGTTGCCCTCCACATCATTTCCAGAAGTATTTGTGTTGTTCTCACAATTTTGGGAATGTGTCCCCTAAATTTCAGATCCTTATCCACTATCACCCCAATATCCTTTATTTTCTCCACCTTTAACAATATATCCCCACCAAGCATAAATTTTACATCCCGTCTTTGTTTCCAAAATTTTAAAACCTTACATTTTGCAACATTGAACTCATCTCCCCATTTCCATGCCCATTCACTCAATTTATTCAAGTCTTCTCTTGTAAGGCCATAACATCTTCTCTACTCTTCATACTTTGTCCCATATGAATGATCTTTTCTGGAATCTGCCTGAGTCTTAAGAAATTATCCAAACCTCAACAAATTTAGTTTTATGAAACTGTCTCAAATGAAGCACCATCCTATTCCAGACCTGCACTATTTAGTACTTTAGACTTACCTTTGTTGTTCTGCTTCACTTGTACATACCACGTGTAGTGCCTACATGCACACAGTTTGTCCATTCTTCCCTGATGATGGCGATTTAATTTTTGCTGAATTACTGGTATTAATTAAATGTGTTTTTTTAAATTATCATATTTTTATCATCTGACACCAATTTTCACAAAATGGCCAGCTATACTGGCATGCTGCTAGTGCTGTATATATATATATATCACCAATTTTTTCTTATTTTTGGTCTTTAATTTTTAGTTTTCAAAATTTTCCTTTTCAAAATGTATAGTCCATTCACATTTTCCTTGTTTACTGGATTTATTTATATGTCATTATCAATACCATTCTCATACTCTAGCTTAATCAAGTATGACTCCAAATATGTTATCATCCTTGTCTTCCATAAATATAAAACCAGGTATCTTTAAATTACTCATCATCATAATCATATTCCTGACACATATCCTCAAGGGGTGTACAGGATATGATAGTACTACATGAAAAATTTACATCATTACTAACTTCCTATCTACAATTTTCCTCCAAATCTGTCTGTTACTTGTCAGGACTCCAACATTATCAGATCTTATATTTCTATCATCTAAGGCACTTTGTACCATATCAATCCACCTATATATTGGTCTTCCTCTGGGTCGTTTTCCTGCCAACCTGGCAGAGAACACTTGTTTTGCTAATCTTTCCTCACCCATTCTGTTTAAGTGACCATACCACCTGAGATTAGCTATGCTAACGCATTCCTGGATGCTGACAATGTCAAATTCTTTCCTAATATCCTCGTTTTTAATATGATATTACCATTGATGCCATCTGTTCACACCTCTAATCTTTCTCAGGACTCTCATATCTGTGGTCTCTAGTCTTTGGTCGAGTGTTTTACTTCTGACCCATCTCTCAGATCCATAAGTTAAAACTGGTATAATAAGTTTAGTTTAATCCTTTATCCAAGTGTGAGCAAACAAAGTTTGCGCCTGAAAGTATCTTCAGGACTGGTGTAAGGTGGGTTGCACACCACTTGGTAACTCCTATAGGTAGAGATGACCTGCTAATGCTTCTGCCTGGTATCTCAACTTGGGCCTGGCTCCCACTGAAGAGACCTCAATAAAGGTCGAACTAGTCTGGGTAGTGGCCCTTCCCTTAATGCATAACATTAGACATATCCGCAAGGAGATGTGTTTTGCATTATAGGAGATTTTGCATTATAGGAGATACTGAGACAGGAGTGTTGGTAGCTTGCTCCACCTTTGCAACGAGTTGCCCTGGTGTCGTACCACCCTACCCCAGTCCTGAAGATACTTTCAGGTGCAAACTTTGTTTGCTCACACTTGGATAAAGGATTAAACTAAATTTATTATACTCTAACCAAGTGAAAAATAAACTTTCAACTTCAAGTTAAAACTGGTTTGAACACTGTCTTGTATACAGCTAATTTAGTGTTCTGACAAATTTCTCTATTATTCCATATGAATTTATTCAGTTGACTTCCTACCATACCAGCTTTGTTGATTCTGTTGTCCATTTCCATATTTAATTTACCATCTTCAGTAAAAATCGTTCCTAGGTAGATGAAATGTTTTACTTGTTCCACAGGTTCCCCATTCACAACACAGTTGACATTTTCAACAATTCTACCTGTTTTCATTTTCTTTGTCTTTTTAATGCTGACCTTCATACTAAATCTATTACAACAGTTATTCAATTTAGTCAGGAAATCTTGCAAACTGTGGTGGATTTATTTAGAAGTATAACATCGTCCACATAAAGCAAAGAGCTGACATTAACATCTCCAATTCTGATATCATGTTTAATACCACTTTCCTTCATAATGTGATCCATATAGATAATGAATAACAGAGGGGATAATGTACATCCTTGTCTCACACCAGATTTAACATTAAACCATCTTCCTGTACTTCCTTCAATTCTAACTACTGACTTACAACTCAAATTATTATTATTATTATTATTATTATTAAACAAGACCTCATGGAGTCAAAGACTCATCTAGGAGGTCCTTTTATCTCACACACATCTCATCATACCGGGTCTTAAACACATTCAAACTCCTTGCAGACACCACACTCTCAGGCAAGGCATTCCAATCATTTACAACTCTGCACGAAAAAAACCTGCCTCTCACTCCCCTACTCACACCCTCTTTATACAGTTTCCAGGGATGACCTCTGGTTCTCCCCTGATCTCCCACTATTCGCTGTAGAACTTCTTCACCATTGATCCTATAGCAACCCCTTACCAACTTGTAGGTCTCTATCATATCTCCCCTCTTCCTTCTCTCCACTAGTCTCTGCAAATTACATCTTTTCAATCTTTCCTCATACTCGACATTCCAGAGGTCAGAAATTACCTTAGTCAAGGTAATTAATAAATAAAGACTAAGTATTGCTTGATATAATTTCCCATTGACACTATATAACTGTAGCGTATTGAATAGTTTCTCTCTTGGCACCTTGTCATATGCCTTTTCCAGATCGACAAAACTTAAATACAGATCTTTGTTATATTCTCATGCTTTCTCAACCATTTGTCGTGAAGTGAAGATCTGATCCTGAGCCTCTATTTGGCCTGAATCCAGCTTGTTTTATTCACCAAGCTTTTCCTCCACAATTCTTTTCAACAGTTTCTCAAGTATACTTGCATAAATCTTGCCAGGAACACTCCATAGGGAAATACCTCTGTAATTCTCACATTCAGTTTTATTTCCCTCTTTATATATGGGTACTATTAGAGCTCTACTCCAATTATCAGGAATTTGTCCCTCTGTCCAGGCCTTTTGAACTATGCAGTGCAGCCACTGTAAGACTTTTATACCACCATACTTCAGCATTTCTGGTCGAATATCATCTACTCCTGCTGTCTTTCCACATTGCAAGCCTTTGATGCCATTTTCTACTTCAAGTATGAATATGTATTCTTGATTGTATGCCTGTTGAATGTTTTTTTACCACTGTGCTATCATTGCTTGTTTCATTTAGCAATTTTTCGAAGTAATTACTGTATACTTCAAGGATATCTTTTTCTCCAATTTTCATGTCACCTTTATCATCTCTAACTCCTTTTACAGCACTTTTTCCTCCATTTCTAAGCTTCTTCAACAACCTCCAGAATATCTATGTTGACTTACTCTTTAATATTAATTAAAATTTTATATGTACGTGAGGTTAGCATAGTGGCTGTGCACTTCGCAACCATGCCTGGGGAAGGAGTGTTCTAGGTTCAATTCCCATCGGTGATGTGAGTAGCTGAAGGATCTTCCCCAGCCATGGCCATGTTAGCTGGTCTTGTGCTTGGACAGTAGGGTTTTTTCTCCAGTTTATCCTGGGGTTTTTCATCCCACAAAGCAGGCAAACCAGCCTTGAGAACTCAACACTACAGGACATAGGATACACTGGGGCATAGGGCTGACCACCTTATCCTGTGAATGGTTTGAAGTCCGATGATTAATAAACCCTCGACACTGCAAGCTAAAAGAGGGTGTAAAGAAGATGAGATGAGATAAAATTTTATATTAGTCTTTTAACGTAGCCTTTTGTTGGAGGTATGGGATATCTCCAACTAAACTTTGCTATTTTTCGGTTATCTAACAACAAGTGCATCTTGAAAGGTGATTTTAATAGGTTTGTATCAATTTTTAAAAAAAAATCAAAAGAAAACCAGCACAAGCATGTAAAACTTTTTTACATGCTTGTGTAAAAAAGTTTTGTGTATTATAAATATTGTACACTGCTTATAAATTTATCACAGTTTCTAGTAGGCTTCTGGTGAAGTGCGTTTGTACTTATATATATGTATTTATCTTTATAGATATGCGCAAATCCAAATGCTATACATATTTCTACAATATCACTGGCCAAACAGCTTGTGAACATCCAATGCAAGCTCTCCAAACCCGGCTAATTTGTTGCTGTTCTGTAGGAAAAGCATGGGGAGAACCATGTGAGCCTTGTCCTGCATTCAACACTGGTAATATGCATATTACTGTACAATGATGTGTGTGTGCGTGTGTGTGTGTGCGCACTATGTTATATTTTATTTTCCTTAATTTTATTAAATTTTCATAAATTTCATTGCTTAAAATCTAGTATTCAAAAATGTCTTGAAGAAATTGCATATGGTTTTATAATGTGTTAAAGTTTGTGATAGTTTAGTGTATAGACCACATAACAAATTTATTATTATTATGCCATTCCTCCAAGGAGTTGAAAGACCTACTGCAGGAGATACACAGTGTCACACGCACAGTGCTCACCAAACTATGCTTAATTCATTCCGTATATCTACATTCACTGCATTCCCTCTTATTGGAGGCCTGAACTGGCTTGACAAAATTTGATGTTTGGTTTCTACAGCAAGGTTTCCAGATTATGTAAAAAAAATTTTAAAAAATACAAAAAAAAAATATATAAAATGAATCAAAACAGAAAAACAAAATCCTTGGCCCCAAATGCCCAGGGTACAAAATGTACTATAGGTTTGCAAATAACATTTTGTTAATGGGAGCTACATAAAAAAAAAAAAAAAAAATGCATTCCACGCGCCAGCCACTCTACTCTATGCAGAGAATCTGCTCCTCACTTCTTTTCTCACACACACTCCTCATACAGTTTCCATCCCTGGAAACTGTATGAGGAGTGTGTGTGAATGACTTATATGTTTCAAACTGAATGACTTATATGTTTCAAAAATCATATCCGCTCTACTCCTCATCCTCCTCCTATTCACAAGGCTTTTCATATTGCATTCCCACAATTATTATTATTATTATTATTATTATTATTATTCAGGCCTCCAAGGAGTCAAAAGACTCATCGAGGGAGGTCCTTCCTAAGACATAAAGTCTGTCAAGACTCATCGAGGGGAGGTCCCCCCCTGAGAAACACAAAGTTTATCATACCACTCCTTAAACCCACTGACCGTTCTCGCTCCCACCACTCCATCAGGCAATGCATTCCACGGCTCAACCACCCTCCACACAAAGAAACCACTCCTTACCCTCTTGCTCACACTTTCCTTTCGTAACTTCCAGGGATGGCCTCTTGTCATCACTCCTTCCCGCTGATCAACCAAGCGAAAGAACTCCCCAGTGTCAACCCTGTAACCACCTCTCAACAGTTTAAAAGTCTCAATCATATCACCTCTCCTTCTTCTATCCACCAAACTCTGCAGTCCACATTCTCTCAGCCGATCCTCATAACTATCCTTGTACAGTCCTGAAACCATCTTTGTCATCCGTCTTTGTATCCTTTCCACAGTTAATTTATCTCCTTCAAATCCTGGGGACCAAATCTGAGAACAATAGTCCAAGTGTGGTCTGATCAGAGACTTATACAACGGAATGATAACCCTCTTATCTCTGCAGGTCAGTGTCCTTCTCATAATAGCAGCAATCCTCTGTGTTACCTTCACCACCTTTGCAATATGTCCCCTAAACTTCAGGTTTCTATCAATCATCAACACCAGATCTCTTGTCTGCCCTACTTCCTCCAGTATAACTCCTCCCATAGAGTATGCAGCATCCCATCGATGTTTCCCAAACCTCAAGACCTTACATTTTGCTGCATTAAACTGAAAGCCCCATTCATTTGCCCATCTATCTAGCTTATTTAAATCCTCTTGCAGGGCTACCACATCTGCACTATTACTAATAATCCTTCCAAGCTTCGCATCATCCGCAAACAACTGAATATCCCCCTGCAATCCACTGGCTATGTCATTGATATAAAGGTTAAATAATATAGGTCCTAGTACTGAGCCCTGTGGGACCCCACTTGTAACCCTCTGCCTCCTGGAAATTGCTCCACCATACACAACTCTCTGATACCTATCAGACAGCCAATTCTGAATCCAGTTGACCAATCTGACATCCAGACCCATGTGCTTCAACTTAAATATCAGCTTATCATGTGGCACCCTGTCAAATGCCTTCGCCAAGTCTAAGAAAATTGCAGTATATGCCTTTCCCTCATCTAATGCTCTTGTAACTTTATTATAAAAGGCTAGCATATTGCTAAAACAAGAGCGTCCTTTCACAAATCCATGTTGATTCTCACAGATAACATTACCCTCATCTGCCCAATGCTGTACACGGTCCCTCACTACTTTCTCCAAGATCTTAACAACTACTGATGACACACAGACTGGCCTATAATTAGACACTTCCAGTCTGTTACCACCCTTATGCAATGGCACTATCTTACCTTCCTTCCATTCCCTGGGCACCTTTGCCAAAGCCAGACTTTCATTGAAAAGCCATGTTAAAGGTATTGTCAATTCCCTAGCACATTCTCTCAAAACTCGTGGCAAAATACCATCCAGTCCCACAGCTTTACTGACATCCAGAGTACGCAGTATCTGAAACACACTCTCCTCCTGTACCTCCAGACCTCGTACCAGTCCTATCCCTCTAGCATTAAAACTGACTCCTCTAGGATGAAATATTCCAATAAAGTGTTCATTGAACAATTCCACTATGTCCTCTGCATCAGTCACTCTATTCCCATTTTTATCCCACAATATCATTCTTCCACAGTCATTTCTCCTCCTACTGGCCACATAGCTAAAAAATTCCCTAGGATTTTCTTTGGATCTTAGGGCCAATCTCCTCTCATATTCCAGTTTCGCTTTCCTTACCACACGAGTCAATCTTCTGGCCTGTGTCTTATATTCCTCATGCATCTCTTCACCTGTCTCCTTATATCTCTTCCATAGCCTCTTTTTCGCATGCAATTCCTGTTTAATATTGTTTGTCATCCACTTTACTCCAAATTGCGCCCTCTTCTTCACTCGTGGTATACAACTTACCATAGCTGATAACAAATATTCTTTCACAATTTCCCACGCACTGGTGATATCCCGGCCTTCCAATTCCTCCCTCCATGAAACTTCCCGAAGTTGACGTCTAAGACTATTATAATCACCTGCCTTATAATTCCACATAAGTTCCCGTCTCTTTGATACTCCTGCATGTCTATTCATTTTCCAAGTCAAAACCGTATGGTCACTCTCTCCAACTGGTGGGAGAGACGTCAACTCAGTTATTATCAACTCTTCTGGCCAAATCCA
Source organism: Typopeltis vanoorti (assembly GCF_054136105.1). Classification (NCBI taxonomy): domain Eukaryota; kingdom Metazoa; phylum Arthropoda; class Arachnida; order Uropygi; family Thelyphonidae; genus Typopeltis; species Typopeltis vanoorti. Next base: position 23,478,910 of record NC_143560.1, on the reverse strand, counting down.
AAATTTTTGAACCTCTTGTTCCCTCTGTTACATGTTGCCTAAGACATTTGTCCCTCAAGAATTCTAGAAATTCCATTCCCCTATTGTTACATGCATCTTCCTCTCTCCAATTTATACTACTGAAGTTAAAATCTCCCATAACAATCATTCTTCTTGCACTTGCCAAACTTAGCTGTCTAAACATCTCCTGGTCCCCATCCTCTGTGCTCCTGGGTCTGTAGCAACACCCCACTAAATATCCTGTCTTGCCTACCTCTAACTCACACCATACGCTCTCAAAATCATTTGTCTCACTTCCTTCCAAATTCTCCACTCTTAGAGGACATAGGTCATCACTTATCATAAGCAGCACCCCACCACCATGCTTTCCCCTCCTATCCTGGCGAAAAATGCTATACCCAGTGACTTCTATTCCTGTTGTTATATCCCCTTCTCTCAACCACGTCTCAGTGATCGCAATAATTTTTCTGTCTTTATATCTCACATTCTATAGACCATTTAACCCCTTAATGAATCTTCTCTGGATCCTTTTCTAATATATCCTCATCACCATTAAAACCAGTTCATAAATCTGTGTGTAATAATCCTTTGAGGTTGGATCAAGGCGTTATGCAGTGGGAACTGTCAAGGTCCTCCACTTCATTATCATAATCCAATGTGATGACTTGTGCAGTGTGAATCATTAAATTTTGGTTCTTGTCCACCACCAATCCCAGATCTATCATCTCCTGTGCCTTCTTCAAAATTATGCATCCCATTGTTGCTTACCCAATTTCAAGTCATTCCGCTTTGCAAAATTGAACTCATAGTTCCACTCACTTTCCTACTCATACAATCTATTCAAGTCCTCCTGTAAGGCCACAACATATGGATGTTGTGGCCTTACAGGTGGCCACAACAATGAGGAGTCAAAGTTCTCCCCAGTTTTCATATTATCATCTGCAAACAGTTGCTGCAAAGCAGATTCCTGCAGTAATCAACTATTGACTTTTTTCTTCATCCATTAGGATTGACTTACCAAAATTTATTTTCTTCTACTTGCTACATATCGGAAAAATTCTCCATGATTTTTCTTTGCCTGACTTGATAATTTCTGCACAGAATGCACTTACGAGCTGAGCCAAACCTTCATGGCCTGCTCTTTATACTTTTCATGCAACTGATTAACCTGACCTAAAATATAATTCCCCTATCAATACTTGACTATTGTAAGAAGAAAAATTTATTTTTAGTGTGTATTGTTTTTAAACCAGAAGTCGAGCTATGGTCAACTGCTGGTCAAACGTCAAATTAGTAATGCTGTAGTGTTACCATTATTTATCTTGGTATCTATATTTATGTATCTCAACAGTATCTTCTTCTTCTTCTTCTTACGATTTCATGCTTAATCCCTTCAGTAGTCCATTTGAAATCTACTTTATTCAGCCTTTCACCTTCAGAATATATTCACACATTGATGTTCTTAAATATCCCTTGGTAAGTGCCCAAGTAACTTTACCTCTGTTCTTCTTAACTCCTCCTTCCATACTGTTACTCTGAGCTTCTTGTAATTATTATTATTATTTGACACCTCCATAGAGTCCAAAGACTCAACGAGGGAGAGTACCTGCTTTACAACTGTCACCACAACTCATTCCACCAACTGACCACAACTACTCCAACGCTATCTACCGCCGACCACCACTAGTATTTCCAAAGACAATCACAAACATCCATGCTCACGCTTGAATTCGAACCCACAGCCTTTTGGCTGGAGAGCAGATATGCTAACCATATATATCCTTTCCTCGTGGAAGTCCTTGTGAGGCTCTTCCTGTCAACCTCTATCTCTCACCACACTGCTTCAAAACCATCACAACTATTTCCCTGTTCTGTCTTCTACCTTATATGGACATAATTCTTCTACTATCATCAGCAGCACTCTCCCTTCCTACTTGTCCTTTCTATCCTTGCAAAAAACATTGCATCCTTCCATTTCTGTTCCCATCAGGACATCATCCTCATTCAATCATGTTTCACTTATTCCAACAATTTTGGAGTGAATAAACTTAATCAGTGAAACGATTTCATCACCTTTATTTCTGATAGTCCCTGCATTCATAAATAAACACAGCAGTTCACTTTTTGATCCATAACCAGTCCTACCCGTGCCATCTTTCCTGCCACACTTGCCCATGCTCAATCATCTTTATCACCACTTATTTCATATATAATTCTTCAGACTTGGTTAATTGTTTATCAAAAGATGATAACTTTGTTTTATAATTACATTCAGTGCATGTGAAAGTAGTTATGTCCTTATAAGCAATTTTGTTTGCTGCCAAAGTACAAGATGACCTTCAGTGGTTGTATGAAGCTTAATCCGAATTTGTGCTTTCACTTGTTTTCTCTCTCTCTCTCTCTCTCTTCCTTGTTCTGATAGGCATATCTCTCTCTCTCTCTCTCTCTCTTTTCCTTGTTCTGATAGGCATATCTCTCTCTCTCTCTCTCTCTACCTCTCGCCATTAAAGATAATAATGATGTTGTCAACCCAATTTCCGAATCTTGGTCCTCATTAACCTTTCCAGCCACACACACACATGCACACACACGCGCGCGCGCACACACACACACACACAGAGAGAGAGAGAGAGAGAGAGAAGTCTATAATTCGACATCTTAGTCTTATGACCTCCCTTATGAAACAGAAGTGTATTTGAGACTATAGATGGAAGAGATTTACCTACCTCCAACTTTTCCATACATACATTCATTGCAATTAGTAGCACCACACATAGAATAAAACAGTTTGCATTTCATTGAAAATAAATAAATAAATAAAGGGACTACTGATTATTAGATCTCTAACTTTTCAAACAGGGCACAAAAAACTCTTTCTTTCAATTAAAAAAGAGGATTTTACTTTGGGATTACCACTTTCTCTGCTTCTGGCAAATTTATTTATAGAATCATTTGAAAAGAATGCTCTAGAAAAGTAACATCATGGGGTCTACTGCAATGAGTTTTCAGACTCCATGGAGGCACCTGTTCAACAACAATAATAATAATAATAATAATAATAATAATAATAATAATAATAATCTTCTAGCAATCCTAGATGTCACAAATTTGTTTTATAAATATCCCTAGAAAAGAAATGTCAGAACTGTTTCAAAACCTTTTTCACCACAACACACATTCCAACTTTTCAAACAGTGCACAGAAAAACCTTTCTTTCAATTAAAAAAGAGGATTTTAATATAGGATTACCTTTTCCTCTGCTTCTGGCTAATTTATTTACAAAATCATCTGAAAAGAATGCTCTAGAAAAAACTATCACCAAAAACATAACGTATGTCTGCATTATGTGGATGAGTTATTCATCATCTAGCTTGGTTCAACAAAACAATTAGAAAAATTCACAGTCTACCTGAACAGCCTATATACTATACACACATAAATTTCATTTCCGAACACGATAACAACAGGATTTTACTATTGTTGGCATACTCCTAGAAGTCTAAAAGGAGAAACAAAAAATCATGTTCAAAACTGAAAGATACCTCCATACTACAACTTGCTGCCACCCCTCATGGAAACAATAATAAAAATGTTGAGGGACTGTACATTCATCTTTAGCAACACAGAGAAGAGGAATCAACTCAGGCTTATCCTATCTCAAAATGGATAAGCCTGAGATGAGCCTGAGCAAAGCATGTGTAGAGTGTACATCATTACATTTAATTGTAGCAATAGTGTTGACATTTGAAGAAAAGACATTTATTGTTGAGCATTTTTTTGCTCATACAGAGCTAGTAGAGCAAATGGTCCAAGCCTACGACATGTTTTTGAGCAGTATGTTCATCATTTCCATTAGCATATCCCAAGCAATGTTTGGTACGTGGACAACATTTCACTCAGATTTCTTGGTTTCTCGAGACCTGAATTTCTCCAAGAGAAATTAGACTAGAAAAACCTCTTCACAGCGAGAAGGTCACTGCATGATGTGCAGCTTCCAGCCATTGCATAATTGGGCCCTACTTCATTGAGGAAAGTGGTGTAACCATGAACTTAAATAGCGAATGCTACATCAAGAATGTATGGGTTCTGTTCACCCAGGATTTCATAGGATGTGTCATGCAAAAACATTCCACTTCATGCACAGATATTCCAATAGAATGGAGCAACCTGTCACACATCACATGGTTCTAGAACCTATTTATCAGAACACTTTTCCAGGAGGCTCATTTCGAAGTTCACAGAATTCCTCTACCCTTCACATTCTCCTGATCCTACATAGTATGATTCCTTCGTTTGATGTATATTGAAGGAATGGGAAAGGAATATTCCGCCATGACCCCCCTTCAAACCTCGTTGAATTAAGGCATAAAATTGCATAATACGTCCAGCAGATGTCCCAACCCTTGTTCTCTAAGATGACAGAAAACTTTCACATTTGCTATGAAACCTGTCTTGAAAGACAAGGTGCCCATTTCAAGCATGTAACCTACTGTTGCTAATGTTTTATTTGATCAAGATTCCACCGATAATTGTGGATGTACATATCATCATGTGTAAACATATATTTCTTTGTTGTTGTTCTTCTTCTTCATGTAGCTTCCTCAGTGAGAGGGTGCAGCACCATGTCCTTCCAGTTCTCTCTGTTGGTGGCTTTCCTTTTTGTTTCCGCATAGCCATGTGATCCTGTCCATGATCTTATATCTTCAAGCCATGTCCTTCGTTTTTTGCCTCTTGAACCTTTTCCCATAATTTTTCCTTCTAAAACTGTTAATATCATCTGTCCTGCTGAACTTCTCAGTGCACATGTCCTGCCAATCTCATCTTTCTCTGGATCATTTCCTGTAATAAAGATCTCTGTGTTCTCATTCTCTGTAGGACATCTGTATTTGTCACATGTTCTGTCCATGGGATTTTCAGAATTCTCCTATAGCACCACATTTCAAAGGCCATTATCTGTTGCCTTACTCTCTTCTTGAATATCCAGGTCTCACTTCCATATGTGAAAATTGGCCACACTAATGTTCTTATCATTCTTTTCTTTGTCTCGATACTCACAGAACTTCTGAGCAGATCTTTATTTTTCCAGAATGCATCTTTAGTTATGGCTGTTCTTATTTTTATTTCTTTATCTTGCTTTCCATCTGCAGTAAAGTAGGTGCCTAAATATTTGTATTCTGTTGTATGTTCAATTTTCATATTGTTTATGAATATTTCTGGCTCAGATCTGCTTTCTTTTGAGATTTTCATAAATTTGTTTTTTTTTTTGCATTAATATCTAATCCAAATTCTTTACCTTCTTCAATTAGTAGCTGCAGTAATTTGATTAATTTGTTTCTGTTTTCTGCTATTAGAATGGTATCATCAGCATATCTAAGATTTTTGTATTTTATACCATTCATACTAATTAACACTGTTAATAAATCCATTTACTCCATAACATATATCATTGTAGTTATTCAGTACTGTTTTTTTTTTTAGTGTGTGTGTGTGTGTATGTGTGTGTACCATACTGTAGTATTGCAGTCATAGGTCTGAACTCTGAATGAATTCAAATCATCCAAAATTATTTTCAGCACACCGCCTTCTCTACTACCCTGGCTATCTTTCCTAAAAATACTGAATCCTTTGAACTCATTACAACTTACTATGTCTGCCTCTGATAACCAGATCTCACTAACAATCTACTGCAATCCAAGGTCCCAACTTATTCACCAACGCAAAAAGATGTATTGATGACATTTTCCTGATTTGGAGCCATGGCCGTGAATCTCTCCTGAACTTCCTAGAGCATCTAAATAATCAACATCCGAACATGAAATTTATGGCTGAATTTGAAGCTAATGGTGGTCTTCCTTTTTTGGACTTCAAACTGACCCATTCCTCAGAGAAATTAAAAATCTCGATTTACAGAACAGCTACCCATACCAACAGATATCTCTGGTCAATCCCATCATTATCCTCCTCAAAAGTTTGGAATCATTTCTACACTAGGACATTATGCTTGCACTCTTCTTGATGATGAGATAGAACTTAATAAAGAGCTCAATTTTCTCAGGTCTACTTTTCAACTAAATGGTTATTCACAAGAAATAATTGACAAATTCCTATTGACAAAATCCACCCACTCGCAATAATGAAGAGACCAATAGGGTGAAAGGTAATATTTTTATACCATACATAAGCTCTGTCTCACCCAAATTGGCCAAGGTTCTTAGGAAATACAACATAAGAACTTTATTTACTCCTCTTCTGAAAATCCGCTCCTTAGACATCAAAACCTTAAATATCCAGGTGTGTACCAGATTTGGTGCAACTGTGATATACCATACTTTGGCCAAGTAGAAAAATCGATCGAGTTATGCATTGAAGAATATAAGAGAGACGTCAGTTACAGGAGAAAGCGAGCCAGTGCTTTGTCTACTCATGCGGCCAATTCTAATGAAGAAAACCTTAGCCCTACAGTCCTATGGGACAAGTCTAATAACATTTTCCGTTGCCACGATTATTTAGAAAGAAAGATAATAGAATCAAATTAAATCATTCTCAAACCCCCTACATCTCAACAACAACCTGAGTTACAACCTTTCAGACTGTCATTGTGCTACGATCAAATAGTGGCGTTCGCAAGATACTATATGCATGCATACGCCCAACTATGAAGCCAACGAGAGACGTTTCGAATGCACAGACTTCAGCGTTTTAACGTTGAATATATATACACTAACTTTCTATGATGTTTACAATTATTTCCTCTATGTTTTACTGGTTATTTCCTTTTTAATGTGCACCTGAAGAAGGCTGATACAAGCTGAAACTAGTTGTGTTATTAAACTTTGTTTTCATTTTTCTCAGTTTCTAGTCATTCAATATTTAAAAAAAAAATAAACAAATAAATAAATAAATATATATATATATATATATATATATATATATATATATATAATTCATGGAATCTAGGGAAATCATCCTCAACCCTGAACATCTAAATAATAACTTGAGCTACAACCTCCCAGATAGTTATTCAGCTGTAATAATGTACTGGCGTTTATGTGATGCTGAACTCACTCTCTCAACAATGTAACAAACGAAAGGACAGCTTTAAATACAACTACAACATTTTCATGCTAATTATGTATAGAGACTCTCTATGTTGTTCATAGTTTTTTTTAACCTTCAGTGTTTAGTGTTTTTTCGTTTCTTTTATAATGCCACCTGATGAAGGTGTTATAAGCTGAAACTAGTCGTGTATTACTATTAACCCCCCCTTTTTTTTTTACCTAACTCTCAGTTTAAGTCATTCAACTCTATTTTACAATATATATATATATATATATATATATATATATATATATATATATATATGTATGTATGTATATGTGTGTATATATGTATATGTGTGTATATAAAAACATGTTGCTCTGCAGCCCAATTTAATTTTGTGACCTAATAGATAATAATAATAATAGGACTCTAGCTTTGATGTAGTAAAGGTGTTTTTTTTTTCACCAGAGCTTGAATTATTGTAATGTAATTGTAATGTAAATTACAATAATAAATTATTGTAATTATTAGACTAGAATTGTTGTAATGGTTTGTCATTAACTTTAGCAAACCATGTTGATTGTAGTGCAGCTTGTTTCTCTATATATATATGTGTATGCTCCAGATGATGACCTTGATATGTAGGTCAAAACTTCGAGTGTTCATTTTGGTTTATATTAAATTAAATTTTTGTCTCCATAATTTTCCATAATGTTCTCTGATCACCGTGTAAGCATGAAAGAAAGGAAAAGCATTAAGTCTCTTTGCAACCTTGAAAGAAAGGGCTATCAATGATCGAAAAGAAGAAGAATTCCACACTAGTGCTGGGTGGTTTGAGCATTTCAAAAAGAGAAATAGTCTTACATAATGTTTCAATCACAGGCAAAGGCCAATAAATATTTAATGCCGATGAAACTAGTCTTTTTTGGAAGCGATTGCCTTCCAAGACTTTTCTGGCCAAATCAGAGAAATCTCAGCCTGGTTATAAAGTCACAAAGTCGAATGAAATGACTGCTAGTCACATGTGAGCCATTTGGAAGCACATTGTTCCACATTGCTCCACATTGTTCCACATGTGAGCGATTTGGAACAATGTGCTTCCAAATGGCAAATGGAACAATGTGCCTCCAAATGGCAAATGATATTAGAGGCTTTTCAAATGAAATGGATAATGTTGCTCAGGAAATTGCCAACATTGGATGCGAACTGGGTTTTGATGAGATTAACAATGATAATGTCCAAGAGTTAATTAAATCTCGTTCTGAGGAATTGAGTGATTCTGACCTGCTAAATTTAGATGCATATTGGATAGATCCTGAAGAATATGAATAAAATTTAACCACTGACCGTCAGCGAAAGACATTTCACAGAAACAGTTTGAAAATATTTTTCGTACAATTCAAGTTTTTAAGCAGCATTGCTTAGAGGCTGATCCTGATGAAGAGAGAAGCAGTAAAATTTCTAAAAGAGTAGAAGAGGCAATAAAGCCATACCATCAGTTGTATGAAAAAAAGAAACAGAATACCCACCAAACTATGTTAGCTCAATTCTTTGTTAACACGTTCGCTGCCAACTACGAGTATACACGTAGTGGGTAAACCTGCTTCACAAGCCAGCTACGAGTATACTCGTATGACGCTTACCGCCGGGAACGAGATTATTGTAGTGACCTTGAAGAAGTGAAAATCCTTGGCGTGTGGGGCTAGCATCAAATCTGTGTATTCTCATAGACCGTATATGCTCTGTACAAGCCGAGGACATTTACCTCCGGTAACGTAGGACATTTACCTCCGGTAACGAGATTATCCTACTGACCTTGAAGAATTAAAACTGCTCGGCATAGGGGAACAGACCATGCCAAAGTAGCGTGGCAGCGAACGTGTTAAGAAGCAGAATGATAAATTTATATTCTGAATATGTTTTATTGTCAGTTAAAGATACCAAACAATTTTATAAACTTGGTTTTAATCCTTTTTTCCCAAGTAAGCAAACAAGCAGGTAAGTCAAGTTTGCACCTGAAGTATTTTCAGATTTGAGGCAACTCGTTGTAAAGGTGGAGTAAGCTCTGATCACTTTCCTTAGTGATCTCCCATAATGCAGAGCACATCTCCTTGCAGACATGTATGATGCTATGCATTAAGGGAAGAGCCACTACCCAGAACAGTTTCAACCTTTATTGAGGTCTCGTCAGTGGGAGCCAGACCCTGAGATGCGAAGGTTGAAGTAATGCAGAACTTATAAATTTTACTCATACGTGTCTGCAAGGAGATGTACTTTGCATTATGGGAGATACTAAGGAAAGGGATCAGAGCTTACTCCACCTTTACCACAAGTTGCCTCAGACCTGAAAATACTTGAAGTGCAAAATTGACTTACCTGCTTGTTTGTTTAATTGGGAAAAGGGATTAAAGCCAAGGTTATAAAATTGCTTGGTAACTTTAACATATAGTATACCCAAGGTATACTATATGTTAAAGTTTTCTATATGTTTTATTGTCGTTCAGCTTCATGGTTTTCCTTTAACTAGGCCCTGAGACATACCCTAATTATTTTATTAAAAAAATTAAAGGTTAAAAAAGAAATTTGAGGAATGAATTATACTTTTTCCCATAGGTTATTATATTTGATTAGTGCATTAATTGAGGGATTGCTGTATATTTATATATATTTAATTAATTTTTAAGTTTAACAATAATTTTATACAATCATAAAAATATTCATTTCTCTTTTTGCAGATGAACACCAGAAGCTCTGCAGTCAAACACCAGGAACTGTTGTTAATCCCATGACCGGAGGTGTTGATGGTAAACAAACAACTAAATAACTATTTTTCTCAGATCATATTTCTTTGATTGAATTTTTTTAAAAATCTAATCAAAAATTTTAAATTACAAAGTAAATGACAAATTATTTCAATTGCAGATGGTATTTCAGATCTTAAATGTTTTTTAAGACTATGGGACTAAATGAAGTCACTGTTAATGTCTCAAGAGACTGTGCCCTTTACTTTCTTTTTAATTATTATTATCACACCTCCATAGTGTCAAAGACTCTTCATATTGAATTGAAGGTCAAAGTCGCATAAGCTCATCAAACTATTTCTTAAACTCATTTAATGTTTCTATTCTTGTTTAAACTTTCAAAACTTATACTTCACAACATTGAATCAGTAGCCCCCACTTACTTGTCCACATAGTCTGTTCACATAAAAACTACATCATATACAAACAACTGTATGTAAACATTTAAATCGCTCCTAGTATCAAAATTTAAATATACTGCTGTATATGCATCTGCCTTTTCAAATATATTTGTTTCTTCTTGTTATAATATGTAAGAAAATTGTTGAAAGATGAACTCCCTTTAACAAGCTCGTGATGAAAATCACAGATGTTACTGTTATTAATCAATTTCTAGATCTAATCCTCATCAACCTCTCTAACTTGAAGCATAACCCCAGATATACTATCTATAATTTGAAGATTCAGTCTTATCACCTCTTTTATTGAATTACTGAAGATTAACAGATGAACCTTTGCACAGTTTTCACTCCTGTCAAGGCTGCCATTAACCTAGAACATTCCCTTAATCATGTTTACATAATGAGGATCATGTAATCAAGTCCTGTTGCCTTATTAACACTGAGTTTACTGAATTTTTCATATACTGTACTCACTCACCACCAGTCCCTTGTTTGCTTTTTTTTTCCTCACTGAAGTTCTGAATAAGAGTGCACTTATGAATATATACATTTTTTTATATGACTTCTACCCACAAAAGGTTTTGGTAACAAACCTATAATACGTTCATACTTTGGGTGGGCCAAGGATTTTTTTAATCTATTTTTAAAAAAAAAATTGTTTTTTATTAATTTTAAATATTTTTTGGTATTTTTATTCAACCTCTCCCTAACCAACAGGTTGGCCAGCCTGTAAGCTAGAGAGAGCAGGTAGGCTAACCACTTGGCCAACCATGCTGGCCAAGATATGAAATATCTTGATTAAATTTTCATTAAGTACTTCACCTATACCCTTGGTAATGGTTTATGAGATTTTTTCATGATATAGTATTCTCCTTTAGCTTTTCCTTATGCTGCCTTCTACTTTCAGACTGCATGCTTAATCTCACCATTCATTCATTATACACCAATCCTAATTAATCTCCTTACCTCTGGTATGTAGTCAGACATTACTGCTGTTACACAGTTCATGATTAATGAAATGTGCCAAATGACTCATTTTCCTTTTCAACTAACTTCATATTCTGTGCTATTGCTCCCAGCTTTTCATAATAATTTGTCTTGTGGTTTACATATATTCTTTCCTTTCACATGTATTCACCCTGGTAACCAATCTCATAGCCACTCATCAACTGGAGAGAAAGAGAGAGAGAGAGAGAGCTTCAATAGTCTGATAGTAGTACCCTTCCAGACACCAGAACATTCATTGGTGCTACCTGGCTGAAATGGCACCAGGTCACTGGAGTCATGTTGACAAGAAAATATCCTGACATCTCAAATCTGAGATCTCTCATACAGTCATCTGACCAGTTTCATTTTATGGAGTAGAGTGCTGGCCTGTAAAAGAAAAAAAAAGTATGAACAGGCACTACATGTTATGGAGATACAGATGTTCCAATGGACACTGGACTACACACGACTAGAGCATATTACAGAAGATGACATCTGGAGAAACTCATGGTGTTGTCCCACTCCCAGAGAAGATGAGGGAAGCATGCCTACATTGGTATGGACATGTAGCCACAAGGAATCTGTTGCAGGAAGGGCCCTTACACTTAGCCCAGATTGCCGCATGACCTAAAGGACACACGTAAAAGTGATAGATGGACAGCCTAAAAGAAAACATGCAGGCCATGGGTGTCTGCCCTACTGATGCTGCAAACTTAATGAAACGAGGACCAAATGCAAAAGAGCAGACCCTGCACAAGTGGGATATGGCACTAGAAGAAGAAGAAAAATAAGTAACATCCTCTTATGAATGATCATATCCAAAGCCCTTGATCTATGGTTATGTGCCATATTACCTATAATGATCAGCCCTCTCTTGTTCTCTATGTAATGGCTATATCTGTTTTCTTATCACTGCTCTTCATATTTAGAGAGGTTCAACAAAAAATGTCATACTCATGCCATCCCTCATGACATGCTTCAAAATCATTGTCACTAATTATTTCCTCCATGCATCTGTAATTATTATTATTATTATCCTATGAACCCATGGAGTCACAGACTCATCTAGGAGGTAGGGCCTTTTTGTCATACACACAGCTTATCATACCACACCTTAAACACACATTCAAATTCTCTGCAGACACTACGCTCTCAGGCAGTATATTCATTATTCACAACTCTCCATGCAAAAAACCTCCTTGCTCACACCCACCTTATATAACTTCCAGGAATGACCTCTTGTTCTCCCCAGTCTCCAACCATTTATGAAAACTCTCTTCAATGTTAATTCTGTATCAACCCCCTTACCAACTTCCGCATCTCTATCATATCACCCCCTCTTCCTCCTATCCACTAGACTCTACAAATTGCATCGTCTCAACCTTTCTTCATATTCAACATTCCAGAGATCAGAAACTATTTTGATCAATCACTGCTGGACACTCTCCAACAGCTCTTCATCCATTTGAAAACCAAGTGACCAAATCTGTGCACAGTAGTGCTTATGTGGCCTATTCAGAGCTTCCTCCTACTCCACCTCCAACAATATATCCACACCAAGAGTAAATTATTCATCCCATCTTTGTTTTCCAAATTTTAAAACCTTACATTTCACAACATTGAACTGGCATCCTCCAATACCCATTCACTCAGTCTATTCAAGCCTTCTTGTAAGACCACATCTGCTCTACTCCTCACAGTTCTTCCCAACTTTGCATAATCTGCAAACAGTTGTACATCCTCATTCAAATCTTCCCAAATATCATTATCATGCAGGTTAAGCAGCAATGACTCTAAAACAGACCATTGAAGTGCACCACTAGTGACTTTCCTCTTCCAGAATATTGCTACCCCATACACAACTTGGTGATACGTACCAGACAATCAGACAGTCAATCTCCAATCCAATGCATTAGTCTAATATCCAGTCCCATTCACTCTGGTTTGGCTATCAGCTTATCATACAGTAATCTATCAAAAGCCTTTGCAAAGTCTAAGTATACTATTGTGTAGTCATTTACCACATCCAATTCTGCTGTCACCTTATTATAAATAAGTAGATTACTAAAACACGATCTCCGTGCTGTCCACCAAAGACAATACCATTGTTGTCAACCCAATTCTGGATCCTGATTCTGACTAGTGTTTCCAACACTTCCACAACCTGACACATAGATTGGTCTATAATTTCATGCTTGAATTTTGTCACTTTCTTTATGACCTTTATATATGAACTGTACAATCTTGCTTCCTTACACTCCTGTGGAACTTGACCCAATATGAGAATCAAGACAGAGGTCAACTCATTGCACATTGCTTCAAAATAAACAGTGTAATATCATCAAGTCCCACAGCCTTATTAACATCAAGTTTAATAACGCCGTATTTGCTGGCATATAAGATGCACCCCCTCTTTTGTACACATTTTTTAGGAAAAAAACTTTATCCAAGTTCTTATCGTTTTCTCAGTTGGGAGTGTGCCCGAAATGCCTCTCTGCAGCCCTGTTTCCACGTTCTTTAGCATACGCGATCACACGAAGTTTGTATGCAATATTGTAGCAATGCCATAATTTGCCAAGAAATTTAGAGAAAATTTAATGGCAGAAATTTATCACCATTCACAACAACCGCGACAATAGTTGGAAAGTTTAAAAGAACAGGAACACAGCTGTGATCGTCGATGACAGCACATGCACTTCCACTGAACTCTACGTAACTGGAATGCTCTCACAGACCGCAAGGAAGCAAGAAAGAAATCGCATGACTCAGAACAGAGAAAATTTCCAGAAATGAAAGTAATAAAAAACTGAGTAGGAAGTTTTTTACCTTGGGTATAATATATGTTAAAGATGCCAAGCTATTTTAACATATATTAAACTTGTACTACTTTATGGATCACTTACACTACTTTATGGGTCACTTACACTTGTACTACTTTATGGGTCACTTAGACTTGCACTACATGTAGGCACAAACTTGACTTAATTGTCTGTTTGCTTACTTGGAAATGGAGTAAAGCCAGGATATGATGCCAAGATATTTTAAATATCTTGGCATCTTTAACATAAAAAATTGAATATTGGCATATAAGACGCACCCTGTTTTTCAGACCTGTTTTTAAAGAAAAAAAAGTGCGTCTTATATGCCGGCAAATATGGTAATTCCCAATTTTTATTTCTTTCTCATTCAATATCAGTCTCTTCTCCTGAACTTCCACTCCTGTCAAACTCTTCATGATCTCACATTCACAAGGATGAAAAACTTTTATGAACTACTCATTAAATATTCAACTATATCCTCTGCGTCAGCTGTCCTTATACCATTTTCTCCAGTCAGCACCTTCCTATAATAATCACTCTAATTTTTGCTGGCTACATATCAAAAGAACTCCCTGGGATTTTTTTTTTTTTTTTGGCTTCATTAGCTAACTGCTACTCATACTGAACTTTTGTTACCCTTAACTGAGTAACCCCCCTTTACCTTGTTCTTTGTATTCCTCATGGAATTGATTATTACCGCTCCTCTTATTTTGCCTCCATAACGAATTTTTCTCTGTATTGCATGCTTAATTTCTTCATTAATTTATTTCATACCTAACTTCTTTAACCTTCTGAATTGGAATACATTTAGACATTGCTTCAGCTAAATAGTCCTTGAATATCACTGAAGTAGTATTTTTTTCCTTCCCCCACCACTCCTCATTCCATGCTACAGCTGCAAGCTGTCTCCTGAACTTCTCATAATCACTAACTTTATAGTTTCACATATAACCTTTACTCACAGAAGTTGTCCCTTGCTCGCAACCACCCAGGTAATCACTTCATGGTCATTCTCACCAACTGTAGAAGTTTTGACTCCCCCCCCCCCATTTATAATAATATGCTCTGATGAAATGATCAAATCTAAGACCCTGAATCCTCATCATGTGCCTTCTGTTACATACTGCCTGAGGTAGTTGTCCCTCAGAAAATCAAGAACCTCATTTTCTTTACTTCCAGTTGCTATCTTGTCATTCCAAACTATATTGCCATAAAAAATTCACCCATGATCACCCTTTTTTCCCATTTGCTTGACTGAACTGCTTATAGATTTCCTGGTCACTACCCTCTACTTTATTGGGTCTATAACAGCATCCATGAAGCATTTCATTCTATTTATCTCTATCTCACACTCTTTTTCTATCATGAACCTCCCTTTTTATGCTTTTTATCTTTATGGACTACATCATACCCTTCCATCTCTATTCCAGTCATGATGTCATCCTCATCCAACCATGCCTCACTTATTCCAACAATTTTTGGGTGAACAGACTCAATTAATGCAACTATTAATTTCCTTTGTTTCTGATACTTCTAGCATTTCTATACAAACATGACCGCTCATTCCTGGCTCTATAACAACTTTCACTGATACTACTTATTAGATTTGACTTCTCCATACTTTCCTCAAACCATTTCTTTTTCTCTTTACTCATCCTAGAAACCCTCTTCAAATCCAACTGTTTTCCTTACATCTCAGGTCATCCCCTTCCCTTTTTGTTCACACATGCACTCGCATCCTCTTGGGGTGTCAACCTTTCTCAAGTTTTGTTCACCTGTCCACCCTGAGTCTTCCCATTTCCCTCTCTGTGTTGCACACTTGTTCTCTCATTCTCTACATTTATGCTACCTGCTTCTTCATTCATAAGCACCACTGAAACTCTCCTTCCTTACTCTCCTTCTCTTTCACATTTCTCCTTACTTCTTCTGATTCATTGTCTGCACTCATTACTCTTGCTTCCAGCAATAGACTCATACTAAAACCATTCAAATGCAGTCTGTCACTCTAATACAGTTCAATTTTTTCTTTGCACTCATTCCACACATTATCAAATTGCACTCCTTTCTCTTTACACATTTCTGATAACACATCATTCATAATTCTTGTTTTCTGCCTCATCTCATCACTTTCATACCTGGGCAACACGCTGACTATCTTTTCTATCACACTATTATCTTTTATCCATCTCAACAACCTACTGATATCCAATCTTACATTCTCCTTGTTCCCAGTCAAGTCATTTGTCCCTACTACCACTACCAACTCCTTTGCTTGTTTGCTTAGTCTTCATATTGACTGCCTCAATCCCTCTATTCATTTTACCTCCAAGAAAACAAACCGTGTTCATTTTCTCTTTTTTCATACTTCTAATCAAATCGCCATACAACAACACTTGTGTCTTTTGTTACTGTTTTCATACTAACACCATTTGTTTTCATCTTCTTTATTCTTCCATACACAATGCTACAATGCTCTTCATTTCACTATGTGTTCACCTCTTCACCAACTCAGCTTTCAAATCTTTCATTCTTTTTTTGCTTTTTTCACTCTTGCTATTTTATCGCTAGTCACACTCTTGTTCACCATCAATCCTGTTCGGCACCTTACTGTTAACTGCATTCTGCTTTTCAATGTTATTATTGCCCACTTTATTGTTTATTTCACTTTGTTTTTTAACATTGTATAAATTATTATTATTATTATTACCCAAGACCCCATGGAGTCAAAGACTCATCTAGGAGTTATCACGTACTTTATCATCAATCAAACTTTTTTCTGCACTGTTGTTTCAACACACTCTCTGAACATTTGCAAAATCTTCAACTGCTATGTCAGTTACAATGTCATGTTCCCTACTCATAGGTTGGTCGATTCGTAGAGCCGCCTACTAATAGCTTACACAAAAAGTTAAGCAAGTTTAAGTGCGGTTAGTAGTTGGAAGGGAAACAATCATTCGATGTTGTTGGCACACTCTCCCTCGATGAGTCTTTGGACTCCCTGGAGGTATCACATAATAATAATAATAAACTATTTAAACTCATATTTAAGCAAGCCATGGTTGATTAGAATATTGCATTTCTACATACACGCACTCGTTCTCTTCTCTTATTTGGCCTCTCATATTTAAGCAAGCCATGGTTGATTAGAATACTTCATTTCCTATATACATGCAGTTGTTCTCTTCTCTTATTTGGCCTCTCTACATAAATATCCATGACATCTTTCTATGCATACATATTACGTTTATGACACCATACCATTTTTGAGAAATCTCTGCCATCTACTTTATTTGTTTTTTGCACATACATACATACACAATGGTTTGCCTTTCATCATGTTGTATCTGTGTGCTAAGTTTAATGATTTTGTAAACAAACTTAAAAAATAAGCCCACACACTATAAACACTGTAGGTACAGAACTTAACCACAGAAACATTTACTATTTACAATTAATTAGTCAAAAATATGTATTTGAACTGGGAATCTTCTTTACACAAACCTGCCAGCAGAATAGCTGGAGTCAAACATTCTAGTGGGATTGTATAAGATATCTGCAAGTGTTCTAAACATTTTAATGCTTTGGAGTGGTCATTAAGGTGTTGGAAAGGCTAATCTTAATCTTCAGGGAGGTTGATAGTACTTTGATTCACTATATAGGACAACAAGTTAGATCTTGCTCTAGAAATCTGCTCACATTTTATAATATTGGTTGCAGAATCAGATAATCACGTAACGGGAATGAGCATGCTTTCAGTATCATGTTTGGACATTTGATCAGAAGCTCTGGTCAGTTCTCCACTATGCAGACATCTCTTCCCAGTTATCTATCTTCAGATAATACAGCATGTATTATTAATTGTAATTACAATATTTCCCATTCATGTGCTGTCTCCTATCTAGGATGTTGACTTCCATGATGTGACTCATGGCAGGCATAACAGCATGTTGTGAGGATCCTTTCTCTTTCACATATTGTCATAAGTATTCATTGCTGTAATCCATATGTGTTCACGGGGATCGGTTTGCCTGTTCTGAGGAACAAAAACACCTGAGTTTCTGGGTGAAAAAAACCCTCTACATCTATATGAGACTGGCTAACTCCCCTTTAATTGAAAGAGACCAGATAAAGATTGAATGTAGATGGGGATCAAAGCCAGGTCTCTCTGACCAAAGGGCTTCATCCATACCGACTGTGTTATGGAGGCTCTAATTACAATATCTATACAGTATTTAAAATTTAGATTGTTTTTATATTATCTTTTTCATAGGAAAAAAGATGCTTATGTTTTTTTTTTGTTTTTTTTTTATTCACTACCATTTCTGTTTTTATTACAATTAGATGTTGATGAATGTCAAGGAATGGTCTGTCAGAAAGGCTTTTGCACAAACACAGTTGGCAGCTTCAGATGTGAATGTTACCGGGGGTACCGTTACAGTCCTTCATCACTTAACTGTGAAGGTATGTAGAATTTGAATGCATGGATTTTTATATTAATAAAAATATGGTTTTACTCATAGCATATAATTTTTTTTGATTTCCTATATTTTTCAAGTTAAAATATTTCTGAGGGAATCTTTTGCTTACATGGAAATAAACAATAATATCCATTTCATATATTTAAATTTTAAAAATTAATCACTGAACCAGCCTTGAAATGTTTGTATGTCCATAATTACATGAATGCAACAGCCAGGGAGTGTCAGTAACACTGGCATGACAGGTTAATAAGAATCTTACAACAACAACACAGGTCTCAAGAGAGTGGAAAGATTTAACTATGACTACAAATTATAAGCCAATCTATATATCTGGAGTTGTGGTTTAAGTATTGGAGAGATTTAGTGAGAACTAGAATACAGAAATGAGTTGATAACAGCAGCATTCTCTGTGATTGTCAGTATGGATTTGTTAAAGGAGATCATATATTTTACCATCTTACTTATGTACTATAACAAGATGATGAATGTATTGAGTATAGAATGGTATACTTGGATTTGCATAAGCTTTTGATAGACTGTCACATAACAAGCTGTTAAATAAATTGAAATGGATGGGTATGGATAACAAACTGGTGAGTTGATTCTAGCATTAGAACCCTGAGCCCAGCATAATATGACATACCAGAACTCCAAAAAAAGTTCACATCAATTTAAAAAAAAAGTCTGATGTAGGCAAGCATAAATTTCCATACTTTCTCTTGTTTGGACCCCTCCTTGAAGCATATGGGGGACCTTTTCATTCTTCCTCTCTTTCTTTGCTTTTCTTCCCATGTTCTTTGTTCTACTTCACCTGAGTCTTTTTTTACTATACTTTCTTCAAGACCACCACCAGTGGGATCCAACACCTTGTCGACATGTTTGCCATACGATGCAACCTGTGGACACCCAGAAAAGGGAATTCTGGTAGGTTGGCACTATTTATCCCTCTACTGACTGCAAGATGGATGGTCCTGTATGGTCTGACCAGATTCATTTGGCTAGTGGGCTTGCCTGCATGGGTCAGTGGTGTTGTAGTAAGGATTCTACTCTCGTGGACCAAGATCTGAACCAAAGGCTTGTTGTGGTGCTGGTATAGCATCTGGGGTAGACTTGGCATTCAACTTCTGAGCACAGTCTTTGCTTTATGGTCAGTGGATGTCCATGTATGGCTCTAGGGTGGGTGGGGAAGCTCTGGTGCCAAAAAACCCCTTGAGCATGAATTCTTTTTCCTCAAATGTTTCAGGAGCCCTAATCTAACAAGGTCCAACTAAGTACTGATACTGTTGACACATCATTTTATAACAGATGGGAAAAAAAAAAAAAAAAAGATATGTGATGGCAGTATAAATGGTCCAGTGTTTCTGATCATCTATGAAAGAGGTAAAAAGCCAATAGAGAAAATGTCATCTTCTTTCATTTAAAATGTATTTAATCTCAAATAAATGTCAGATGTCAAAATATCACAAATGCCCTGTTAGAATGTACACCCCAAATCCCCTGGGATGCTTTATTATTATTATTATTATTATTATTATTACCACAAGACCGCATTGAGTCAAAGACTCATCTCGGAGGTCCCTTTATCACAAATCTCATCATACCATGTCTTAAAAAACTCCTTGCAGACACCACACTCTCAGGCAAGGCATTCCAATCATTCACAACTCTGCACGAAAAAGACCTGCCTCTCACTCCCCTACTCACGCCCTCTTTATACAGTTTCCAGGGATGACCTCTGGTTCTCCCCTGACCTCCCACTATTTTTCCTCATACTCAACATTCCAGAGGTCAGAAACTACCTTAGTCAGTCGCCTTTGGACCCTTTCCAACATCTCTTCATCCTTCTGAAAACCCGGTGACCAAATCTGGGCACAATAGTCCATGTGTGGCCTAATCAAAGCCTTATACAATGGAACAAGAATCTCCCTACTTCCACACGTCAGTGTCCTCCGCATCATTCCCAGAAGTCTTTGTGTTGTCTTCACAATTTTGGCGATGTGTCCCCTAAATTTTAGATCCTTATCCACTATCACCCCCAGATCTCTTATTTCCTCTACCTCCAACAATATATTCTCACCAAGCATAAATTCTGCATCCCATCTTTGTTTTCCAAATTTTAAAACCTTACATTTTGTAACATTGAACTCACATCCCCATTTGCTTGCCCAATCACTCAATTTATTCAAGCCTTCTTGCAAGGCCACAACATCTTCACTATTCTTTATGGTTCATCCCAACTTTGCATCATCTGCAAACAACTGAATATCTCCATCCAAATCTTCGCCAATATCATTAATATACAAGTTAAACAGTAATGGCCCTAAAACAGACCCCTGAGGTACCCCACTAGTGACTTTCCTTTTCCTGGATATTGCACCCCCATACACAACTTGTTGATACCTATCAGATAGCCAGTCTCCAGTCCAATGCACTAATCTAATATCCAACCCCATCTGCTCTAGTTTGACTGTCAACTTATCATGAGGTACTCTATCAAAAGCTTTTGCGAAATCCAAGTATATTACTGTGTATCTTTCTCCTCTGTCCAAGGAAGCAGTCACTTTATTGTAATAAGTAAGTAGATTACTAAAACATGACCTCCCTTTAGAAAATCCATGCTGTCCATCAAAGATAATACCATTGTTGTCAATGCAACTCTGGATCCTAGTTCTCACAAGCTTCTCTAACAACTTAACCACAAACCACAACACCTGACACACAAATAGGTCTATAGTTTGATGCTTGAGTTCGATCACCTCCTTTATGAAGTGGCACAATCTTGGTCTCCTTCCACTCCTTAGGAACTTGACCAAGTGCAAGACTCGTATTAAAAAAATATGTCAAGGCAGGTGTCAACTCTCTGGCACATTCCTTCAGAATATGCAGTGATATATTATCAAGTCCCACAGCCTTATTTACATCTAGTTTACTAAACTCCCCAAACACCTCTTGCTCACTTACAGTCAGTCTCTCCTCCCCATCGTCAACTGCTCTCAATCTCTCCATGAAGTCACATTCACAAAATTGAAAGATTTTTATGAACTGCTCATTAAGTATCTCCACCCCACATTCTGCAACAGCTGTCTTTATACCATTTTCTCCAATGAATGTTATCCTTCCATAATTTTTTTTATTATTATTATTAAACAAGACCTCATGGAGTCAAAGACTCATCTAGGAGGTCCTTTTATCTCACACACATCTCATCATACCGTGTCTTAAACACATTCAAACTCCTTGGAGACACCACACTCTCAAGCAAGGCATTCCAATCACTCACAACTCTGCACAAAAAAAATCTGCCTCTCACTCCCATACTCACACCCTCTTTATACAGTTTCCATTGATGAGCTCTGGTTCTCCCTTGATCTCCCACTATTCTCTGTAGAACTTCTCCACCATTGATCCTATAACAACCCCATACCAACTTGTAGGTCTCTATCATATCTCCCCTCTTCCTTCTCTCCAACTAGACTCTGCAAATTACATATTTTCAATCTTTCCTCATACTCAACATTCCAGAGGTCAGAAACTACCTTATTCAGTCGCCTTTGAACCCTTTCCAACATCTCTTCATCCTTCTGAAAACCAGGTGACCAAATCTGGGCACAATAGTCCATGTGTGGCCTAATCAAAGCCTTATACAATGGAACAAGAATCTTCCTACTTCTACAAATCAGTGTTCTCCACATCATTCCCAGAATTCTTTGTGTTGTCTTCACAATTTTGGCAATGTTTCCCCTAAATTTTAGATCCTTATCCACTATCACCCCCAGATCTCTTATTTCCTCTACTTCCAACAATATATTCTCACCAAGCATAAATTCTGCATCCCATCTTTGCTTTCCAAATTTTAAAACCTTACATTTTGCAACATTGAACTCACATCCCCATTTCCGTGCCCAATCACTCAATTTATTCAAGTCTTCTTGTAAGGCCACAACATCTTCACTACTCTTTATGGTTCATCCCAACTTTGCATCATCTGCAAACAACTGAATATCTCAATCCAAATCTTCGCCAATATCATTAATATACAAGTTAAACAGTAATGGCCCTAAAACAGATCCCTGAGGTACCCCACTAGTGACTTTCCTTTTCCTGGATATTGCACCCCCATACACAACTTGTTGATACCTATCAGATAGCCAGTCTCCAGTCCAATGCACTAATCTAATATCCAACCCCATCTGCTCTAGTTTGACTGTCAACTTATCATGAGGTACTCTATCAAAAGCTTTTGCGAAATCCAAGTATATTACTGTGTATCTTTCTCCTCTGTCCAAGGAAGCAGTCACTTTATTGTAATAAGTAAGTAGATTACTAAAACATGACCTCCCTTTAGCAAATCCATGCTGTCCATCAAAGATTATACCATTGTTGTCAACCCCAACTCTGGATCCTAGTTCTCACAAGCTTCTCCAACAACTTAACCACAACACCTGACACACAGAAAGGCCTATAGTTTGATGCTTGAGTTCGATCACCTCCTTTATGAAGTGGCACAATCTTGCCCTCCTTCCACTCTTTAGGGACTTGACCAAGTGCAAGACTCATATTAAAAAAATATGTCAAGGCAGGTGTCAACTCTCTGGCACATTCCTTCAGAATATGTGGTGGTATATTATCAAGTCCCACAGCCTTATTTACATCTAGTTTACTAAACTCCCCAAACACCTCTTGCTCACTTACAGTTAGTCTCTCCTCCCCATCATCAACTGCCCTTAATCTCTCCATGATGTCACGTTCACAAGATTGAAAGATCTTTATGAACTGCTCATTAAGTATCTCCAACACACATTCTGCAACAGCTGTCTTTATACCATTTCCTCCAATCAATGTCATCCTTCCATAATCATTCTTTCTTTTGCTGGCTACATATCGAAAGAACTCCCTAGGATTCTTTTTGGCTTCATTAGCTAACTGCTGTTCATACCTCTCGTTAGCTACTCTAGCCAACCAAGTGACCCTCCTTGCCTGGTCTTTGTAGACCTCATGAAATTGGTTACTTCCACTTCTCTTATGCTGCCTCCACAATGCCCTTTTCTCTGTATTGCATGCTTTATCTCTTTATTCATCCATCCCACACCTACCTTATTTAACCTTCTCACCCATGGTATACATTTAGACATTGCATCTGCTAAGTAGTTTTTGAAAATCCCCCAAGCTGCATTGATCTCTTTCCAGCTAACTCCTCATTCCATGCTACACCTGCAAGCTGTCTCCTGAGCTCTTCATAATCACCCCCCCTTGTAGTTCCACATATACCCTTTTTTCACAGGGGTCCTTGCACTGCTGGCAACCACCCAGGTAATCATCTCATGGTCACTCTCACCAATTGGTGATTGATTTGACATTTATAATTACATCCTCTGATGAGATGACCAAATCCAAGACCCTTAATCCTTGTGTGCCTTCTGTTACATACTGTCTGAGGTAGTTACCCCTCAAAAACTCAAGAAACTTATTTTCTTTACTTCCAGTTGCTATCTCATCATTCCAGTCTATATTGCCATAATTAAAATCACCCATAATGATCACCATTTTCTTACTTGGCTAATTTGACTATACTTTTCACTATCACCACCATCCACATTACCTGATCTATAACATCATCCCACCAAGTATTTGATTCCATTCACCTCTATCTCACACCATATTGCCTCAAAACCACTGGCTATTTCCCTCTTGCATCTCTACCTTGTATGGACATAACTCTTTCTCTATCATCAATAGCACTCCCCAAATCCCTTTTTACCCCTTCTATCCTCACGAAACACATCATACCCTTTCACCTCTATTCCTCTAAGGATGTCATCCTCTTCCAACCATGTCTCACTCATTCCGACATTCTTTGGGTGAACAGATGCAATTAGTGCAACCATTTCATCTGCCTTGTTTCTTATACTTCTTGCATTGGTATAGAAACACAACAGCTCATTTCTGGATCTACAACTAGTTCCACTGATACCACTCACTCGATGTGATGTCTCCATGCTAGACTGGGGCCATTTCCTTTTCTGCTTCTTCATTTTAGAACCCTTTTCAATTCCAACTGTTTCCTCTTGATCCCTGGTCATCCCATTTCTTTCCTGCTTACACATGCTCTCACCTTCTCTTGGAGCATCCACCTTTCTCACGCTGTGTACCCCTGTCCACCTTGAGCCTTTCCGTTTCCCTGCTCCTCTTGCACACCAATTCTCTCATTTTCTATACTCATACCACTCGCTTCCCCATTCATATCCACCTCTTCAATCTCTCCTGTCTTACTCTCCTGCTCTTCCACATTACTCCCCTCTCGATCTGATTCATTCTCTCTATTCTCTTCTCTACCTTCCAGCAGCGGTCTCTCCAAGCGACTCACACCATAACCACTCAAATGCAGTCCATCGCTCTCTTACAGCTCACTTTGTCCCTCAAACTCATTCTACATATTAACAAACTGTACTCCCATCTCCTCACACATTTCAGCCAGAATATCATTCATAATCCTTGCTCTCCACCTTGTTTCACCACAGGCATACCTAGGCAACACACTGACTACCCTTCCTGTCACACTATTCTCTTTTGTCCTTCCAAGCAGCCTCCTGATATCCATTCTGACACGCTCTTTGCCCTCTCTCAAATCATTTGTACCAATTAATACTATTAACTCTTTTGCTCGCTCCCACCTCATATCCAATGCCTCAATCACTCTACTCATTTTACAGCCTGGAAAACATTCCTTGTGCATTCTATCCTCTAGCACACCTTTAATAATGGAGTCGCCATACAACGCCACTCGCTCATTTTTCGTTAACTCTTTCATGCCATCACGATTTATTTTAATAGTTTTGCCCTGAATTCTCTTAATTTCATTTCTTGCCTCATCCAATCCAATTCAACTTCCAAATCTCGCGACACATTCTCTCTATCATTCAGTCTTTCTGGCTTTCTAACTTTCGACTCCCCTCTTCTCACTTTCACTCTCATTCAACTTTTTTTGTTTCTGTACTTTCAGTCCAACATGCATCCAACTTTCGCCATCATTCATTCTTTTTTCGCTATCATTCATTATTTCGATTTTTTTCACTTTTGATTTCTGTGTCATGCCATTTCTAGTTTTATTCGTTCTCTCAATTTCGTTTCCTTCTGCCACTCTCGCCTCACTTTCGTCCCTTTTAACATCCGTAACGGTTTTCAAATTGCTCTTTTTTTTTTTTACTGATTTTTTAACATTTTTTCGCTTCTCTTTCTCAACATCCTTCTCTATCAAACGTGCACTCATGTTTCCCGCGAAATCTAAATTAAAATCATGGAATGACAATTGCGCCGCCATTTTTTTTTTTTTTTTCCTGTAGGTTACTAGGTATAATAATAATGATTTCATAATTTAGTTTAGGCAAAAAAATCCCCCACACTAATAATACCGGTAGCGCACAACGTTTACAGCCGCTCATACTCAAACGAAGTAAATGTGTTAAAACAAACCAGGTAAATAAGGTAAATGTGTTAAAACAAACCAGGTAAATAAGGTAAATGTGTAAAATCAAACCAGGTAAATAAGATAAATGTGTCAACTGCCATGGAGATCATTCAGTTTATATTCATGCATGTCAGAAGTGGTAAGATGAAAAAGAAATACAAAAGATTAAAACAGAATGAACTATATCACATCAGGATGCAAACAGGAAGTGAGCCACCACAACCACACCTGTCCCAAGATCGTCTTATGCTGGGTAGGTGGCAGTAAGAAAATGTCAACCAAATCTCAAAGTGGTATGTCTATTCCACCATCTAATAATTTCACCATGTCTGAACTTTATGATAGTGAGTTCTTCTCTGTTGAGCACATCAATCACATGATTTACAGTCTCACTCCAGAAATATCTCCAAAAATGGTTCAATCCAATGAGAATCCAATTGTCAAAAAATTATGGCAAGGATATCACTTAAATATAAACCACCAAGCACCTTCAGAGAAAAAATGGATATTTGGTATTGACTGAAAGTAAATTAAACTTGACAACTGACCCTCTGATGATGTATTGAATATTTTTTCATAGGAAGCGATGGACACTTCCCATCCAACTCCACAAAATCAATTGATAAATATAAACCTGACAGAGATATAAAGCCAAAACAATAGGAATATTTTTAAAATGGAACTATCATGGGCTTTACCAGAATATCGAGATATCAAGATTTTGCTGCAGAAACACACAAGCCTTTCTGTTTCTATCTTTCTTTCCTCCATACTTTCTTTCATATGCCCACTTGCTCACATTCTGCAATAGATCTTACAATCTGTTCCTGTGCCTTTTTTCCACTGCTCATGATGAATGTTGAAGAAAACATATTGAGCAATAATTTAATCGTTATTTGCACAAGATCTTCACAGGAACCATGCACTTCTACATGGATACCCATGTGGAAAATGGTCCAAGCTGACTGGAATACTTTTTTTCATCTTCCAAAATTTAATGCTGATACAGCAGTAAAGTATATCACAGATTGCATTGTCCAGGCAGCAACAGCCTCAGTTCCAAAAACATCATATCGATAACAATAGTCACTATGGATTACATAGGAAAAGTGGATATTAAAGATCCAACATTATTTCAAAGCCAAATGTTTGTAGAAACTTATGAGTTTCATAATAGTTTTGTTTGACCTGAGAGTTTATGAGAATACAATCCTTAGCATCGGAGTTGCCTTAGCTTACAGTACTTAAAAGAACATGACTTGATGCCATCCACCACTGCTGCCCAAGCACCTGTATGTCTGCCTTTTATTAGAGCATTTTTTTAAAGGTTTCACTGGCCTGACAACTGTTTCAAACTGGTTGGTTCTCTTTAGAGACCAGACAGAAACTTAAGAGAGCAAAAACTCTCATTCACTGCTAAAGAAATCAAAGTAAGAGAAGTGTATTTTTCATAAGTGAACTTTCGATCGGTGCATAAAAGTAAAAAGAAAAGTGAAGCCATATGACTCTTTCTTTAGTAATCCACTTGGATATTTATCTTTAAGTATTATCCCTGTAATAATTTTTTGACAAGTGGATTCTCATTGAACTGGTAGAACCTAAAGTGTCAGTCAACCAAAAAAGATCATGGCATAGCATGGAATATATTTCATAGATATCGCACCACATCAAATTTAATAGATTTTAAAAGTGCTCAGGCCAAAGCATGTTCTGTGAGACATCAGAATCAGAAAAAATGTTGGAACCAATTTACACTATTCATTAATCAAACTGCTAAATGTGTATGGGATAAAATCTAGAAAATGAAAGGTAGATATAGAACACACTGTTTGTCTACCTTAGACCATAATATATGAGTTGTTGCTTATCCCATAGCTATTGCTGACATTTTGGGATAAAACTTTTCTAGAATCTCAGCAACAGCTTCATATCATACTGAATTTTTAATATTAAAAACAGTGCATTAGGACCTGATGCCATCCATTTTGAAATGATAAAACATCTTCCATCATCCTTTATGGATCTTCTTCTCTTAATATACGGTAGAATACTTACAGAGGAAGAGTGTTTGGATTCTTGGCATAAGTTATTTTTCATTGCTATCCCAAATCCAGGAAAGGATCCAATATAAACAAACAATTATTGAGGTAATGCTCTGACCAACTGTCTTTGTAAAATATTAGAGAAAATGGTTAATTCCAGGTTTCTATGGTATAGATGCAGTCCTAAAACAAGAACATCTACTCAATAAAAAAAAAAAAACATGCTTATGACACAGCCTGGAGATATGAAATCTTTTAAAGAACTCTATAACATAGGTCTCAGAGGACACCTTCCTGTATTTATTAAAAAAATTTCTGTCTAGCCAAGTCTTCCAAGTCATAGTAAGAACTTTGCTATCTATGTGCCATAATAAAGAACAGGATGTCCCCCTAGTCTCTGACTTAAGTGTGACATTTTATTGTTATCAGAGTTAAATCAGTCACTAAACAGCTTCCTCCTGCAGTCAGTGCTCAATATGTTGATGACTTCACACTTTACTGTCACTCTCATCATATGAGGATAATTGAAAGATGACTTCAGCAAGCAATTACATTCCTTGTACCCATTCATGAACTAAGAGAAAAAATGTAATAGAGCATTGAATCTACTTTGCATTGTAATTATCCACTGAATGGGGTGCAGATTGATCGTCATTGCTTCACTTATCATGTGCTTATACATTCAAAGCTGGATTATGAGTCTCAGTTGTTTGTTTTTACAAGGCAAAATAGCCTGTGATGGTTGGATCCCATCTATGATCAGCATGTATGGATTGCCTTATGCACATAGCCTGCTCAAACTCCTTACATGTTGAAGTAAATAAATCAGTCTATCGCTTTGATATAAACAGTTTTCTCTTAACTATGCCCTAAAAATAAAGTCATTCCAGAGCATTCTACATGAATTAATCATTTTTCTCTCCATTAGGGGACTCAATGTCACACACGGCAGCATGCCATACATGTTAAAGAGTTATGGAAACTAACAGCATGAATGTTGATAAGATCACTTGCACCAAGCATAATAACATTCTTCCATGGGAAGTTTGCACTCCATCCTGTAACCTCCCACTTTGTCAACTTCTGAATTCTCCTACTCCATCATTTTTCTACCTGCAACTGTTTAATACATATGGAGTAGCCCATACTGATTTCTTGCCTATCTATACTCATGGTTCAAGTTCTGAGACCTCTGTTGGCTGTGCTGCTGTGTTTCTTGACATCAATATCTCCAACCAGGTCTTTATTGCAAGAATTATACAGATACAGCAGAGTTGCATTCCATTTAACTTGCAATTGTGCATATAAAAAATAGCCAATACCAAAAGTATGTAAGTTGTATTTATTCTTTGAGTTCTTTACACACCATGTTATCTCCTGTGTGTAATCCACATCCAGTGCTTTGTGAGGTTTTACAACTGTTGTACAAAAGAAAGACCCTTAATTTTGATGTTTGGTTGTGCTGGATTCCCAGCCACACTGGAATTAAGGAAATGAGACCGCAGAATCTGCCAGATCAGCTCATACTTTTTCACTATACTGTTTGGTTGTATCATATACAGATTCCAGACAGGTTTCAAGATCAAAACTAATTGCCCAGTGGCACTCATCTGACATGGAATCACTGACAAACAAATTGCATCAGATTAAGCATGAAATTAAGCATTGACAATCTGGTTGATGCAGAAAGAGAAGAAAGAAAGCTTTCCTTGCCATGCAAACATAGGTCACAGTCATTTTACACATTCTTATTTACTGAGGGCTGATAACTCGCCATGTATAAAAAATGCAATAAACATGTTGGAAATATTTTTCCACTTGGTTAGACTATAATAAATTTAGTTTAATCCTTTATCCAAATGTAAGCAAACAAAGTTTGCACACCTGCAGTATCTTCAGGACTGAGGCAACTCGTGGTAAAGGTGGACCAAGCTCTCATCACTACTTGTCTTAGTATCTCCCATAATTTTAAAGCACATCTCCTTGTGGACATGTATAATGCTATGCATTAAGGGAAGGGCCACTACCCAGACCGGTTTCAACCTTTATTGAGGTCTTTTCAGTGGGAGCCAGACCCAGAGAGAGTAATTTAATAATAAGGTGAGACACCTTTTTGAAACTCGTAAAGATAAATATGACTTCTCCATTACTTCCACCTTAGTATCACCACCTCTGGGTGTGGCTCGCATTCACAAGACCTCAATAAAGGTCGAAACCGGTTGGAAGCTTGGGTGATGAATGGCAATGCTGTAGCCCATGAAGTTTTAACTGAGGCTTGGCTGTTGCTGTTACCCCTCAGGTGACATATGAGCAAATGAGCAGCTCTGCTTGGTGGTGGGGTGAGCCTGCCACAGGGTAGAGCCAACGCTGAGAGTTCTTCTCAATGGCAGGGTGAGCTTGTTACTGAGGAGAACAATGCTGAGTTTTTCGAGTTTCACCTCTACTTGAACATTCAATAAAGGTCGAAACCGGTCTGGGTAGTGGCCCCCTCCCTTAATGCATAGCATTATACATGTCCACAAGGAGATGTGCTTTGCATTATGGGAGATACTAAGACAAGTAGTGATGAGAGCTTGGTCCACCTTTATCACGAGTTGCCTCAGTTCTGAAGATACTTAAGGTGCAAACTTTTTGCTTACACTTGGATAAAGGATTAAACTAAATTTATTATGCAATAAACATCTAACCGTCATATTCTGGTGGAGCGCCAGCATTTCATTTGAGAGAGGAATGAAATTTTTACTTATCTGCTTATGTCATACTCAGACAAATGTTATCAGATTTGGACAAATTGCATGATGTTTTTAACTTTTTTTACAAAGAATTAAATTGTACAAATACATTTGATTATAAATTATATTTAATCCAATTTATATGTATCCAATGCAGATAATGAGGCTTTTGCAATTACAAATGATCTCACATAAATGGTTTACATGCCCACCAGAATAACACACAACCGCCAATCACTCCCCAAACACACTGGATCTCTTCTACACTAGTCATCCATCTAAGTATGCTGTGAATGTTGTCTTCTTTCTAGATAGCTCAGGCCACAGTTTAATGCAGACAACTTCCCCCATGGAGCAACACATAGTCAACCAGTGACAACCACATGTTGTATGGCACTACAATAAAGCCAAGTGGGACGATCTTCATAACTTCTAAGTCATTTTTTCTTGGTCAGATTACTATTTCTAGCTATCTGAGCCATGTGTAGAACAAATCAGTGAAATAAATCTCATCGACATGGAAACATTTATTCCCCACTCAACCCTAAATTTCACATCATTTATCTAAGCCTTAGGTCTCTCACAGGTGTACCAAGGCTGTGCAAAAGAAGAAAACAGAGAAGACAGAGGTGTGGGGGGGGGGTCATTTAGTTGGTTATATTTGGCTTAAGTCTTTCACTTGAAGTTGCTTAATATCATAGGGAGGACAGTATATCCCCTCCCTGCAGACTGACAACTTGATGTGTGAGCTCATTAGGATTTCAACTCATGCTTATCTTTCTTGATTTTAAAGCTAGTCTTTCATCTTCACTGGTCTTGACTTTGTAGTTAAAAAGCTGTGATCCTGTATATATTTGATTTTTTGTTTTATAGGGTCTTCCATAGCAGGAGGTGGGGGGGGGGGATTACAAACTCCATGGATTCTTCTGAGGAAGAGATTTCACTCATTGAATCATATTTTATCTGCTTTGCTTTTAGTTTATTCTGCCTTTCTTGCATCTTCGTAGCTAGTCCTTTTATTCACTTGGCCTTTATTTCATTTTGGGCACTCTTCTCTGTGATTGGCATAGTTTTTGTTTTTTCTTCTGTTGTAGCTATCATTCTTCCTCTTCCACTTCTGTTTCTTCTATTTGTATGTTGTTTTCATCTTTGTCTGAAGGGAGTAACAACCTTCTGTTACTCCAGATGTAATAACAGATGACTGATGTAGGTTGTTGCTGGATATTTGCCGCAGTCAATGTAGATATTATGGGGAGTATTATTATTATTACCCCAAGACCTCATGGAGTCAAAGACTCATCAGGGAGGTCAACACTCTAAACACACTCAAACTCCTTGCACACACCACACTCTCAGGCAAGGCATTCCAATTATTCACAACTCTGCATGAAAAAAACCTGCCTCTCACTCCCGTACTCACACCCTCTTTATACAGTTTCCAGGGATGACCTCTAGTTTTCCCCTGATCTCTCACTATTCTCTGTAGAACTTCTCCACCATTGATCCTATAACAACCCCTTACCAACTTATAGGTCTCTATCATATCTCCCCTCTTCCTCCTGTCCACCAGATTCTGCAAATTACATCTTCTCAATCTTTCCTCATACTCGACATTCCAGATGTCAGAGACTACTTTAGTCAGTCGCCTTTGGACCCTTTCCCAACATCTCTTCATCCTTCTGAAAACCCGGTGACCAAATCTGGGCACAATAGTCCATGTGTGGCCTAATCAAAGCCTTATACAACTGAACAAGAATCTCCCTACTTCTACACGTCAGTGTCCTCCGCATCATTCCCAGAAGCCTTTGTGTTGTCTTCACAATTTTGGCAATGCGTCCCCTAAATTTTAGATCCTTATCCTCTATCACCCCCCCAGATCTCTTATTTCGTTATCTGAGGGACGAAGTGAGCTTCCATACAGCTCACTTTGTCCCTCAAACTCATTCCACACATTAACAAACTGTGCTCCCATCTCCTCACACGTTTTATCCAGCATATCATTCATAATCCTTGCTCTCTGCAAATATAGTTGACTCAGTTGGTGTGAGTTTTGTGTTTCTTAATTTTTTCGAGAATTGTTTGTAAAGGTCTCCTCTGAAGTAGGTTGGCTAGTGAATTCCAGAAGTTTGTCTTTTTTAATTGGTTCAATTGCTGTTCTGTAAAAGTATGTATCAGAACAGCTAGTTATATGATGTCTAGGGCTATGGCATTTCTGCAGTGTTTTTGGTACTAGCTGGAGATGTGCCAGACAGTCCATTGAGACACAGTGCAGACTGAGTCTCCATGATAATTAACCATTATGCTTGATGTCACAATGTTAATGAAATTTGGAACTGGTGTCTTTGTATCCAACCTAAAGTTATTTCCCCAGAATGACAATTTGGATCTGCTGTGAAGATACACTTTCTGATGTTACTCATTTTTTCCCACTTGGCAAAGGCTTAAATTAAGATATCATGAGCAGCTATTGGATATTTCATGTGGCGCCTATCAATTCTGACTGTTCACACCCGGCTTCTTATCATGATTGGTGTTATGAGATTCCTCTGTGCATAGAAACCTTGCAGTAGCATGTCTCACAATTTGATGTTTTTATCGGAAGCTATATACTTATCCTCATACAATCTCTTTTAATACTTTTAATACTTTAATACTTTTAATACGAGAAGCAGCTAAAGAATTGTCAGTACCCTTGACCATTTTGTTTAATTTGAGTCTCGGGTCTGGGTTAGTCCCGAGCGGGTGGAAAGAGAGGAAAATTGTTCCACTGCATAAAGGTGGTTCCAAGACTGCTGTTGTAAATTACCGACCGATTAGCATATCAGGAATCATTGTCAAGGTCTTAGAGAAAATAGTCAAGAGGAAAATACAAGATTGGATAGAAGAAAATGGGATACTGTATCGGGGACAGCATGGTTTTGTGAAGGGTAGGTCATGCCTCAGTAACTTGCTCACGTATTATAACACAGTGACGGCTGAACTGGATAAGGGTAATGGGTTTACGGTGATTCTACTGGACCTTGCCAAGGCCTTTGACATGATTCCACATGGAATTCTAATCAGTAAATTGCAGCATATGGGAATGGACATAGGGTTGGTGAGATGGATAAGAGGGTGGTTGACGGAGAGATATCAGAGAGTGGTTTACTCGGGAGTAGAGTCCACAAGACGGCCTGTGACTAGTAGTGTGCCACAAGGATCTGTTCTTGGACCACTGCTGTTTAATTTGTTCATAAATGATATAGGAAATGATCTGAGAGGAACAGTTCATTTGTTTGCGGATGATGCGAAGTTGGGTAGGGCAATAGTGAATGCAGATGACGTCAAAATTTTGCAGGATGATTTGGATAGATTGGAAGTCTGGGCTAAGGAGAATGGATGTCAGTTTAATGTGGAAAAATGTAAGGTTATGCATTTTGGGGTGAAAAGATTGGCGGCAGTTTACTGCATTGGTGGAACCCTGCTCCAGGAAATTGATGAGGCACGAGATTTAGGAGTGTTGGTAGATAAGGAATTGAAATTTAGGGGACACATTGCAAAAGTGACCAAAACAGCTCATCAAATCACTTGGTTGCTGAAGAATACGTTGACAAGCAGAGACAAGCAGGTTATTGTTCCTCTCTATCGAGCCTTGATAAGACCCCATCTAGACTACTGTGCTCAGATTTGGTCACCTAGGTTTCTTCTTGATGGGGAGGAGGTGGAGAGGATCCAGAGGCGAGTGACCAAGATGATAGCAGGTCTGTGGAATGAACCGTATGAGAACAGGTTGAGGATTTGTGGGTTGCAAAAATTGGTTGATAGGCGGAGGAGGGGAGATATGATTGAGACATTCAAATTACTGAAGGGTTTCTATAAAATTAATTCAGAAGATATTTTTGAGAACAGGGCTGGTTGTGGGAGGACTAGGGGACATCCATGGAAACTGGGCAAAAGTGTGGTTAGTAAAGGTGTTAGAGCTGGGTTTTTTACTTTTAGAGTAGTGAATGAGTGGAATGCGCTCCCTGAGTCTGTGGTGGATGCTGTGACAGTGAATGAGTTTAAGGCGAGGTATGATAGATACCGTATGAATGTCAAATAGTTGTGATGAATATGATTTGGGGCCTCCCTCGATGAGTCTAATGACTCCCTGGAGTTGCCCGTAATAATAGTAATAATAATAATAATAATAATACTTTGGTGATTACCCTCAGGTTTTCCTGTATTGGCATCTCCATTCCTAAAGTCCTTGTGCTCAAAAATTAGGTTGTGTTTGAAAATAATAAATTTTCAAACTCAATAAAGTAAAGAGATCATGTAATATAAACCACTAGTAATTGTAAAAAAAATCCCAACGTGGATAGGTACTACTTGCAAAAATAAAATACTTCGATACAAAATACCCTTATGGTTAAAAACTAGCACTAATGTTTATAACAAATAAAAGAACCAAGTAAGTAATTGAAAAAAAAAAAAAAAGATTACTTGTCTAAATAGTGAGCTGCAATATGATGTTAACATGGCAAAGGTGAGTGTAACAAACACCACTTGATATACAATAGCAAAAAAAAAAAAGCCTCCATATCACTGGGAGTCAGACCCAGGAAGACACCAAGATGAAATTACTGTGTAATTCATATGAGGGTGGTCTGAGAAGCTCTCGGCCTGACAATGAAAAAAACAAATTTATAATTTTTAAAAAAATAAAAATCAGCTAACGCCTTTTTTTTTATATTTTAATTTTTATTCCTGTATAGGGAGTAGGCAAAGCTGTTTTAGCCCTATCTAACTTTTGGACACTTAGTGGGCAGTTCAATCTCCAACTGCAGCCAATCAGAGATAGCTGGCCCAAGGCTATCACTAATTAAGCGGCACGCAGTAAAAAGAGATGGCTCAACAAGTGCCGCCATCTTGTGGTCCCAAACCCTAACACAATATATTTAATGTCTGAAATAATGTAGGTTTTATGGTCGTTTTTTGAGTTTACGGGACAAAAAACCAGAGTTTCCGGGAGAAAAAACCC
Source organism: Typopeltis vanoorti (assembly GCF_054136105.1). NCBI lineage: Eukaryota > Metazoa > Arthropoda > Arachnida > Uropygi > Thelyphonidae > Typopeltis > Typopeltis vanoorti. The sequence continues at coordinate 23,443,139 of NC_143560.1, read as the reverse complement.
GCTTGCCCGTGCCAGAGATTGACTAACTCGGGAACCGGTTGAAAAAAGGCTTAGAAAAATTTCCTCTAGTCGACAACTAGATTCAAAAGTAAGTTTTCCTTCGTGTGGTCAAGCACCGTGGTGTGCAAACGCCACATCCACTGAGCTACACAGGCTCTCAAATTTATAATTTCAAAATTATTTTTATTTTTCAACATAATCTCCCTTAAGACTAATACATTTATTCCAGTGATGCTCCATTATCACCATTATCCCATCCCTGTAGTGGTTCTAAGTAAGATCTGCAAAATACCCCTCTATAGCTGCAATTATCTCTTGATTCGAAGAAAAATGCTGACCAGCGAGAAAGAATTTTAGTTTTGGGAAGAGATAGAAGTCAGAGGGAACCAAATCTGTGGATTAGGGTGGATGGATGTTCCAACAATTCATAGTGCAGATCCCTTAATTTTCCCATTGCCAAAACACCTTTGTGGGCAGCTGCATTTTCCTGATGAAAGATGATTTTTTTCTTCTACAAATTGGGTCTTTTCTCATGAATTTTTTTATCTAGTCTGGTTAAAAGATTGGAATAATATTCCCCAGTTATTGTTTTACCCTTTTCAAGATAATTAAACAAAATGCCTTTAGCATCCCAAAATGCCGATGCCATGACCTTTCCTGCTGATGGAACCGACTTTGTCTTCTTTGGTGCTGAACAACTGGCTTCTGTCCACTGTTTTGACTGCTGTTTGGATTCTGGCGTGTAATGGTGAATCCAAGTCTCATCCATACTAATAAATCGATGCAGAAAATCAGCTTTATTCTTGTTAAAATGCACCGAGCACAGTTCAGAAATATTCAGCTGAGTGTGTTTTTGATCTGCTGTGAACAAGCGCAGCACTTACCTTGCGCAAAGCTTTTTCATTTGCAATTCTTCATGCAAAATATATCCTATACGTTCTTTTGAAATGCCTATAGTCTGAGCAATTTCACGTACTTTGACTCGCCAGTAATCCAATACCATATCGTGCACTTGATCAATGATTTCTGGTGTTGTTACACTTTTTGGACGTCCTTCACTTGGATCATCTTCAAGGTTGGTATGCCCACGTTTAAACTCTGCAGTCTATTTTGTCGAAAACGAAGGAGAAGAGTGCTCATAAACTTTTATGAACTTCGAATGAATTTCTTTTGGCATTAAACCTTCTTTTACAAAGAATTTTATAACCGCACTATACTAAATTTTATCCATTTCAAGGGATATAGACAACACTTTTGCTTCAGACAGCTGTATAAAATAGCTGTCTCTCATGCAATTTCATGTGGATGTTTATGATAGATGTACCAACTTAGAAAAAAAAAAATCTTGCCAATAGTATTGCCATCTATGGTTGACGCTGAGAACTTTTCAGACCACTCTTCTGGTCTTGAATTTGTGAAAAAAAAAAAGGTATATCAAAAGTATTTTCACTTGATTACCAAGTAAATTATATTTTATGTAATCCCATTTACTCAGGTGTAAGTAAACAACGTTTGCATGTGAAGTATCTTCACAACTATGCTACTTGTATATAGTCTGATAACTTCACATCATTTTCTTAGTATCCCATAATGCAAAGCACTTCCTTTTAGATGTAAATAATGCTAAGCATCAAGGGAGGTTCACTACCCAGATTAGTTTCAACCTTTATTGAACAACTGTTAAAAGTGTTGGAGTACTTCTCCAAAAATTTGGAGTTATCTATAAGATCACTGTAAATTTCACTGAGTGACCCCAGAAGGATCTAAACTCATCATATTTGACCTGATTCACTCAAAGACAGATACTCAATTGTGACTCCATTCAGCACCATACAAAAACCTACCACTGAGTTGAACCACTCTACTCACAAGGTAGCAAGCAAGCCCAAAGACGAACATTATTAAAACATTATCAGTGGGAGCCAGACTGAAGAAGATACCAAGATTGAATTAATACAAAAGTCATACATTATTATTATTATTATGTGACAGCTCCAAAAGTCTCAGGACTCATCATGGGACAGCACTCTACTCCACTACATACATTTCACCATCTCCTCTACTACTTAATTCTCCAACTGCACACAATGAACTACCATGAACACCATTTACCACCCACCACCAATTATATTTTTGTCTGTAAATTGTGTGTGTTCTCGTGGCCTGTACATCGGATTAAAAACCCAAGTTTCCAGGAGAAAAAAGGGTGCTACCACCATATGAGATTGGTTAACACTCCTTCATTTGAAAAAGCATATAAAGATACTGTACCTGTAGCAATAACTAATGTGAGAATTGAAGCTAAGAAATCAGAGATATTTAATATATTGCAAAATTTAAATGCAAACACTGCTGTAGGTTTAGATGGAATATCAGCTCGGGTGTTGCATGAATGTGCAAATGAATTGTCAACCCCTCTTACTTGGATATTTAATTTAAGTTTGAATTCTGGTATGGTCCCTAGGGAGTGGAAGTTAGTCAAAGTGGTTCCTTTGCATAAGGGTGGCTCTAAAACTGCGGTAGTTAATTACAGACCAATCACCATCTCAGGAGTAGTGGTAAAAGTATTGGAAAAGTTGGTTAAAGACAAAATTCAAGAATGGGTGGATCAGGATATGATACTTTATAGAGGCCAACATGGTTTTGTTAAATATAGATCCTGCCTTAGCAATCTATTAACTTTTCATAATAGAATGACATCTGAGTTGGATAAAGGAACTGGCTACACAGTGGTACTTCTGGATTTTGCTAAGGCTTTTGACAGGACACCCCATGGAACACTGTTACGCAAATTGGAGCAGATGGGAATGGATACTAAATTGGTGATATGGATAGGAGAATGGCTCAGGGAGAGATACCAGAAGGTGGTGTATGGAGGAGCCGAGTCCAGGATGAGGCAGGTGACCAGTGGTGTGCCTCAGGGCTTTGTGCTTGGGCCATTGTTGTTTATGTATATAAATGATATAGGAAATGGCTTAAAGGGAGACAGTTGTTTGCTGATGATGCAAAGTTGGGTAGCATAATAAAAAATCAAGCTGATGTTGAAAGTTTGCAGGATGATTTAAATAAGCTGGTAGGATGGGCAAAAGGTAATGGATGTCAGTTCAATGTGGAAAAGTGTAAAGTCATGCATTTTGGGATTAAAAGATTACCAGCTGTGTACTACATTGATGGAACAGTACTCCAAGAGATTGAATGAGGCTAGGGACTTAGGGGTATTGGTGTATAGGGAGATGAAGTTCAGGGGACACATTGCTAAGGTGTCCAAGATTGCACATAGGATTACTTGGTTGTTGAGGAACACACTGACATCCAGAGATAAAGAGGTTATTATTCCCCTTTAAAAAGTGTTGATACTTCCACATGTGGATTACTGTGCTCAGGTCTGGTCACCTGGATTCCTTGGAGATGAGGAGGCTATGGAGAGGGTTCAGAGAAGAGTGACCAAGTTGGTGAGTGATGTAAAAAATGCTCCCTACATTGATAGATTGAGAGCTTGTGGATTGCAGAGGTTGGTTGATAGGCAGAGAAGAGGGGATATGATAGAAACATTTAAATTACTGAAAAGTTTTTATAGGATTGATGCAGGGGAAATGTTTCATCTTTGTGATTAGTGATGGAAGAACAAGAGGTCATCCCTGGAAATTAAAGAAGAGTGTGGTTAACAAGGGTGTCAGAACAAGGTTTTTTGCCTGGAGGGTGGTGAATGAGTGGAATTCATTGTCTGGCTTAGTTGTGAACTCTTCGTCTGTAAATGAATTCAAGAAGAGATATGACAGATATTGTTTTGCTAGTTTTCTCGCAATGAGTCTACTGACTCCATGGAGATACCCGTAATAATAATAATAATAATAATAATAAAGATTCCTCTCATCATGACAAGAATTGAACATCTGTGTTTCCCTATTGAATGGCATAATTCTTAATTGTTCTTCTGAACACTGGAGATGCTTCCACAAATTACATGTATTTCCCATATACAAGTAGTAAGAGGTATATCATCTTCTTATTGAAATACTTTAGATAAGAGATAAATGTAAAAAGTTTTTTCAATTGGTTGCAAAATAAATTATACTTACCAAGAAATTATATTCTTGTTTAATCATTCACTCAATTGGAAGTAAGAGTCTGTAACCAATGTGGTTAACATCACTCGCTGCCCCATAGCAGTGATCATTGTTGCTTCACTATATCCACTTTAGGAGATCTAACGTGTGGTCTTGGCCTGGGAGACTGCCAGACATGCCGAATTTTATGATGAGAAGTATATATGGAATTACAAATCAGGTGATTATGACAAAATGAGGAGCCAGTTTAGATGATGCAATGACATAATAATTTGGAGAGGAAAGATGTTTGCACATGGCAGAGGTCAAGGAATATGTGAAGAAAATTATATCAGACTATATACCCAGGGTAAGGAGAATAAATCTGGTGGGAGTTAGATGGATAAATAGCATCAGTGAGCAGCATTTGCAGAAATTAAAAATGCTGTGGAGAGAATATAAAGAAATAGGAGATCAGCAAGAAATGAACAGTACCAGGCAGTGGAAAGAAGGTGACCACTATGGTAAGGAAGGCCAAAGCTGATAATAAGAGGATAAACTCACTAAGGAAGCCAAGATATGCAGTATTTAGTCTCTCAAAGAACACTATTGAATGGGAGTAGTCAATTCAGAATGTAAAAGTGGTTTGAGGCCTAAAGGAATGTCACACTTTCTATATACTAATGCTTGAAGTATCAGAAATAAAAGGGAGGAGATTTTGGTATTGGTTAGGGCAGCCTCAACAAAAGTTATAGGCAGTAATGAAACTTAGCTAACAGCAGATGATAGCAGCTACAAAGATAGAACATAAAGGGATTAGTATTTTCAGGCAGAATAGAGAAGATATGATGGGAAAGGGGGATGGAAGAGTACTGCTAATGGTAGGACATAGGCAAGTGAATGGCAGTTCCTTTGGGCAAAATTTTCTGTGGTGGTTCTGGGATACCATGGATAATGTAGAAGACATGCGTGAGTAAATTAATACATTGAGTGCAGGTCGAGTAATCATTATGGAAAGAAATGGAACTTATACACCTAACTGAGAGATAATCACTTGAAGCGGCATGTGATGGAGAGGATTCAAGATATGGGAGTGCTGGATCTGGTCATAGGATCAAAAGATCTGTTCTATAACCATCATGGCCACATTGCCTTCAGTTCAGGAGAGTGATCATGCACTTTTCCTTTCTTTTAGGCTTACACAGTGATCCGAAAACATTTTTGAAAATTATGGAGACAATTGCCGTGTTTGAATGAAAACTTTAGTTTAATATAACTAAAATCTACATTCGATGTTTCAACCTTTATGTCAAGGTCATTTTCTGGGACATGCACATTATATACAGAGAACAAGCTACGCTACAATCTAACTGGTTTGTTAAAGTTACTGACCAACCGCTACAACAATTGTTGGCCTGATCGTTGGTGGGGAAAAAAAAAATTATTCATCAGCGCAACAGATAATACTTTTATTATTAGTATTATCTGTTGGTTGTAGAATTACATTGGGCGCAACTGCAAGAATTTGTATATATATATACATATATTTACAATATGATTATACATGTACATTCCACCAGTTGGTATGGAATGGTTTCTAATACTAGCTGGAGGTTGGCTAGAGTCCTGACTTAAGCTGGATCTTATATATTAGGTAGGCTGAATGTGTGCCATCCAGATCCTTGGAATTTTCATGCCATCTTTGTTGTTGATGTTTGGGTGGTTTATCAGAATTTCACAGGCTTCCTTAAACTGAGCCTTCGTAGCTCAGTCGGTATAGACGAAGCCCTTTGATCAGAAAGACCTGGGTTCAATTCCCGTCCATGACATGAGAAACCTTTATCTGGTCTCTTTTGACTATAGGTGAGTTAGCTGGTCTCATACAGAGGTAAAGGTTTTTTTTCACCCAGAAACTCGGTTTTTTCATCCCTCAGAATAGGCAAACCGGCCTGTGAACACACACACACACACACATGGATCTACAATCATAAAATACATACTTAATTCCTCGCTAGGAGGGCTTAACCAGTCCTAAGGGATGGTGGAGGATTGGGGGAACACCATATGAATAAATAAATAAATCGTGCACTCTTGACTTGGGATGTTGTGAGACATAGAATTTTCAGTTAAGAAGTATATGTGAAACTACAAAGCAGGTAATAATGACAAGCCTAGGAAGTAACATGAAACAGTGCTAAGACATAAACATTTTCAAGAGAAGGATGTTAGCAGTGTTTAATTGATCATTTTGCAACAGTATACCATCAAGGTTGAGATATTGCAATGTAAATGTATACGAATTTGAGGTACTTACAATATTACAGAACCTTCATGCAAGCAATGTCACTGGATTAGATGGTATATCAGTATATCATCCTTTGTATTATAAGAATGTGCAAGGGAATTTCCAGCTTCTCTAGCTATGCTGTTTAATTTATGCCTCAGTTCTGGGAAGGCCCACAGAGTGGATAGAGGGCAAAATAGTTCCATCCCATAATAGAGACTCAGGAACAGATTTATAAAATTTTAGTTCAGTCGTAACTCAAGAGTGGTTGGTTAAACTATTTGAGAAGGGTAGATGTTGCTTTAATAATTTGATTGCTTTTTTTTTATAATAAAGTGACAATTGAGTTGGAGAAAGGAAATGGTTATTCAGTGATACTTCTGCTTTTGCAAAGCATTTAACTGGATATCGCATGGAACATTTATAAATTGGAGTAAATAGGGATAGATATGAAGTCGATGGTTTGGGTAATAAGTTTGCTGATGAATAGATATCAAAAAAAGGATATGGGAAAGTTGAATGCAGAAGAAGGTGGGTGACTAGTGTTGTACTTGGTCCTCTGCTGTTTAATTGTACATTAACGATATTAGAAATGATGTAATAAGAAATATTCAGTTGTTTGTTGATGATACAAAGCTAAGAAGGCAGTCACTGATGATGATATGGCAATCCTGCAGGATGATTTAAATAGACTAACAGTGTGAGCAAAGGTAAATAACTAGTAGTTTAACTCAACCAAGTATCAAGGCATGCACTTTGGGATGAAGAGATTGCAGGCTGTGTGCTATATTGATGGAAATGAATTGCAAGAATTTGATGCAGCCAAGGATTTGGGAGTGATTGTGGACAGGGAATAGAAATTTTGAGGGCATATTGCAGAGGTGGCAAAAACAGCACATGAGATTGCATTAGATTGAAAAACACACACGCACAGACATGGAGGGATACAGAAGTTTTTTTTGCCATTTAATAAAGCCACTCTGGACTACTCTGTGCAGATCTGGTCACCTGGATTCCATGAGGATGAACAAGTGGTGTGATAGGATCCAGAGGCAAGTGACCACAATTCTGGTAGATATAGGGAATGCTCTCTGTGAAAATAGAAAGATCTGTTGGCTTCAGAAACTTACTGATTGGTGAAAAAAAAACGGGACATGATACAAATACATAAGCTTTTAAACGTGTTATAGGATAGACACAAAATACTTTTTTTCAGTACATGTCAGGAAGGGAGAGAATGAAGGTTTACACTTATACACACACTTATACACCTGGAAGTTGTATAAGTGTATGATTAACAAGAGTTAGGAGCTAGTATTTTTGCTTGGAGAGTAATGTATGATGAGTGGAATCGATTGCCAGAGGTAGCAGTGAATCACTCTGAATCGATTCATCAGTGAATCGATTCAGAGTGAGGCATGATAGGTATTATGTAAACAATAGTTAACGTGGATCTCCAGTGATGAGTCTTTGACTTTGTGGATTTGCTCGAGACATAACAACCTTTCCTGGCACAACAGATATATCTTTTTCATAGAATCCTTCCTTGGCTACAAAAACTTCTCACATCCTTTTTAACTCAAGACATTAATAATGTCCTGAGTGAAATCCCTAATCTTCCTTACCTTATAATTCTGCTCTTTCATTTGGATTGATTAAAAAAACTCTAAAATTTCTTGATGCTCTCCAGAAGAGTGAAGTTTGGCTAACTAATTCTCTCTCTCTCACCAGCTGCTTTGTCACAGCCAGTTTTAAAATTTCTGTATTGTGCTTTTTCTATAGTTATTTCCATGTGAATGCTGTTCACCACAATAGCCATCCATTATGCTCTAATTTCTTTTAAATCTACAATAACATGAAGCAATAGTTGCCCAACATCCTCATACAGTTGAATGGCAAATCACTGAACCTGCAACTCTCATTCATCTTTCACTTCACCTTCTTCTAGAATAATGAGGTTTATAATTTGTATATATATTTTTATAGAGCCTCCATAGCTCATTCAGTATACACGAAGCCCTTTGGGCAGAAAGACCTGGGTTCGATTCCTGTCTATGATGTGAGGAACCTTTATCTGGTCTCTTTTGACTAAAGGTGAGTTAACTGGTCTCATACAGAGGAAGAGCATTTTTTCTCCTGGAAACTCGGGGTTTTTCATCCCTCAGAACAGGCAAACAGGCCCAGTGAACACACGCATCTACAGACATAAGACATATTGGGAGGCATAGGGCTAATCACCTTATCCTCAAGTACGGTTGCAGTTACAAGAATACATACCTCGACTCCATAATTGGTAGAAGAGGGGAGGATTAAGAAAGAAAGATATATTTTTTATATATACTAGATGTATTTCCTCAACATTATTATTATTATTACGGGCAACTCCAAGGAGTCCTTAGACTCATCGAGGGAGGCCCTAAACATCATGTCCATCACAACTATTCGACATTCACACAGTGTCTATCATACTTTGCCTTGAACTCATTCACTGTCATAGCACCTACAACAGACTCTGGCAGCTTATTCCACTCATTCACCACTCTAAAAGTAAAAAACCCAGCTCTAACATCCTTACTAACCACACTCTTGCCCAGCTTCCATGGATGTCCCCTAGTTCTCCCACCACCAGTCCTGTTCTCAAAAATATCCTCTGAATTAATCCTATAGAAACCCTTCAGCAATTTGAATGTCTCAATCATATCTCCCCTTTTCTGCCTATCAACCAATTTCTGCAATCCACAAATCTTCAACCTGTTTTCATAAGGTTCATTCCATAGACCTGCTATCATCTTGGTCACTCGCCTCTGGATCCTCTCAACCTCCTCCCCATACACAACATGTTTTGCTTTCTATATGGCTAGCAGCATCTTCCAGAGGTTGCTTAACATAAATAAAAACTGGCAAAAAATAAGTGTTTTCCAACAACTGCTAATATCTATAAATTTAAAAGACTGGAATGGTAGTTTAAACATGTATATCATTAGATATGTTACGTACGTGCAGTCTCTGCATTGTTGTGTAAACTCAATATGTGAATGCAGGCATAGCAGAGGCCTTGAATATTGTTACACATATTAATTAATAACTTCCAAATATCATGAAAGATCATTCCTCGGTTTTTATTTAGTGTGCCTTTTGCACGAATTACCTCAATGGACTCTTTGGACAACCTATCAAAGTAATTCTCTTCTAAGTAGGACATGGAGGATACTTGCTAATTTACAGTGTGATGTTTTCTGCAATACGAATCTGCTACTTTCTTCCCTTTTGTTTTCCACATCACCTTTATGTTCTTTGTTGCAGATTTCAAACTTCTCCCAGTCTTACCTATGTACACCTTTCCACAAGAACACAGAATTTTTTATACACCCAGATGTTTATAAAATGGAACTTTGTCTTTAGGGAAGCATAGCAAGTTTTGCAAAGTGTTGACTGGTTCGTAGGCTGTTCTAATCTTTAATATTTTGGCTACTTTTTCTGATGCATTGCCAACATATGGTACAGATACGCCTTTGTAATTCTTTTCTGGGTTACACAGGATGGATTTTCAGAAAATAAAAGTTTCTTTAGTACCCTTTTTTGAGTAGCCATTTTGGAGAATCTGATTAAATAGGATTTGAAGCTCTTGTTTTTGTTTGATTTTAATCATTTTTAGTATGTTTAAAACTATTTTTTTAATTTTTTGATTATACCTAATTTTTGTTGAGGGTGATGCAACAAGCTTTCTTGTGGTTACCTGTCTGCATGGGGTTTTTTTTCATACTTCTAATGATAATCCTCCAGTGATGTTTTTGTTGACAAGGATGTCTAGGAATAGTAATTTTCCATTCTTTTCTACTTCTAATATGAATTTTATTTTCATATGTTGATTATTCCAAAAATATACAAAATCTTCCAGATCTTTGTGGGTATATTTTCAGATGATAAAAATGTCATCACCATATCTCCACCATACATATGGTCTTCAGGTTGTCTGTGCTATAGCTACTTACTCAAATTTTTCCATGGATAAGTTAGCGATTGAAGGCGAGAAGGAGATCTATCACCTCCAATTGCTTGATCCCATTGCTCCATTCTATTGCCTTCAGTCACCAATTTATACATGGAAAAATGAATAATCGGCTATAGCTCAGGCAACCTTAAAACCACACATATGGTGGATATGTTGGAGATATGTTGATGATATCTTTATTATCTGGAAACATACCCACAAAGACCTGGAAGATTTTGTATATTTTCTGAATAACCAACATAAAGAAAAGTAGCCAAAATATTAAAGCAATCAACATCAGAACAGCTTTCAAACCAATCAACTCTTTATGAAGCTTTCTATGCTTCCCTAATGACAAAGCTCCATTTTATAAACATCTAGGTGTATACATGATTCCACAGCTGTTGGAAAATATTGATTTTTTGATAATTTGTTACTTATGTTAAGCAACCTCCTGAAGATGCTGCTAGCAGTATAGATAGCAAAACATGTTGAGGAAATACATCTAAGTATAAATAAAAAATGGATATAAGTTAAAATGTGATTATTTATTATTCTAGCAAATCTACTCGTGGTAAATCACATACAAACTCATCTACTTCTGCTCTCTGGAATAGCCTTTCTTATAAACTGCTTCCCGAAGACTATAACCTCCCGCTATGTTAACTTAATGTCGACAATTACTTTTCTCTTGTTCCCTGCTCCCCCCCCCCACAACATTGATTAGCTACAGGTTTTACACTCGTGTGTGTGTGTGTGTAATAATTAACTGATAAAAGTAAATAAATAAAAAAAAAAAGAAGCAGTTTCTACTCATCTAAACGAGATCCACTTCACTATAAAACCTAGTACAGAGAATATATACAGTGTGGACAACACAAAGAAGCACATTTGCTCAGCTAGAATATATGTGAATCAATCATTTATGTTAAATGGAAGAAAACAAAGTTACTGCTTAAATTCCTACAACTCTTGAAGTTGCAATTAAACTGCTTAATGACTGCTGAATAAATTTTAGCTCACTCCAACTTCTCTTCACTCCTATGATATTAATTATGGTTCATTTCCAAAAGGAGCAATAGTTACGCATTAACATGACCAGGTTTTGTTCATAGCGAAGAAAATCTCCTCCTGGTTATCATCTACATAATATAAACAGCCCCTTCTCTTCCTCCTGTATTTACTAGGCTCATGGTGTGTGTGTGTGCCTCTGCTCACACTTTGGATAAACAGGATGTTGGATCAAAATACAACTTCAAGAACACCTATCTTATGTCAACAACGATAAACTCAACTGGCCTTGTTCAGCATAGAATGGATACTGATCAGAATATCCTCTGGTCCAATACTCACCTTTTACATCACTACTGGTTTAAGTTTGAGAAGTTATTTAAAGAGAGTGCTGAAACGTTTCTAGACTGTGCATCAGAACGAATCAGAATGACTGCCTATCCTTTCTCAGAATTTGAGAGAGTTTATTATTATTATTATTATTATTATTATTATTATTATTCAGGCCTCCAAGGAGTCAAAAGACTCATCAAGGGAGGTCCTTCCTAAGACATAAAGTCTGTCAAGACTCATCGAGGGGAGGTCCCCCCCCTGAGAAACACAAAGTCTATCATACCACTCTTTAAACTCACTGACCGTTCTCGCTCCCACCACTCCATCAGGCAATGCATTCCACGGCTCAACCACCCTCCACACAAAGAAACCACTCCTTACCCTCTTGCTCACAGTTTCCTTTCGTGACTTCCAGGGATGGCCTCTTGTCATCACTCCTTCCCGCTGTTCAACCAAGCAAAAGAATTCCCCAGTGTCAACCCTGTAACCACCTTTCAACAGTTTAAAAGTCTCAATCATATCACCTCTCCTTCTTCTATCCACCAAACTCTGCAGTCCGCATTCTCTCAGCCGATCCTCATAACTATCCTTGTACAGTCCTGAAACGATCTTTGTCATCCGTCTTTGTATCCTTTCCACAGTTAATTTATCCCCTTCAAATCCTGGGGACCAAATCTGAGAGCAATAGTCCAAGTGTGGTCTGATCAGAGACGTATACAATGGAATGATAACCCTCTTATCTCTGCAGGTCAGTGTCCTTCTCATAATAGCAGCAATCCTCTGTGTTACCTTCACCACCTTTGCAATATGTCCCCTAAACTTCAGGTTTCTATCAATCATCAACCCCAGATCTCTTGTCTCCCCTACTTCCTCCAGTATAACTCCTCCCATAGAGTATGCAGCATCCCATCGATGTTTCCCAAACCTCAAGACCTTACATTTTACTGCATTAAACCAACAACCCCCATTCATTTGCCCATCTATCTAGCTTATTTAAAGAATTTGAATCAGAAATGGAAAAACTCAGAATTTGAGAGAGTTTTATCCCCATGAATGGCAAGCAATGTCACTTTCCTTTCCCCCTTCCATTTTAATATAATGGTATGTCATTCAAATAGTTATCTAAATTTTGTTAATTTTTGTCTTTCAAATTATTTTAATTTTAGTTTTGTAGCTTTAATTGTAATCTGATTTTAGTTTGTAATCACCCATATGGTGGCATTCCAGCAACGTGGCTCAGGTCTGTAAATAGGATTAACATTCTTTGTTCTAGCCTCACCTTGTGATTATGCTGATCCACTGATGATAGTTTCTGGCCAAAATATTTCAATAATAACAAGTATTATTTATTCTTGTGCATACATGTGTTTAATAAACTTCATGTGCAAAGTTTGGTTTACCTTTATCTTTCTGAGCCTGGCTCCCACTAATCAAACTTCAGTAATATATAGCAATGACACATCCAAAAGGAAGTGTGCTTTACTTTATAGGATAATAAGGCAATTGATTTAGAGGAGTAGACTAGTTGTGTAAATGTTTTTGTACTTCATGTACAAACTTGGAATTGCATATGCTTGAGTAAAGAATTAAAACGAGAGTATAATTTCTTGACATTTATAATGTGATCTTCTATGATTTGTTAAGATTTTGGAGAAATTATGAGAATCCATACATAGATTCAGGTGGGTGAGTGCATATTATTGATATTCTACATGCATTTATTAAGATGTACTCTTGTTTTTGGAATCTGGTTACATTTAATAATATGTATAACCAGAGCAGCTGATGAGGGAACAGCATATACTGTAATTTTTCTGGATTTTGGCAGAGTAGCACACGGTAAGTTAATATTTAAGTCACATTATGGAGGTTTAGATGTTTAGGTGGATTGGACTGTATTGCAAATTGGCTATTTGATATTTGTCAGATAGGCAAGTTCTAATCTGATTGCTCCTTGTTACCCCTTCTTATGTATAGGAGAGAGAGAGAGAGAGAGAGAGACAATTCTTTGTAGATGATATGATGCTGAGGAAAGTATTAGTAACACTGTTCAGGTTTTCAAGGGAATATCCTAGCTATTCAAGGGAATTTGAATAGCAGGACAGGAGGGTAAATGAATGGGAATATTCGTTTAATGCAGCTAAGCGTAAAGTTTTGAAATGTGAGATCAACAGTTGGGAGGCTGCATTCTGTTTTTATGAAAGTCTGCCCAAGAAGATGGATTGATACTGGAAAGATTTCTCACATGCCAGAACAAGAAAAATATTAAGGACACAAGTGGTAATCCCTAATCCTTGGAAGTTGTGAATTGGTAGATCAAACTGTGAGAAGTAGTTGTTTTTCATGGAGAGTGGTAGGAATATCAAATGAATTACCTAAGAGAGCAGAGAGAATGTATATGGTGAATAAGCTTAAAGAGCAGTGTAATAAACTTTGTATTGTCTAAGATAATTTTTGACTCCATGAAAAATGTGATTCCGTGGTAGTGAATAATAATAACAAATACAGGTGTGATTTGGTTTAAGCCGCTTCATTTTTGTGCCTCTCATAGATCACAATTGAAGGGGTGATGAGTCCGACTTCCAACTTAGATGTTATAGAAGTTGATGACATAAATGAACTCCTTCAAAGTTGTGGTGAAGAACTTTCAATGGAAGATTTAGAAGAGCTAGCTGAACAACTGTCCAAGGAAGACACAGTGGAAAATGAAGCTGACTCCGCAATGCCAGGTAGGACACTAACAATGAAATCAATGCAAGAGACTATTGCTCTTATTAATAAGGGATGTGAGATCTTCTGTAGTAATGACCCCAACTGGGAGAGGCGCTCAACCATTAAGAGAGGAATTGAGACAGTTATACTATTATATATATATAGTATTAGAGCTATACTGTAACTTCTTATCAGAAAAGAAGAAAGAAAAATAGACATCTATTCTATCATTTTTAAAGCAGTAAGCTTTCTTTCTTTTCTTAAACATTATTATCTTACACATTATACAATTGCCAATACATAGATTTCATAAAATAAAACATTTTTCGATTTTTTGTGTTGATTACTGAAAATCTTGGAACAGAACCTAATGTATTTACATATGTTCCCATTTTATTTTTGCTTCAATATATGCTTTTCATTTTATGTCAGAAATCTCAGGAAGAAAACAGAGTCATATGTGTAGTCGATACTTTATTATTATTATTATGTGACACCTCCAATTAGTTCAAAGACTCATCAAGGGAAAGTGTGCCAACAGCATTGAACAATTGGTTCCCTTCCAACTACTAACTGTGCTCGAACTTGCTTAACTTTTTGCATGAGCCATTAGTAGCAGAGGCTCTGCCAATTGACCAACCTTTGCTGGGTTAGTGAACTTGTTATTCTGCAGAGGATACAAGCAAAAGAATTGATTATTTTGGCTGGCATGAATGATTTAGAAATTGAGAAATATGTAATGAGAGATGATACTTAATGTAAATTATTATTAATATGTGTTATGTAGCATTAGTATTTATCAGCTTTTTACTCAGTTATTCATAATGATTCATATGTCACTATTTATAAAGCTGTTATCTGATATCTTGTTTGTGGAATATTTTCTTCTCCTCAAGATATTAATGAGTGTCTTGAAACAACTGATGTATGCCTAGGGAATTCCAAATGTATCAACACTCCAGGTAGCTTTGAATGTCGTTGTCCTGATGGTTACAGACTTTCTCCAAGTCACAGAGATTGTTTAGGTAAGTCAAATTTTGTTTCACCTAGCTAGATCAGAAAAAAAAAACATACTACTGATCTTCCTCAATATTCAAGGGACCTTTGATGCTGTATGGTGGCCAGCTAGTAAGGCATCTTGAATGTTCAAAAAACTTATTCAACCTTACAAAAACTATTTGAAGACACAGGAGCAACCGTAACATTGAAAATCACAACTGTAATGAAATAAGTCAAATGAGGCTGTCCACAAGGTTCTTGCTGTGAGCCAGGTTTCTAGAACATCCAGTATGACCATTGAGAATTTCTTATCCTTCAAAAATAAAAGTAATAGTTTTTGCCAATGATGTGATCATTGGCAAAATGATCACATCATTGGCAAAATGATTCTGGGATATGATGGCTTATGGCTAGAAGCAATAGATAATGCAAAACGTTTTAAAATTACAGAATAGAGGAAAGTTATATTCAGTAGCACCAAATCAAAGAAACTTATAATGGACCTCCTAAGCAGGAAATTCTGGAGATAGCCAGAGATAAAATACCTAAGAGTAATAATAGACAAATTTAACTTCAAGAAGCACATTTCATATGTTGCTGACAAAAGCTTACAGGTAATAAATCTTCTAATTTGGCAAGATAAACTGGGGAATTAGGCCAAAGAGTACATTCAAGAGCCATTCATGACATATACTGCACTCTCTTGAAAAGAGGCAGGAAAATCAAAGAAAAATCAACCAAAACTGAATAGCGTTCAATGCCTTATAACCATACTAATAATTAGAGGATAAGGGCAATATCTTTTGAGGTAGCACGCATTATTCCCTTTCTAACACTGGTTACTTCTGGAAGATACAACAGAAATACCAGCATCAATACAAATCTTTTATACTCTTTTGCTTCACTACAGTAAGTGGCCTCACCATGCTAAGAAAATATATTAAGGAGAAGGAAAGCTCTGAAAGTGACAAATATCACATATACACTGATGATAGTAAAACAAAAGAAAACATCAGTTGTTCTATCACTATTATATCACAGACAGTCCATCTTACAGACTGCCAATTTGAACTACACCGCTCTGTTCAAACAATCAAGTAGAACAACTGCCATAGTTAAATCACTGTTATATATCCAGGAACTCAACATCTCTCATCAAAAGACCACAACAATTTATAGTATGAGGGTGGTTAGAAAAGTTCTTGGCCTAACAATGAAAAAATGAATTTATAATTTCAAAATTATTTTTATTTTTCAACATAATCTCCCTTAAGACTAATACATTTATTCTGGGATTAATACGAGATAATGGTGATAATGGAGCATCGCTCCATTATCACCATTATCCCATTTCTGTAGTGGTTCTCAGTAAGATCTGCAAAATATCCCTCTACAGCTGCAATCACCTCTTGATTCGAAGAAAAATGCTGACCAGCGAGGAAGAATTTTAGTTTTGGGAAGAGATAGAAGTCAGAACAGAGCCAAATCTGTGGATTAGTTTGGATGGATGTTCCAACAGTTCATAGTGCAGATCCCTTAATTTTCCCATTGCCAAAACACCTTTGTGGGCAGGTGCATTTTCCTGATGAAAGATTATTTTTTTCTTCTGCAAACGGATCTTTTCTCATGAATTTTTTCGTCTTGTCTGGTTAAAAGATCAGAATAATATTCCCCAGTTATTGTTTTACCCATTTCAAGATAATTATTAAACAAAATGCCTTTAACATCCCAAAACACTGATTCCATGACCTTTCCTGCCGATGGAACCGACTTTGTTTTCTTTGGTGGCACTGAACAACTGACTTCTGTCCACTGTTTTGACTGCTGTTTGGATTCTGGTGTGCAATGGTGAATCCAAGTCTCATCCATAGTAATAAATCGACACACAAAATCAGTTTTATTGTTGTTAAAATGCTGCAAGCACTGTTCAGAGATTTTCATGCGAGTGCATTTTTGATCTGCTCTGAACAAGCGCGGCACCTACCTTGCAGAAAGCTTTTTCATTTGCAATTCTTCATGCAAAATATATCCTACACATTCTTTTGAAATGCCTATAGTCTCAGCAGTTTCACGCACTTTGACTTGCTGGTCATCCGATACCATATTGTGCACTTGATCAATGATTTCTAGTATTGTTACACTTTTTTGGACGTCCTTCGCGTGGTTCATCTTCAAGACTGGTACAGCCACGTTTAAACTCTGCAGTCCATTTTGTTGAAAACGAAGGAGAAGAGTGCCCATAAACTTTTATGAACTTTGAATGAATTTGTTTTGGCATTAAAACTTCTTTTACAAAGAATTTTATAACTGCACGATACTCAGTTTTATCCATTTCAAGTGATACAGACAACACTTTTGCTTCAGACATCTGTATGAAACAAACTACTTGATAGAATGACTTGCAATTTCACATGGAAGCTTATGACAGACTTACCAACTTAGAAAAATATAATCTATGGTAGAGGCTGAGAACGTTTCAGACCACCCTCGTAACAGATGAGTCACTGTAGCCCTAGAATGCTTTATATATGTTACCGGCAAAGTGTGAAAAGTAGGCATTCTATAGAATGCATGACGTTTTAGGCAAAGTATGAAATGCTGTTTTATTTTAATATTTTACATGCTTTCCCTAGGCATTGTATAGAATACCTAGTCATTATATAGAATGACAAATACTATTTTGGCAAAGTATGAAAAAGGCTTTTATTGAAAAGATGCATGTGAAAATGTAAGAAGTACAAAATGTAAGATACCGGATTTTTCTATAGAAAGAGAAAAAGACCAGTGCTGAACTACTTGTTGCTACAAGGTAGACTGGAATGACATTTTGAATTGCACTTAACTGCCTTTTTCATACAAAAGCACTTCAAATTTTGGCACTTGATCTTGCAAGTTCACCTCACGAACTCTTAGCCGCTACCCATGGACAGAGCGGAAGCCACTGACCAGAGAGCTATTTCATGGTCAGGAATGTCTCCAACTCTCAGTAAGACATTGGGACATAAAGTGAATTGTGATCTGGCATAGAGTTGGTTTAAAATTCCTTCAGCAGTTCCAAGTCGGTAAAAACCATCCTCTGTCACACTCATAACAAATGCCAGCAGATTGTGTGAGTCACCCCGTCCCTTGTCGACGTCTGGGATAGGAACTCACACAGTGGCCCCCAAAGGTGCAGGAGGAAATTTATTGTTGGAATCCATTTTAATTTTTTCAGTCTGTATTTCCAGATACAATTTAGATCGAATTTTACCATCGACAGCATTCTCAATATTGAAGCAAAGAGTACACAAATTATTAACATCATAACCTTCTATTTTCTCGTTTCCATCGTCTTTACTCTCATGTCCATAGGCGGCATGAACCTAAACGTAACCTAACCATTTCTGGTTAGGTTAGGTTAGGAAGTGCTCTGGCTCTCTGTTTGAGGCAAGCGTCGAAAATCACGTCACTTGCCTTGCGACATTAAAAGTCACTGCCGAGAGTATTTAAACTTTGCCGATTTGCCTTTTGGCATTCTATAGAATGCCTAGGAAATGTGTGAAAATCTAAGCATTTCATACTTTGACGTCCCACTTTCAGCATTCTATAGAATGCCTGTTTTCACACTTCGCCGGTAACATATACACATATTTATATGAATATTGATTAAATTATGTAAACATGTAAATACATGTAATATGTGCATTTTATACAACTGGAGCATGTAGAAAATAAAATTACCTCCTGTTAGGGCTACTACTGGAAGGAAACCACACACACACACGTGCACGCACATACACACATACGGGTTGGCAGTCCTTTTTTTCCATCACCTCTTTTATTTTTAATCCAATTCTTAAACTTTAAGATGGATCTGAAACACTCTCTTGTGCTTTGTTAACTTGCTGTTTTGGCTGATTTCTCTCCTATGCTATATAAATATGTTCAGCTGGTTCAGCTTATCATGCCATCTTTACTTAATATGTTGTCTATTTTCATATTTAATTTTTTTTATATATACAAAGTCCATGAAAAAAATGTATACACACTTCAACAGATGTCATCTATAGACTTTTTTTCGAAGTTGGATCGAATTAGAGCAGCGATGTGTAGCATGATGTTCTCTCAAAAGATGTCGTTACTCACATGAATACCAGCATCAACACATGACCGGTAGGACAGTCAAACAAAATGGCCGGGGCACGATTGTCGTTCGAGAAATGCAACACCATTGTGAGTGGTTTCAACACATGGTACATGAGGATGAGGAGTTTGTGAAAATGATGGTTTGGTCTGACGAAGCACAATTTAAGCTTAATGGAACAGTGAATCGGTATAATTGTGTTTACTGGGCTCAAGAAATCTGGGCATTCATGTGGATAAGGCAGTCAATTTACTGTGGCTCGATGTGTGGTGTGGATTGTCATCTAGGGGTTTAATAGGACCATTGTGTTTTGAAGGTACTGTTACTGGTCAAGTGTATCTAGACATGCTACTCACATCCATTTTATCTGCCATTCATACACTTTATGGGAATGATCAATTTCTCGTCTAACAAGATGGTACACCACCACACTACCACCGAGACATGAGAGCTTACCTCGATAAGAGTTTGCAGGGACAATGGATAGGATGAAGAGATGGAGTTGAGTTCCCCCCCCCATGTTCTCCTGATTTAACACCCTTGTACTTCTACCTATGGGGGGGGGGACTCTAAATAGTGTATCATAGAAAATCAGCTACACACTGGTGGCCCTTCAGAAAGAAATTGAAATGGCATTCGCAGCAATCCCACTGGACACTTTGACCAACGTTGCCCAAGCAGTAGTTCACTGTAATAATAAGTGTCTGGACGCTAATGGTAACCACTTTGAGCACCTTGTGTAATTGTAGAAGTCGAAGGTAACTTGTATTCATCCTTTGATGTCTGTATAAATTTAGTATTACAATTTTTATACAGGTTTTTCTTTTGCTGAAGTGTGTATACATTTTTTTTTTGATGGACTCTGTATATATATTTATCCAACACATGAAAGGCAGGAGAGCCTATACCCAATAGATGCCATGTTAGGGTGGGATCAGGAATACAGTAATCTGTTGATGTTCTTCTTGAATTGTTGAAGATTGTATCCCTTTGGAAATGCTTCATGAGGGAGACTGTTCCACAGAATTGAGGTGGAAGTAGCAGGTTCAGTGAGTATGTAGTTTGATTGTAAAAGAATGCTGTAGTACAAGTTCCTGTAAATCTAGCAGAAATATGAGGCATAATGATTGAAAAATGGCCATGGAAATATCTGTAGAATAGACCCAATGCAGAAATTGATCTTCTATGAGATAATGGTTGAAAAGCATCTGTAAGAGAAGTGCCATTTATCAACCGGACTGGCCTTTTTTGAATGGCATCAAGAATTTTTAGGGAGGTCTTAGGTGCACCACTCCATACATGAGAGCAGTATTCCAGTGTTGTTCGGATTTAGGATTTGTATAGGGTAAGTAACTGTTTGGCAATGAAGTACTGTCTTATGAAGTAAATGAAATGAAGTACAGTGAAGTACTGTCTTAACTAGAAAAAATAGATGCCAAGTTTTTTGGAAGTTGTTGATGCTACAGAAGTTATATGATTGTGCCAGGAAAAGTTTGGAGTAAGAGTCATCTGAGAAGAGAGATTTAATCTTGATTGTAGAGCGCAGCATTATCAAAAGTAAGCAGAGAATATCTCAGTTTTTTTGGGGATTTTTATAGGAAAACAAACACAACTGCATTTTGGAAGCACTGAAGTTGACTATATCACTTTCAATACAATCATGGATACTGTAAAGATCACTGTTTGTTCAGCGCACTTATTATAGATGATCTTGAAGCATGAGATGATTGAGCACTGACCTATCATATAAGTAGGACAAGTGGAGTGTGCTATCATCAGCAAAACCATGAATAGGGTTTACAGTCAATGAGAGCAGGTAATTTATATTAATCAGGAAAAGGGTGGGTGAAATGACAGAGCCCTGAGGGACACTGACAGCAGGAAAGTTGGAGAAGAGAACAACATCCACCATTACACATAGGAATTGATCTGAGAACAATGTCGTGATGAAGGTCGTCCAAATGATGGTAACTTTTTGATAATCCCTCGATACCTACCCTGTCAAAAGCTTTGGAGAGATGTGAAGAGCAATTAGTACAGGTTTCTCCAAATCTTTCCATGGAATGGATCCAAATGTGAGTAACATAGGCCAGGAGATCTCTGGATCTGGACTGACAAAATCCATACCGATGGTCACTAATTAGCAGTTCTCAAGATGTTGAAAAAGCTGACTGTTGATAACCTTCTCCATTACTTTAGACAAAACTGATGAGCAATAAGAGCAATAGATCAAAAACTGATAGTAAACAGTGCTTTCTTCCATGCAAGGGTGGATGATGATGCCAACTGAGTACAGTTTAGTGAATAGATGATAGAGAAAATGTGTTACTTCAGGAGCACATCTCTTGAGCATTTTTAATGTCTAAGTTATTCAAGATTCTTCTTATATCTTCTTGACAGAAGGTCACAGGAGGCATGAGATGCAGTGCTCTAAGCAAGCAAGGAAGGAGGCAATTTGCCATAGTCATCTATGTAGAAGTTGGAAGAGAAGAATGAGGCCAAGACATCAACCTTGTCTTTAGCTGATGTTGCAATGCTACTGTTAGGGTGAGATAAAGGAGGAAGAAAAGATGGACAAAAGTTGCACCCAACGACTACAGAGACTCTATGCATATTTAGACTTAGAGAGGGACCAGAAGGCATGACTGCTTGTTTTTTTGTTGAACTGCAGAGACTCTATACATATGTAGAATTAGTTTCACATTTGAAGTTATAAAATTTGCCATCTTCTTTAAAAAATCATGCCTAAGTAGCACTAAAATTGTAACCTCGTTTATAGATTCACTACTGAGAATGCAGATGATGACATTATCTGATTTCCTGTGCCTTCCATAAGGATTTTGATCTTATTGCTAATTTTCATACCAAATTTGTTGGGTTGAAAAATATTATTATTATTATTTTCAGATCTCCATGGAATCAAAAACTCATCGTGTGAGGTTCCTTTATCACACGCACATCTCATCATACCTTAAATACATTTGCATCCTCTGCAGTCACCATACTCTCAGGCAATGAATTCCAATCATTCACCACTCTCCACGTGATAAAATAAAATAAAATAAAACTCTGCTTCTCATTCCTTTACTCACCCCTCCTTATATAACTTCCAGGAATTATCATCTCTTGTTCTCTGTCATTCTATGAAAAACCTCATCAACATTATTATGCTTAAAAAAAAAAAAAAAAAAAAAAATCATCATTACAAACTTATGCATCTCTGTCATATATCTACCTCCTTCACCTTTCCACTAGACTCTGCAATTTACAGTTTCTCATCCTTTCTTCATATTCAACCGAAATCACCTTAGTTAATTGCCTCTGAACCATTTCCAGTATCTCTTCAGCGTTTTGAAAACCAAGTGACCAAATCTACAATTGTCCATATGTGACATAATCAAGGCCTTATACAATGGAATGATAATTTCATTACTTCTATAAATCAGTATCATCTGTATCATTGTCAAAATTCTTTGTGCTGTCCTCGCAATTTTAGCAGAGAATTGGGTTGACAACAGAATGTCACTATTATCAACCCACTTTTGGGTCTTGGCCCTCAATAACCTCTCCAACACTTTAAACACAACACCTGATACACAGATTGGCCTATAATTTGAAACTGAAGTTTTGTCACTTCCCCTTCTGGAGTGACAGTCTTTCCTTCTTTCCACTCCTTTGGAACTTGGCCCAGTATAAGACTTATATTAAACATGCATGTCAAGTCCTGGCAAACTCCCTAAGAACATGCAATGATATGTCATAAAATTTCACAGCCTTATTAACTCTTATAGCACAATATATGCTACAAGTCTGTTAATGTGTGTGTGTTATGTCTAAGAACGTTTATCAGGGCTTATCAAATGAAGGTGAGTTTAGCTGATCTCATATGAATGTGGCAGAGTTTTCCCCTCTGGAAATTTGAATTTTTCATTCCACAAAACAAGTGAACAGGCCATAAAAACACTCAAAATTAATAGACTTAGCAGACAATGCAGGTATGATATAATGAGCAGTACTAAGTTTTCTAAGATACCAAATTAAATTGACCATGACAGGCCATTGAGCCTAAATAGAAAATGGGATGCAGTTATTATTTAGATTTGATTGATAAATCAGAATTTCAAACCTCCTGTGGTTATATTTATTTCTCTGTTATCAATCCACGGATTCGTTCACTCATCATCAATTTCCTCATATGTACCCCCAAAGGGGTGTTCAGATTACTAAGTCAGCACTACATTATTAAGTTTACATTATTATTAATCTCCTATCAACAGTCTTCCTCCAAATCAATCTATTAAAAACTTACATTTAGCATTGAACTTGCATTCCCATGCCCATTCACTCAATTTATTCAAGTCTTCTTGTAAGGCCACATCTTCTCTACTCTTCATTAGTTCATCCCAACTTTGCATCATCTGCAAACAACTGAATATCTCCATCCAAATCTTTGCCAATATCATTAACATACAAGTTAAACAGTAATGATCCTAAAACAGACCCCTGAGGTACACCACCAGCAACTTTCCTCTTCCAGGATATTGCTCCTACATACACAACTTGCTGATACCTATCAGATAGCCAGTCTCCGATCCAATACACTAATCTAATATCCAACCTCCATCCACTCTAGTTTGACTATCAACTTATCATACGGTAATCTATCAAAAGCCTATGTGAAATCTAACTATATTACTATGTATTCCTCTCCTCTGTCCAAGGAAGCCGTCACCTTATTGTAATAAGTAACATAATTTGATGCTTGAGTTCTATCACCTCCCTTATGAAACGGCACAATCTTGCCCTCCTTCCACTCCTTTGGAACTTGACCCAGTGCAAGACTCATATTAAAAAAATATGTCAAGCCAGATGTCAACTCCCTGGCACATTCCTTCAGAATACATGGTGATATATTTTCTAGTTCCCCACAGCCTTATTAACATCAAGTTTGCTCAACTCCCCATACACCTCTTGCTCACTTATAGTCAGTCTCTCCTCCCTATCATCAACTGTAATTAATCTCTCCATGAAGTCACATTTCACAAGAATGAAAGACCTTTATGAACTGCTCATTAAGTATCTCCATATATCTTCTGCAACAGTTGTCCATATACCATTTTTTCCAATCATTGTTATCCTTCCATAATCATTCTTTTTTTTTTGCTAGCTACATATCATAAGAACTCCCTAAAATTCTTTTTGGCTTCATTAGCTAACTACTGCTCATACTTCTCTTTTGCTACCTTTACCAACCAAGTCACCTGTCTTACTGGTCTTTATAATCCTCACATGGAAATGGTTATTACCCTTCTCTTATGCTTCATCCATAATGCTTTTTCTCTGTATCACATGTTAATCTCTTCATTCATCCATTTCACACTTACCTTATTTAACCTTCTGATCCTTGGAATACATTAAATATTGCTTCTACTAGATAGTTCTTGAATACCCCCAAGCTGCATTGATCTCTTTTCCAACTAAATCCTCATTTAATGCTATAAATGTAAGCTGTCTCCTGTGCTCTTCATAATCACAAGCCTTTTAATTCCACATATTCGCGTTTCTCACAGAGGTCTCACACTGCTGGCAAACACCCAGGTGATCACTTCATGGTCACTCTCACCAACTGGAGGGTGATTTGACACTTCATTCATAATTACATCCTCTGATAAGATGATCAAATCCAAGACCCCTCAATCCTTCTGTGCCCTCTGTTACATATTGTCTGAGGTAGTTGTCCCTCAAAATCTCAAGAAACTCATTTTCTTTACTTCCAGTTGCTATCTCATTATCCCAGTCTATGTCGCCATAGTTAAAATCACCCATAATGATCACCCTTTTCTTATTTGTTTGGCTAATTTGATTATACATTTCATAGTCACTGCCATCCACATTTCCAGGTCTATAACAACATCCAACCAAGTATTTCATTCTATTCACCTCTATCTCACACTATACTGCCTCAAAATCACTGGCACTATTTCCTTCTTGCATCTCTACTTTGTATGGACATAACTCTTTCTCTTTCATCAATAGCACTCCCCCCCCCCTTTTTTTTACCCCTTCTATCCTCACGAAACACATCATACCCTTCCATCTCTATTCCTGTGTCAGGATGTCGTCCTCATCTAACCATGTCTCACTTATTCTAACAATTTTTGGGTGAACAGACTCAATTAGTGTAACCATTTCATTTGCCTTGTTTCTTACACTTCTAGCATATGTATACAAACACAGCAGCTCATTCCTGGATCTCTAGCTAGTTCCACTAATACCACTTATTCGATGTGATTTCTCCATTCTCAACTCAAGCCATTTCCCATTCTCCTTATTCATCAGCTGTTTTCTCTTGATCCTAGGTCATCATCTTCCTTTCCTGTCTGCACATGCATTCACATCCACCTTTCTCATGATGTGTTCCCCTGTCCACCCTGAGAAATTTGAGCCATTTCCCTTTCTCCTTATTCATCTGTTTTCTCTTGATCCCAGGTCATCATCTTTCTTTCCTGTCTTGGAGCACCCTGAGCTCCCCCTTTTCCCTATCCGTGTTGTACATCCGTTCTGTCATTCTCTATACTCATGCTGTTCGCTTCATTCATAACCATCTCTTCAACTTCTCCTGCCTTACTTTTCCGTTCTTCCTCATTGCTTCCCAATTGATTGGATTCATTATCTGCACTCACTTTTCTACCTTCCAGCAGCAGTCTCTCCACGCAACTCATACCAAAACCACTGAAATGCAGTCCATCACTCCTATACACTTCACGTCATCCTTCAAACTCATTCTACATTAACATGTTCGCTGCCATGCTCCTCAGGCATAGTTCGTTCCTGCACGCCAAGCCCGTTTTGTGTCTTCAAGATCACTATGAGTAATCTCGTAGCCGGCTTATCAGACAGAATTTTGTTTCATACACCAACTACGAGTAATCTCGTATTGATGAGTCAATGGTGTTGTGGCACAATAGATACTGGCGTTTCGGCAATACATAGAAAACAAAAAACATATATATAGCGTGAAATTCTATGAACTATGCGAATTGAATGGATTGGTGATAAAAATAAAAATTTATACAGGAAAATCAGAATCCTCTTTAGCGAAAATGGGTCACGCATATGATATTGTATTCCACTTGATGGAAGAATATTTAGACAGGGGTTATGTATTGCATATGGACAATTTTTATAATTCTGTAGTTCTGACGGAATCGCTTACTGACAGAAAATCGTACGTGTGTGAAACGCTGATAAATAATAGGAAAAATAATCCACCAGATGTTATTCAGAAGAAATTAAAGAAAGGGGAATTTGTCTGGCAAAGAAAAGGTCCTGTTGTAGTCAGCAAATGGAAGGATAAGAGGGAAGTTCTTTCCATTTCAAATATGCACAAATTTGAAATGGTTGAAACGCAAAATCAGAATGGTAAATTTCAATTAAAAACAAACATCGTTAGGGATTATACTTTGGGGATGTCAGGCACCAATCTTTCTGATCAAATGCTTTCTTACTATTCCACCTTAAGAAAGACAATTAGATGGCCAAAGAAATTGGCAATACGCATTTTTGAGGTATACATTTAAAATGCTCATAAATTTTATAACATGATTACTGGAAATGCAATGACTGCGTTAAAATTTAGAGATCAGTTTATCTCAGTTTTTGTTGGAATGGATGAGCTAACAGCATCAGTGAATATCAGGAGGAATCGGGATTTTCATTATTTGGAAATTTTACCACCAAGAGAAAAAAAGAAACTCCTGACAAAGCCATGCCGTGTGTGTGTGTGTGTGTGTGTGTGTGTGTGTGTGTGTGTGTGTGTGTGTGTGTGTGTGTGTGTGTGTGTGTGTGTGTGTGTGTGTGTACACGAAACAAACGAACACGCGAAACACGTTATTATTGCCCTGTTTACCAGGAAAAAACCACCATTGTGTATGGAAAATCGTTTTAAAATGTACCATTCTTAATTTGAATGTGTGTGTGTGTGTGTGTGTGTGTGTGTGTGTGTATGTACACGAAACAAACGAACACGCGAAACACGTTATTATTGCCCTGTTTACCAGGAAAAAACCACCATTGTGTATGGAAAATCGTTTTAAAATGTACCATTCTTAATTTGAATAAATTGTTTTTTTATTTTATTGATTGGTTTTTATTTTTATTGATTTTATCAGTTTTAATTTGATTTACAAATTACATGTTATACTACGGATTAACTCGCGCTTGGCATAGGAGTTGGTAATCGACATATGAGTATATTCATAGTTGGCTTCTGAGGCACATATATAATATACAATATTTTAGTTGAAATTATTTCCCTTCTACCAAGCCCCCAGATGTGCTCTCTGCTTTATTCAGAATCCAAGAGTCCAAATTAAGGTAAATATATTAAGGATTAACTCGTGTTTGACATAGGCGGTCACTAAATCAACATACGAGTATACTCGTAGTTGGCTTGTGAAGCTCATATACGAACTATGAGTATACTCGTAGTTGGCAGTGAACATGTTAACAAACTGCACTTCTTTCTCCTCACACATTTCCACTGTTGTATCATTCATAATCCTTGCTCTCTGCTTCATTTCACTATTGTCATACTTAAGCAATAGATGGAAATGTGAATATGCTTAGCACCTCTCCTATCATTATTTTCTTTTATCTGTCTAAGCAATGTGATATCCAGTCTGACATATTTTTTGTTTGCAGTCAAGTAATTTGTACCTATTGCAACTACAAACACTTTTGCTCGCTTACTTCTTATATCCAATGCCTCAGTCACTCTACTCATTCTACCTCCAGTTAAGAATACCTTGTGCATCCTCTTGTCCAGCACAACTTTAATAATTGAATCACCATTCAACGCCACTCATGGGTCTTTCGTTACCTCTTTTATTCCAGCATTATTTGTTTTCATGATTTTCACTCTCCCATACATATGTTGAATTTTCTGAACTTCATTCTGCATCCATTTCATCTCTTGCCTCATGCTAACCAACTCAACTTTCAAATCTTGTGTCACATTTTTCCTGTCATTCATTCTTTCGAATTTTCAAACTTTCAATCCCTGCATCAACACTTTCACTCTCATTCATTCTTTCGAATTTTCGAGCTTTCGAATGCTACTTCACATTTTCGCGTTCATTCATTCACCCAATATCATTGCCTTCCACAACATTTGCATCACTTTCATCTTTCTTACCATCGATTAATTTTCTCGAATCACTCGTTCTCTTTTATAAAACGTTTTTAACATTTTTTCATTGCTGTTTTACACTGTCCTTCTCTATCAGACAAGCACTCATCCTCCTCGGGGCATTCTTGCTACTAATACTTTCAGTCATCAACATATTAGCACTCATCAAGTCCTCATTCAGCTCACACTTCGCACACGTCCTCCTTTCATCCACTTTAAATATTTACAATTTATCTATGTAATCAAACGAGTACATATAGAACACCTCACATTTCTCAAAATGACTGAAGTCGAAGTTAAATCAGGCAAATATAACTGAAATAGTAGAATTACTAAGTGAACATTTTGCAAGAGTATATCATCCAGGCAGTGATATTGCAGGAATGAGAGAACCAATGGCTTATACAGGAATTGAGGTGAATGAAATTTAGGTGAATAGTATATTATAGAACCTTAATGTGAATACATCTATGGGATTGGATGATGCAGCTCGAGTCTTACGTGAAGCAGCAAAGGAATTGTCAGTGTCCTTGACCATATTACTTCATTTAAGTTCTCAGCTCTGGGTTACTCCTGAGGGGGGGGTGGAAAGAGGAGAAAATAGTTCCATTGCATAGAGGAGGCTCCAAGACTGCTGTTGCAAATTACTGACTGATCAGCATATCAGGAGTCATGGTCAAGGTATTGGAAAAATTAGTCAAGAGCAGAATACAGGAATGGATAGATGGAAATGGAATACTGTATGGGGGGCAGCATTGTTGTGTGAAGGATAGATCATATCTTATTAACTTGCTCGCGTTTTATAATACAGTGACAGCTGAACTAGATAAGGGTAATGGGTTTACAATGATATTGCTGGACTTTCCTAAGGCCATGAATTCTAATCAGAAAACTGCAGCACATGGGGATGGATATAGGTTTGGTTAGATGGATAAGATGGATAGGAGGGTGGTTGATGGAGAGATATCAGAGAGTAGTTTATTCAGCAGTAGAGTCCAAGAGAAGGTCTGTGACTAGTGGTGTGCCACAGGAGTCTGTTCTTGGGCCACTGCTATTTAATTTTTTCATTATGATATATGAAAGGACCTGAGAGGAACTGTTCATTTATTTGCCGATGATGAAAAGTTGGGTAGAGCAATAGTGAATACATATGATGTCAACATTTTGCAGGATGATTGGATAGATTGGCAGACTGGGCTAAGGAGAATGTATGTCAGTTTAATGTGGGAAAGTATAAGGTTATGCATTTTGGGGTGAAGAGATTAGCAACAGTATACCACATTGGTGGAAATGGACAAAGCCAGAGATTTGGGAGAGTTGGTGGATAGGGAATTGAAGTTTAGGGGGCACATAGCAAAAGTGGCTAAATCAGCTCAGCAGATCACTTGGTTACTGAAGAATACTTTGATGAACAGAGACAAGCAGGTTATTGTTCCTCTTTATCGAGCCTTGATAAGACCCCATATTGACTACTGTGCCCAGATCTGTACCCAGGGTTTCTTCTTGATGAGGAGGAGGTAGATTGGATCCAGAGGCAAGCGACCAAGATGGTAGCTGGTCTATGAAATGAACTTACGAGAACAGGTTGAAGATCTGTAGGTTACAGAAATTGGTTGATAGGTGGAAAAGGAGTGATATGATTGAGACATTTAAATTACTGAGGAGTTTTTACAAAATTAATTCAAACGAAATATTTCAGAACAGGTCTGGTGGTGGAGAACTAGAGACCATCCATGGAAACTGACCATGAATGTAGTTAGCAAAGGTGTTAGAACTAGGTTTTTTACTTGGAGAGTGGTGAATGAGCAGAATAAGCTGCCAGAGTCTGTTGTGTGTGCCATGACCATGAATGAGTTCAAAGCAAATTTATGATAGATACTGTGTGAATGATGAATTCTTGACCTGTGTTTAGGGCTTCCCTCGATGAGTCTAGGGACTCCTTGGAGTTGTGCATAATAATAATAATAAATTCCTGCATGAACAAAGCTGCTGCTATCTTTCCTTTGCCAATTACTACACTAAGCTCTAATATCAACGAATTTGTAAATAAATTTAAACAAAATATCCCACACACTAATATCACTACAAGCCCACAAGCTATATAACAATCTTGAATATAGCAATTCCATGAATTTGCCAATTAGCATAACGAGTGCAAGACGGGTAGTTATTATGAAGACAAAGGCCAAAAGAAGAGTCACAGGGAGGAAAAAAAGATTGAATTTACACAGCCTAAATGACAGTTTTCTGAGACTACATAAAATGGTTGGAACTTCAGATTTGAGAGTGCTGGATCTGGTTAGACTACCCTCCAGCTAGAAATTGTGATCATGTGGTTTTTATTATTATTATTATTATTATTATTCAGGCCTCCATGGAGTCAAAAGACTCATCGAGGGGAGGTCCCTGCCCCTAAGAAACGCAAAGTCTATCATACCACGCCTTGAACTCATTGACCGTTCTCGCTCTCACCACTCCATCAGGCAATGCATTCCATGGTTCAACCACCCTCCATGCAAAGAAACCACTCCTCACCCTCTTGCAAACAGTTTCCTTTTGTAACTTCCAGGGATGGCCTCTTGTCATCACTCCTTCCCACTGTTCAACCAAGCAAAAGAACTCCCCAGTGTCAACCCTGTAACCACCGTTTAAAAGTCTCAATCATATCACCTCTCCTTCTCCTATCCACCAAACTCTGCAGTCCACATTCCTTCAGCCGATCCTCATAACTATCATTGTACAGTCCTTAAACCATTTTTGTTATCTGCCTTTATACTCTTTCCACAGTTAATTTATCCCCTTCAAATCCTGGGGACCAAATCTGAGAACAATAATCCAAGTGTGGTCTGATCAGGGGCTTATACAACGGAATGATAACTGTTTTATCTCTGCAGATCAGTGTCGTTCTCATTATCGCAGCAATCCTCTGTGTTACCTTCACCACCTTTGCAATATGTCCTCTAAATTTCAGGTTTCTATCAATTATCAACCCCAGATCTCTTGTCTCCCCTACTTCCTCCAGTATAACTCCTCCCGTAGAGTATGCAGTGTCCCATCGATGTTTCCCAAACCTAAAGACCTTACATTTTGCTGCATTAAACCGACATCCCCATTAATTTCCCATCTATCTAGCTTATTAAAATCCTCTTGCAGGGCTGCCTCATCTCCACTATTACTAATAATCCTTCCCAGCTTCGTCATCATCTGCAATCAACTGAATATCCCCTTGCAATCCACTGACAATGTCATTGATATAAAGGTTAAACAATATAGGTCCCAGTACTGAGCCCTGTGGGACCCCACTTGTAACCCTCTGCTTCCTTGAAACTGCCCCACCATACACATCTTTTTGATACCTATCGGACAGCCAATCCTGAATCCAGTTGACCAATCTGACATCCAGACCCATGTGCTGCAACTTAAATATCAGTTTATCATGTGGCACCCTGTAAAATGCCTTCGCTAAGTCTAAGAAAATGGCAGTATATGCCTTTCCCTCATCTAATGCTCTTGTAACTTTATCATAAAAGGCTAGCATGTTGCTAAAACAAGAGCACCCCTTCACAAATCCATGTTGACTCTCATTATCCTCATCTGCCCAATGCTGTATATGGTCCTTCACTACTTTCTCCAAGATCTTACTAACTACTGATGACACACAAACAGGCCTATAATTAGACACTTCCAGTCTGCTACCGTCCTTATGCAATGGCACTATCTTACCTTTCTTCCATTCCATGGGGACCTTTCCAGCAGCTAGACTTTCATTGAAAAGCCAGGTAAAAGGCACTGTCCCAACACATTTCTCAAAACTCATGGTGAAATACCATCCAGTCCCACAGCTTTACTGACATCCAGAGTACTCAGTATTTGTGTTTACACTCTCCTCCTGTACCTCTAAACCTCGAACCTGCCCAATCCCTCTAGCATTAAAACTGACTCCTCCAGGATGAAATAGTCCAATAAAGTGTTCATTGAACAAATCTACTATGTCCACTGCATCAGTCACTCTATTCCCATTTTTATCCCACAATATCATTCTTCCACAGTCATTTCTCCTCCTACTGGCAACATATCTAAAAAATTCCATAGGATTTTCTTTGGATCTTAGGGCTAATCTCCTCTCATATTCCATTCCATCTTCCTTACCATACTAGTCACTCTTTCTGGCCTGTGTCTTATACTCTTCATGCATCTTCTCTTCTCCTGTCTCCTTATATCTCTTCCACAGCCTCTTTGTCGCATGCAATTCCTGTTTAATATTGTTTGTCATCCACTTTACTGCAAATTGTGTCCTCTTGTTCACTCGTGGTATACAACTTTACATTGCTGCTAACAAATATTCTTTCATAATTTCCCACACACTAATGATATCCCGATCTTCCAATTCCTCTCTCCATGAAACTTCCCCAACTTGACGTCTTAGACTATTATAACACTGTCCAACACAATTTTTTCTGACTTTTATATGAGACTTGTTGTTTACTAATTTCGGTGCGCTGATTTCAAATATCAAACCCATTTTTCTCTATCCCGTTAGGTTTTTCCTCTATGGCATATTCTTTTTGCTAATTTGTAAGTTTTTGATAGTTTTAAGGAGGCAGTACTATTTAGAGGATCAAAAAAGTCGATTTTTTAATATTATTTTCTGAAAGTATGTACTTTTAAAAATCTGTTCCTAACTTTTTATCAAGAAATTCGAAAAATTCCCGAAGATATACCCTATTATTCAAAACGGTACGCAGATCAGAATTGGAGCGCTCGCCGCTCTCGCATGTCAGTAAACGAATAAATGCGTAAGAACCTGCAACAGCACGTACTGGCACTTTGAATGCGAGAGAGGCCGATAATTAAATACATAACTACTTTACAATATTCATTAAAAATTACAAGAATATTTATAAAAAAAATAACAATTTTACTTACACATGAGTTTCAGGGAATAAATTTTTGTTTGTAGCAATTTCTGCTGTGTGTTCTGTTTTGGCAATCCCTTTGAATACTCCAACAATAGTCAGCCATCATGTGAGAATCCCATCTTCCTTGGTACCGATCTTCCATAGTTTTTAAGTCTTGATGAAATCTTTCGCCTTGTTCATCGCTTACAGCACCTAAATTCTCTGGAAATCTATCAAGATGACTGTATAGGGAATGAAGCTTTATTCTCATGTTGCAACCTAGGCGCTGGAAATTTTCAAGCATTGTTTCTACTAGATGTTTGTAATTACACGCTTTTTTGTTTCCAAGAAAATTATTCGCAACCATCGTAAATGAAGTCCAGGCCTCTTTCTCAATTTCGTTCATAGAGTTGATGAAATTTGGGTCTCTCATTAAAGTTCTAATTTGCGGTCCATCAAATACACCGGCTTTAGTTTTTTCATAACTAAGTCGTGGAAATTTTTCACATATGTATTGGAAACAGTCACCTTGTAAATCTAAAGCTTTAACATACTACTTCATAAGACCTAGTTTGATGTGTAGTGGTGGAAAAATTATTTTTTCTCTGTCGATTAAAGGTTGATTTATAACATTCTGTTCTCCATCATTTAAGGATATTCTAAGAGGCCAATGTTTCTGACTCCAGTGTTGGTTTCTAGCTCGATTATCCCAGAAGCATAGAAAACACGGAAGCTTTGTATATCCTCTTTGAAAGCCAAGTAAAAAGTTCACAATTTTAAGATCCACACAGATGATCCAGTTATGGTCTGTATATTTTAATAACTTCAGAACCTTTTTAATGTCCTCATATGTTTCCTTTAAGTGGACTGAAAAGACACACTTGAGACTTCTGCTTGAACTGTCGATAAATAAACGCCACTCATTTGGATGATATTGTTCAACACTCATTTCAGTTAGTAAACCTGACACATTGTTACAGTAAACAAACCCACACTCGTGTTTAAAATATTGTACAACATTACTTTCCCTGCTACGATAAAATGTTATCTTCGTATCATGCTCCAGTAAGTTTTTTTTCATTTAATCTTGAAGCTAACAATTCCGATGATTCCTTTGATAGGCCCAAATCTCTTATTAAGTCATTCAATTCCACTTGAGTAAAACGTTGCAGTCCAGAACTAGAAATTAAATTTTCATTGTCTAAATCAACATCCGGGTCTTGCTCCTCAAGAACATCTGGCATATCCCGATCATGCTCGTTCTCAAGTAAAGGAAGTCCTTTATAAATTGGCACAGCTATTTCATTGGAATGAGCAACTGGCCGAATTGCTGAGTCGAGATTTGGATACACGATTTTTTTCTTATTCTTCTTATTATAAGAAGAATAAGAAAAAAGTTCAGAAGTCTGAACTAAACAAAAATAGCAATCATCTATGTGATTTTTCGGTTCACGCCAAATCATTGGAATGCCAAAAGCTAATTTTTGGCATTTTCCCTTGCTCCACTGTTGTAAATTTTCTACACATGACTTACACACTTTATTTGGAGCCCATGAATTGTCCTGATCTGCAAGTTGTACGTAAAAGTATGCAAAGTACACTTTCTTAACGAAATCAGTGATATTTGTCCTTTGACAGGGAACAATAAAGCTGCCACTAATGTAGCAGAAGGAATCTACACTATTGACACATTTTTAAGTAGCAGACATGATGTATTTTCTTCACTGCCGACTAACATGCAATTAATAAGACAAAGAAAACCAGAGACTTTATTGAAACGTTATAAGCGCTCATTATACTTTCACGATCGATTAACGATTGACTGATTTCAATCGTTCTTTGTCTGCTATGACGCATATAGCATTCATTTGTTTTAGACACATCACCTAAATGTATTAGGTTGGTTATCGGGCCTCTCTCACATTCAAAGTGCCAGTACGTGCCATTGCAGGTTCTTACACATTTATTCGCTTATTAACAAGCGAGAGCGGTTAGCACTCCGATTCTGATCTGTGCACCACTTTGAATAATAGGCTATCTCTTTGGGATTTTTTTTGAATTTCTTGATAAAAAGTTAGGAACAGATTATTAAAAGTACATACTTTCAGAAAATAATATTAAAAAATCGATTTTTTTGATCCTCTAAATAGTACTGCCTCCTTAAAACTATCAAAAACTCACAAATTAGCAAAAATAAAATGCCATAGAGGGAAAACCTGACGCGATAGAGAAAAATGGGTTTGATATTTGAAATCAGTGCACCGAAATTAGTAAAAAACAAGTGTCAGATCATAATCAGCAGAAAAAAATTTTTTTTTTGTTGGCCAGTGTAATTACCTGCCTTATAATTCCATGTACGTTCCCATCTCTTTGGTACTCCTGAATGTCTATTCATTTTCCAAGTCAGAACCATATCGTCGCTCCCTCCAACTGGTGGGAGAGATGTTATTATCAACTCTTCTGATGCTATAACCAAATCCCAAACTCTTGAACCTCTTGTTCCCCTCTATTACATGTTGCCTAAGACATTTGACCCTCAAGAATTCTTGAAATTCTATTCCCTTATTGCTACATGCAGCTTCCTCTCCCCCAGTTGATACTACTGTAGTTAAAATCTCCCATAACAATCATTCTTCTTGCACTTGCCAAACTCAACTGTCTAAACATTTCCTGTTCCCCACCCTCTGTACTCCTGGGTCTGTAGCTACACCCCACTAAATATCCTGTCTTGCCTGCCTCTACCTCACACCATATGCTTTCAAAATCATTAGTGTCACTGCCTTCCAGAGTCTCCACTCTTAGAGGACATAGGTCATCACTTATCATAAGCAGTACTCCACCACCATTCTTTCCCTTCCTATCATGCCGAAAAATACCGTACCCAGCGACTTTTATTCCTGTTATTATATCCTCTTCTGTCAACCACGTCTCAGTGATCCCAATAATTTCTGGCCAGGCTGATGCCATCTGCGCCACCAATTCCTCCCCCTTATTCCGGATACTCCTGGCATTAGTATATGGCATATAAATGCCGTTGTTTCTATACACAGCATTATCCCCTCTAGACTCCACTGGGCTCAGTGTTACCCGATGTCATCCCCTTTCTCCCAAGTACCCATTCCCACAAGAGGCCATCCCTGCTACCTTTCTCCTTGGGACACACTGACTTTTTCAGAACAGCAATCTCTCCCGATGCGTCCTTCCTCATTCAAATGCAAGCGGTCTCTTGCATACAATTCCTCTCTGTCCTTAAATGCACTCCAAGCATCCACATATTGCAGTCCTCTCTTGTCACACATTCTAGCTATTATGTCATTCAATATTACCGCTCTTCTGCTCAGTTCGTCTTTATCATACCTAGGCAACACACACACATGCACACGCACGCACGCACGCACGCACACGCACACACACACACACACACACACACACTATCTTTCCTCTCTGTGTCTTCTTTCATACCACCTCAAGCAAGAATCTCATATCTCTCGCTGCCCTGTGTACACCACCACTCAAGTCATTTGTTCTCACCATCACAATCATCTCATCCACCCTTTCACCTCTCTTAACTGCAAAAGCCACCCTTTCTCTCGTTCCTCCTGGAAAACACTCCTCACTCATCCTGTCTTGAACACCACGGATCATTGAGTCCCCATACATTATACCTCTTACCATTCCCTCTCTCCTACTGTTTCCATTTTCTCCTCTTCTACCACTCCCATACCTCTCTCTCATTCTGTCTCTCCTACCGTTTCCATTCTCTTCTCTTCTGGCACTCCCATACCTCTCTCTCATTCTGTCTCTCCTACCGTTTCCATTCTCTCCTGTTCTGGCACTACTGCCATACCTCTCTCTCATTCCGTCTCTCCTACTGTTTCCATTCTCTCCTCCTCTAGCACTCCCATGCCTCTCTCATTCCATCTCTCCTACTTTTTCCTTTCTCTCCTCTTCTAGCATTCCCATTCCTCTCTCTCATTTCGTCTCTCCTACTGTTTCCATTCTCTCCTCTTTTATCTTTCACAAATTTCTCCTCTCTCCTATCATTCCCAAAACTCTCTCTCTCCCTTACTCCGATTTGCCTTGCATTTATCCGTTCCATTCTCCTAATCTCATCTTTCATACTTATCATACTTCTCCCAAGAGATTCCACCTCCTCTTTCAGCTCCTCTATCTCCCTCTGCAGGTCAGTCACTCTAAATCGAAATTCACTCTCCCAAACAAAACCATCTCCTAAACTTTCACAGTCACTCACACCTTCTACACTATCAACTATTATTCTCTCATTCACATTTTTTTCTTCATTCTCTCCTATCACACTACTCGTCTTCCTGTATTCATTTCCCATTCCTGGAGCAACAAGGTCGGTTACTGAGATATCAGCTGCATTTATTTCCTCCCACCGCCTGCACTTTAAACACACACGCACCCCCTCCTCTCTCACAAGCCAGATATCCAATTCCCGAGACGCATACATGCCGCAAATACTGCATGCCACAAACTCCCTTATTATATTGCTTATAATATAGTGTCTAAATAGCTGAGGACTTGGTGACACGCCATTTGCGACTGCAGCTAAATCCGCCACCTTTATATAATGGAACTATCATACCCTCTTTCCATTCACTTTGCACCTTTCCAGAGCTGAGACTTTAAGTTAAACAACTTCATCAAAGGCACTGCCAGTTCTCCTGCACATTCTTGTAGCTGACACACCATCTAGTCCCACTGCTGTATTCACATTGATATTTTTCAATATATTGAGTACCTCCTGTTCATCTACCTCAATTCTCACATCAGCCTCGGTCACATCAGTAACTGCAAAGTCTCCAGTTGGATGATACACTCTTGCTAATCATTTAGTAACTCAGCTGTTTCTTCTGCTCCTGTGACTCTCTTGCCATCAACACTAAATAAAACTATCCTTCCATAATCCTTCTTTATGTCAGACAAGACATAACAAGACACTATATTTTACTATATAGTGGAAAAAAATCTCCTGTAGATTAACTTCTGCCTCTTAGCTAATTTTCTCTTGTAATGTTATTTAGTCTTCCTTATCATACTAGTTACCTTTTTTTCTGGTGCTTTGTATTGCTCATGAGTATGCTGATTTTTGTTTATATTCATTCCACAATGCTTTATTTTTTTGCAGCTCCTGTTTATATTGCTACTCATTCACTTAATCCCCACTGTATTATCTCATGACCCTCATGTGCAGTCTGATATGACTTACTCAGACAGTCATCCCTAATAGAATGAATGAATGAATGAATATCAGAATGCATGAGAAGTGTCTTTGTCCCATTAATCCTTGACACTTCTTATGCACTACTGACATGATGTATTCCTTGTCACTTATTACGCAATTGCACTGCTCCGAGCTGCCACCTTAGTTTGCCATAATTAGCAACTTTGTTGAGTCTCATAAACCCTTTCTTATCTTATATTTCCAGATGCAGTAGGCAACCTCCTGGAACAAGACTGCATAGTCACTTTCCCCTATCAGAGTTAGAGTTGCTACTCTAGTTATAGATAGATCTTCTAATGCTGTTACAGCATCCAACACTCTCAAACCTCTGGTCACTTCCATCACATGTTTGGTAATTTTGTCATATTAACTGTATAAAGCCTGCTTGGTTGTCTGAGTGCTTAGCATATCTGCTCTCTCTACAGCCAAAAGGCTACAGGTTCAATTCCCACCAAGGGAATGGATATTTGTGATTGTCTTTCACCTTCATACATTCATTCATTCATACAAGTATATATACACCATTCCGATATGTAGGTGGGTCACCATGGGAAGAGTAGACTGGACTCTCTTGCAGTGGAAGATGCCTTTACTCAGCAGCGGGTAAGACACATGCAATCTCAACTGTATAAATTCTGTTTTCATCTTATATGTAATTCCCTTTTCTCCTTCTATTCTATATTCTCCATAGCTGAAGTCTCCCATGATAATTGCTCAGCCTGCACTCATTGTACTAATCTACCAATGTTTGGCATCCTCATCTTCCTGTGGACCCACAAGTCTATAGCAGCAACCAATATATTTTGTCTGATTTTTCTCTGTCTCACACTAGACAGCCTCAAATGGAACCATCTCCCTGAAATCTATAATCCTCCTTAATGTCTATATTTGTTGGTTGAAGTTCGTCAGCTATCATTAATAATATCCCTCCTTACACACTATTCCCTCTATCATCTCTGAAAAGGCAGTATCCCTTACATTCTTCCCCTGTAAGTACATAGTTTTCTGTCATCCAGGTCTCACTGATGCCAATAATTTTTGGCCATGTGAAGCTGACCTATGCCAAAAACCACTCTCATTTATTTCTGATATTTCTGCCCTTTGTCTATATACATTTCAATATCCTCTTGGGCCCATAATTACCCTTGCATAGTGTCATTTCCAGCCCATTCAGATTTGAAACCTGGGGATTTGCACCATGCTGTTCACAGTGATTTCTGCACTCACACTCATTTATCTCAGGGGTGGCTATTTCCACATGGTTATTCCTGCATTTATACCCATTTATCTCAGGGAAGGATGTTCTCCCCCACCACCACCACCACCACCCTCAATATCTCTAGTTTCCCTGATTTTGCATGTCCAAATTCTCACTGGACAACACTTTCTCTAAACATCTAATTACAGAACCATTTAAATACAGTCCATCAGGCATATACAAGTCCTTTGGCCCATCACATCCACTCCACACATCTATAATCTTCACACCATTATTCCTGCACAATCTTCTCATTGACTCATTAGCAATCATGGCTCTTTGTCTCAGTTCTTTCCTATCATACCATGTCAGCTCGCTTTCCAAATGCCACACACACACACATATCTTACAAGACACTTCTGAAGCTGTTGAACCGAGTTTTAATTCATTAAGAAAACAAGAATGAATTACTTAGTGAAGCTGCAAACTAACATCCTTGATCATTGCATGAAACATGTTTTTGTCACTTCCTTAAGTACACTTTTTTTTTACATCCAGTCCAAATACAGTACTTTCTCT
This sequence comes from Typopeltis vanoorti, assembly GCF_054136105.1. Lineage (NCBI taxonomy): Eukaryota > Metazoa > Arthropoda > Arachnida > Uropygi > Thelyphonidae > Typopeltis > Typopeltis vanoorti. Next base: position 23,402,527 of record NC_143560.1, on the reverse strand, counting down.
TTACTCCCAGTTTCTCACACTTTTATATTTTTCCCATTCACTTTTTCTTTCCTTCTTTCATCTACTGTACCACACACCAATCATTTCTCCATTCACTCAAATTCACATGCTATTTTTCAGTGCACTGTCACCTGATCATCCACATCATTACTTTCATTGACTTCCATCATACTTTCATTTTTATTTCATACACCATCATTTACTGCTTCCAATATATTCTCTACAACACTTTCATAATCCTGCTTTACATCCTTAATATCACTTACTTCATTTTCCAGCTTTCAACATGACTCATACTTTTTTTGCACTCGTTCATGAAACATTTCTGACTCTCTCTCTCTCCACTTTCATACTACGAGCCATTCACATGAATCCATTAAACATAAACCCAGTATCACACTAAATCCTGCATATTCATGTCATGGAATGTTGAAGTCTTAGCCACCATTTCTCGTGTAAGCATCAGTGTCCTTAATGTAGAATGCTTTTGAAATAATATCAAGTAATAATAGTGACAATTAAACAAATGCACTTAACAACATAATCGGAAAAAAAAAAAAAAGAAAAAAAAAAAGGAAGAAACCAACCACCACCAGTAATGATTAGCAATATCACAAATATTTACTAAAAGTAAGGGCTTATCTAAATAACATTGCCACTTTTAAGTGCAATTCTAGCACCTAGTGGACGATGCTAGATGAAGTGGTATAGATGTTTAAATATTGCAAAATTTGAATTCAAATATAATGAGGATGGCTGAGTGGCTAGAATATCCTCTCTCCAGCCAAATGGTTGTGGGTTCGTTCCTGCCATGGGAATGGATGTTTGTGATTGTCTGTGAAAATACTGGTGGTGGTAGTGGACAGTAGATGGCGTTGGTGTAGATGATGTGGTTGTGGATGAGGTTTAGTGGTGGAGATGGAGAGTAGGTGTCCTCCCTCAATGAGTCTTGGACTCCCTGGAGTGTCAAATAATAATAAATTAGATAGGATATCAGCCTGTATTACACAAACATGTGCAAGGAAATTGGCAGCGCCTCTGACCAAGAGACTGTAATTTAAGCCTCAGTTTTGGAAAGGTGTTTAAGAAGTGGAAAGAGCGAAAAATAGTTTCATTGCATAAGAGAGAGAGGCTCCAAAACAGACAGCAGATTATAGGCCAATCAGTATGTCAGGCATCCTTCACGTGGATCATCTTCAAGGCTGGTACGCCATGTTTAAACTTTGCAGCCCATTTCTTAATTGTCAAAATTGAAGGTGAAGAGTGCCCATAAACGTTTATGAACTTTGAACGAATTTCTTTTGGTGTTAAACCTTCTTTTACAAAGAAGTTTATAGCTGCATGATACTCAGTTTTATCTATTTCAAGGGATTTCCAGCTTTCAACATGACTCATACTTTTTTTGCACTCGTTCATGAAACATTTCTGACTCTCTCTCTCCCCACTTTCATACTACGAGCCATTCACATGAATCCATTAAACATAAACCCAGTATCACACTAAATCCTGCATATTCATGTCATGGAATGTTGAAGTCTTAGCCACCATTTCTCATGTAAGCATCTTTTGCTTCAGACATCTGTATGAAACAAACTGCTTGATAGAATGACTTGCAATTTCACATGGATGCTTATGACAGACTTACCAAGTTACCATGGATGCTTATGACAGACATACCAACCATATACCAAGTTCCATGTGACTGCCATCATTGTTACTTTGGACAAACCGGACGCTGTATAGAAAAAAGAATACAAGAACATCAATCTTATATTCTTCACAACAAATCCGATAAGTCTGAATTGACTCAACATGGAATAGAGACAAACCACAACATTCTCTGGTCCAAAACTCATCTTCTACACAGATGTTGGTATAAATTTGAATGCCTATTCAAAGAAAGTGTTGAGGCCTTACTTCAATGCCCTAACTTGAATCGGAATGACTGCATATCCTTGTCAAAAATATGGGTTGATCCAAATAACACATTAATTTATTTTATTTTTTTTATTTTTTTTTTTTTTAAATTAAGACCTTAGATACTATATATGTCTAATGATATCTTTAATATGATTTTATAAATTAAGCTTTTTGTATGATATTGCAAATTTATACATGTAATTTATTCTGCACTCTTATGTTTATCTTTCTTCAGTGAAATGATATCATGATTAGCGATGCAACATCACGCGGCTCGGCTCGTTCTCATTTTGAATGATCAATTGTTTGTATTACCTTCTAAAAAAGTGTTTCCTGTCAAGCCACTGATGATAGCTTGTTATTTTCAAACTGAAATATTTGGCAATATATTAAATATATTTTTCTTGTGCTAACGTATTGATAATTCTTAATTTCATGTCACAAGTTTCTCTCAAAAGTAGAGTTCATTGCAAAGTATAGATTCTCTGTCAACTCATTTTTGTATGTCAGCTCTTACCAACTTTTCTGAAATCTTCACCATCACTCCAAACATACTGCTAGGTCTATAGTTAAGCATATTAGTCTTTGCACCACTCTTGTGCAATGGAATTATCATACATTGTTTTTACTTCTGTGGAATTTTCCCTGTGCTTAGACTGAAATTATACAGGTCAAATCCAGTTGAGCTGAATACTCTTTTAGCATCCATGATGATATTCCATCAGATCCTATTGCTAAGTTTTTGTTTGGTTTATCAACAGTTCTAGTATCTCCTTCTCATGCATCTGATTTCCTACAGATCAGTGGAGAGGTTGCAGTGGGCTCCATGTTGCATACACCAGGTTGATAGCTTTTTCAAAATGGACACTCATTAGTTATGTATTTATTCATTTTGAGATAACTCATTAGACATTATAGGTGCAGGCAAAGACAGCATTTATTGAATTGAAATGTACATATTGAATAAAATCTTTGTTTTACTCATTTCTTCCCATAATCCTTATTGTTTAGTTTTTGTAACCATATATTATACCATTTCCTTCCTTACCTTTTAGATATTGATGAGTGTCTTGAACGGAGAGGTATTTGTCAAAATGGTAGATGTCACAATCTCCAGGGGAGTTTTCAGTGTTCCTGTAATGTTGGATACTATCTCTCACCAGCTGGAGACCAGTGCATTGGTATGCAGTTTGTAAATTTTAGTGTATTTTTTTATCCATATTAAAATGAAACGATGGCAGGTATTCATTAGTTAATTTACAATAATCGTCAGAAATTTTTTATTTTTATAGTAAGCTTCAAGTGATATTCAATTATATTTTATTGTTAAAAGTTTATTTTTATGAATCAGTTTTAAGGTTATTGTTTATTTATTTATAGTTGTATTAAAACCACCTTAATATAATTAATGAAGTTTTAAATTTATTTATTTGCAAAAGATATTGATGAATGCAGCCGCAGTCCTGGTATATGTTCCAATGGTACATGTGAGAATACTGCAGGATCATATAGCTGTATTTGTCACCAAGGTTTTCAGCTATCATCAAGTGGAGACTGTTCTGGTAAATTTATATACTGTTATTTAGTATAATTATAGTTTAGTATCACTTTTACCAGTCATTTATGTAAAATTTGAAATTTCACATGTATCAAATAGCACACACTGGCTTATTTGTTTGAAATTTTTAAATACTATATGTCAGTCATTCCTAATATATAGGCCACATAACAATAAAGCTTGTGTCTTTATGCTGTCATCCAGGTATAAATAAACTCTTTATATAACTCTGCATTCTTTTTCAGATCCTATGAATTGGTCAAAATTCAAGGTTGGTAGATACATATTCATTACAAATGAGATCTTAATAAATGCACTTTCCAAAATAATTGTAGCAGCATTATTCTGATCAGCTTTGTGAATTTCAGTGCACTCATTAGATTTTCTTTCTTTAATTGATAAAAAAAAGCACCAAAGTGGAATTAAAAGTTAAGGATTTCTGAGAAAGAAATTTTTATTATAATTATTTAACTATTCATTACTTATTGTTACTATTAATATTTATATTAATAAGTAATAATATTTTAATAATTAATATCAATAATCTTATTCACATATTCATCAATAATCTTATTCAATTTATAAATAACTTGATTGATAACAATTTGATGTAATCAACTAGCATTAATTGTTAATGTTATTAATTCTTAACATCAATTAATTAATAACATTACTTATTATTATTAGTAGTAGTAGTAGTCAAAAGTAACTGTGCAAAGGCATGCATTGAAATAATGAATGCAATTCATCAACTGCAATTGATATTGCTATAAATCTGAATGTGTTGGTAATGAAATTACACAAGGGTAACTGTGGGACCAGAGGATGTTGAAATGCATGTACACAGGTCCCAGAGGTATGAAAAATAAAGGAGAGGAGTTTTTCAAATGAGTCATCTCAACATAGCCAAAGAATATCAGAATTAGTGAGGCCGGGATGATAGAAAATGATATAGTTACAGGGATAAAATGTAATGGATATTGTATTTTCTGAAGAAGAACTTCATCCAAGAAAAATAGAAGTTAAGGAGGACTATAGATCCAAGGAAGATGGTTCATTTGAGATGCTTCAGACAGAGGCCAACAGAACAAAATATATTGTTGGTTGCTGCTCTGGACCTGTGAATCCAGAGGAAGATGAGGATGCTAGGCATCAGCAGATGAGTACAATGAGTGCAGGGTGAGTAGCTATCATGAAGGATTTCAACTATGGGGATGTAGATTAGGAGGATAGGGCACATGGCAAGATGGATGGAATTTATACAGTTACTGGGATAATTACCTGAAACAGCATCTGATGGAGGGGACAACAGATTTCAGAGTATTAGCTCTTGCAATAGCATCAGAGGATCTATAAATAATCACAGTACAAAGTTTAATTCCAATTGGGAAAGTGATCATACAGTCTTGTTCTGGTAGTTTGCTCATCATGTGAAATTCTCAATCAAGAAATAGTTTATGTGGAACTATAAAGTTGTTAATTATGGCCCACTTAGGTAACAGCTCAGAACAGTGCCATGGCATGAGAAGTTAACAGGAAAGAATGTCATAGTGCATAGGAAGTAGCCAGAGAGACTAGTCATGTCAGACTGCACATCCAGGGTCATGAGGATAAACCAAATATGGATAAGTAGTTATATAAAGCAGGAAATGAAAAAAAAAATGTGGAAGGAATATAAAGGAAATATGATCAGCAATGCTCATGCATGATGTGAATCACTGGCAAGAAAGGTAACTAGTATGGTAAAGCTTAAATCAGATTATGAGAGAAAATTAGCTAAGCAGGCCTCACTCTGTAGCAAGGAAGAAAAAGAATGATTATGGAAAGATAACTTTACTCAGTGTTGATGACATAAAAGTGAGAGGAGCAGAAGATACAGTTGAGTTACTAAATGATCACTCTGCAAGTGTCTATCATCCAGGTGGAGACTTTGCAATCACCGTCACCAATTTGACTGAAGCTGATATCAAAGTTGAGGTATACAAATAGGAGGTACTCAACGTGTTGAAAAATGTCAATGTAATACAGCCATGATACTGGACAGTATGTCAACTCATCTATGAGAATGTGCAAGTGAATTCGCAGTGCCTCTGATGAAGTTGTTTACCAAGTCTCTCTTTCCAAATGCCACACACATATCTTATGGGACACTTCTGAAGCCTTTGAACTGAGTTTAAATTCATAAAGCAAACAAGCCTGAATTACATCAGGTGCAACTGATATTTTTAAAGGGTTCAAAAAAAAAAGTACACACCAAGTTAAAATGCCCTGATTGACTGATGCATCTCTGTGCCTTATGATGCATATAAAAAATTGTTCTCTGCAAACCATTAAAAATAAAGCAAGTCATTGCATTGAATTCTACCAAAAACCGCACAAACTTTTTTGGTTACCTATATATATATATATATATATATATTATATATATATATATATAAGTAAGATATTTTTCTTAGATGTTTTTGGTCACTACAGGAATTAAATGTACAATTCTGAATGTTTTTATTTTTATAAAATACATTTATTATTATTATTATTATGGATTTGTTAAGGGGCACTCTTGCTTTAGTATAATAAATTTAGTTTAATCCTTAATCCAAGTGAGCAAACAAAGTTTGCACCTGAAAGTATCTTCAGGACTGGGGTAAGGTAGTACAACACCGGGCAACTCGTTGCAAAGGTGGAGCAAGCTAATATCATTCCTATCTCCCATAATGCAAAACACATCTCCTTGCGGATATGTATAATGTTATGCATTAAGGGAAGGGCCACTACCCAGATTAGTTTCAACCTTTATTGAGGTCTCTTTAGTGGGAGTCAGGCCCAAGTGGAGATACCAGGCAGAAGCATTAGCAAGGTCATCTCTACCTATAAGAGTTGCCAAACGGTGTGCCACCTTTTTATTAAATTACTCTGGATTTAGAGAAAGATGTTGAAAGTTTATTTTTCACTTTTTTAGACTGTAATAAATTTAGTTTAATCCTTTATCCAAGTGTGGTGGAACAAGCCAACATCACTCCTATCTCAGTATCTCCCATAATGCAAAACACGTCTCCTTGCAGATATGTATAATGTTATGCATTAAGGGAAGGGCCACTACCCAGACTAGTTTCGACCTTTATTGAGGTCTCTTCACTGGGAGCCAGGCCCAAGTGGAGATACCAGGCAGTCCCTTAATACATAACATTATACATATCTGCAAGGAGATGTGTTTTGCATTATGGGAGATACTGAGATAGGAGTGATGTTAGCTTGGTCCACCTTTGCAACGAGTTGCCCAGTGTTTTACTACCTTACCCTAGTCCTGAAGATACTTTCAGGTGCAAACTTTGTTTGCTCACACTTGGATAAAGGATTAAACTAAATTTATTATAGTCTAACCAAGAGAAAAATAAACTTTCAACATCTTGCTTTAGTAATATGATTACCTTTTTTTATAATAATGTGACAAGAGTGGTTGATGAGGGAAAGGCATTTTCTGCCATTTTTTTCGATTTTTCAAAGGCATTTGACAAGGTGCCACATTATAAGCTGATATTTAAGTTGCAGAACATGGGTTTATAGGTCAGGTTAGTCAACTGGATTCAGGATTGGCTATCTGATAGGTATCAGAGAGCTGTATTGTTTAACCTTTATATCAATGACACTGTCAATGGATTGCAGGGGGATATTCAGTGGTTTGCAGATGATGTGTAGCTACGAAGGGTTATTAGTAATAGTGCAGATGTGGCAGCCTGCAAGAGGATTTCAATAAACTGGACAAATGACTTTCACTTTTGGGGCTTTCAGTTTAATGCAGCTAAATGTTAAGTCTTGAAGTTTGGGATACATCAGTGGGAGGCAGCATACTCTGTTGGACTGTATGTGCTTGAGGAAGTAGGGGAGACAAGAGATCTGGGGGTGATGATTAATAGAAACCTGAAATTCAGGGAAGATATTGCACAAGTGGTGAAGGTAACCATGAAATACCAATCAGGACACTGACCTGAAGAGATAAAAGAGTTGTCATTCCATTATATAAAGCACTGACCAGACCAAACTTGGACTATTGTTCTGAAATTTGGTCCCCAGGATTTGAAGGGGATAAAGTAATTGTGGAAAGTGTACAGAGGTGGATAACAAAGATTGTTTCAGGACTGTACAATATTAGTTATGAGGATCTGCTGAGGGATGTGGACTGCAGAATTTGGTAGAATAGAAGAAGGAGAGGTGATATGATTGAGACTTTTAAACTGTTGAGAGGTAGTTACATGGTTGACACTGGGAGTTCTTTTGCTTGGTGGAACAGGGGGGAAGGAGCAAGGACAAGGGGCCATCCCTGGAAATTACGAAAGGAAGCGTGAGCAACAGGGTGAGGAGTGGTTCCTTTGCATAGAGGGTGGTTGAACCATGGAATGCATTGCCTGATAGAGTGGTAAGAGCACGAATGGTCAGTGAGTTCAAGATGGGGTATGATAGATTTTTTGTTTTCTAAGAAATACCTCCCACTCTGAGTCTTTTGACTCCATGGAGGCCTGAATCAGAATAATAATAATTATTATTATTATTATTATTATTAAGAGAGACTTGCAGAGAATCAGCAACTCATCGAGGGAAGCCATACTCTTCACGCCAGCTGTCATACCTTTTTTTTTTAATTCATTCGTGCTACTTTCACACAAACAACATCCAACAGCGATGACATTCATTCTCAACTTCCAAGGATATCCTCACAGTCTTTCCCCACCCTCCATAAAATAAAAAATTCCATCAACTGAAATCTTGTATGACCTTTTCATAAATTTGTACTTCTCAGTCATATCACCTCTCTTTCTCCTGTTTGCTAGTGCTGCAGCCTACAAATTCTCCATCTGTCTTCATAATTAGTATTCCTCTTTCCTGATATCATTTTTGACACTCTCCTTTGCACTGTATCAGAATCACCATGGAAATCAGGAGACCAAACCTGTTTGCAAGAGTCCAAATGAGGTCTTATCAAGCCCTTATAATGAGACAAAATGACTTCCTTATATTTACATGTCAAGGTTTGTTTCAGCATTGCAATTAATCTCTGAATTTTATTTACAATTTTTGTTATATGACTATTGAATGCCAACTTCCTGTCTACTAAAATCCAAGATCCCTAGCCTGATACGACCAACGGATAGCCATTTTCACATGTCCACAATTCCACCCTATTCAAATTATTCTGAAAGTACTGCATGTCAGCAGCACTCTTGATTACTCTACCTGTCTTTGCATCACCAACAAATAGCTGTAAGTCGCATGTCAAATCCTTCTCAATGTCATTAATGTATAGATTGAATAACAATGTTCAAAGGATTGATCCTTGAGTCACACCACTGGTTACCTTGAATCTTGCAGATTTGCAACCCCCCATATACGACTTTTTGACATCTGTCAAGAAGTCATCCTCTTATCCATGCTAATAGTACATAATCTAATCGCAGATTCTCCAGTTTATGCAACAGTTTTCCATGCTGTATTCTTCAAAAGCCTTAGCAAAATCCAAAAGTATCATGGTGTATCCAGTCCCATTGTCTATCTCAGTGGTAACATTATTATAGAATGTGAGCAAGTTGCTAAAACATGACCTTCCCTTAATAAACCCATGCTGATCATTGCAAAGTAGAGATTCTCTGTCAACCCATTTCTGAATGCAAACCCTAACCAACTTTTTAAAAATCATCACCACTCCTGAGATACTGATTGGTTAATTAAGTTGGATACAATGGTCTTTGCACTACCTTGTGCAATGAGATTACCATACATTCTCTCCACTCCTGTGTATCTTCCCTGTTTTGAAATTCAAACTATATAGCTTGATGAAAGGAGTAGCCAGTTCAGCTGGACATTCTTTTATCATCTGTGTGATATCCCATCAATTCTTACTGCAGAATTCTTGTTCAGCTTGTGCAACAGCTCTAGTACTTCCTCTTCGTACCCATGAGTTTCCTCATACAGTGAAGAGGTAGCAGTGATGTCGGTGTTGCATATATCACTGTTGATAGCTTTAGAAATGGTTTATCATTAGTTGAACAATCACTTCTGCATCAGTCATCTGCATACCATCTGCATTCAGCAGAGTTATTCAAGATCAAATTCATTCTTTCTTTTACTTACTCATAGGAACATTTGACAGAAAGGTTATTATTATTATCATGCGACCTCCATGTAGTCAGAGACTCATCATGGGAGGTACACACTATTGCACACAATGCTCATCCAACCATGCTTTAAAGTGATTCATTGTGTCTACATTCACAACACACACTCAGGCAATGCATTCCACTTACCAGCCACTTTCCATGTAAAGAACCTGCTTCTCACTCCTCTCCTCACACCCACCTTATACAGTTTCCAGTGATGGCCTCTTGTTCTAACCCCTCTCCCATTCTACGAAAAATCACTTTGATGTCAACCTGATAACAACCTCTGACTAGCTTATACATCTCTATCATACCCCCCCCCTTCCTTCCTTCTATTCAAGAGCTTTGCATCTTATATTCTCTCAATCTGTCCTTGTACTCTACATTCCAAAGACCAATTACACCCTCCATGGAGTTAGCAGAGTCATCGTGGGAAGTTTATTCAACTGACAACATATTTATCATTACAAATATTAAAATACTTAACATTCCTTTCATTAACCACACATTCTGGTAATACATTCCATTCACTGACAGTTCTCTGTGTAAAAAATCTACTCTTCACAACCCTCTTCACCACATTCTTACATAACTTCCAAGGATGGCCTCTGGTTTCCCCCCTCTCACCTTCTACTCTGTTTATAATCCCATCTGGATTAATCTGATAAAATCTTCTCACTAATTTAAATATCTCTCTATGTTATCTTCCTTCTAACCACCAAACTCTGCAATCCACATTTCTTCAACCTCTTCCCATAGGAGAAATTGAAGTTGAACTATAATGTGCAGCATTTGCAACACTTGCAATGTGCCCTCTAAACTTCAGTCTACTATCAACCATCATTCTCAAATCTCGAATCTCATCCAATTCCTGTAGTATGGCACTGTCAGTATAGTATGCAGCCTTAGATTTCTGCACTCCAAAATGCAACAGCTTACACTTATTAATATTAAAACCAACCCCACTCAACTCATGCTCAACTCACCTACCCAATGTACTGATGCTAACTGACTACAGAGCTTCCTATAATCACCCACTTTATACTTCCACACACATATATCAATTTTTGGCAGTAGCCCTTTCTTGTTTCACCACTTCCCAAACAAGTACTTCATGATCATTCTCACCAGTGTCAACACTGCCACCAGCTGGTGACATCTTGTAAAGTTATCACCAAATCCAAAACATTAAAGTCCCTAGTTGCTTCAGTCACATGCTGCTTAACATATTTATCTCTCATAAACTCAACAAACTTGCTCTCCTTGTTTCCATGCACCAACACCTCCTTCCTTTCTGTATTTCTGTAATTAAAGTCTCCATCAGGATCACCTTTTTTTTCTTTTTACATGTTCAACCAATTTGCCTAAGCATTTCACAATCGGTATTCTCCATATTCCCTGGCCTATAACAGCATCTTATCAGATATTATTATTATTACGTAACATTTCCAGGGAGTCGAAAGACTCATCAAGGGAGGGAACTACTCTACAACTCTTCACCAACTACAACTAACCACAACTACATCAACGCCATCTACCACTACCACTAGTATTTCAACAGACAAAGTCAAACATCCATGCCCATGGCGGGATTCGAACCCCGCAGTCTTTTGGCTGGAGAGCAGATACCCTCACCACTCGGCCAACCAGGCTGGCCTATATACTAGCCTGTTAATTTCAACTTAACCCACATGGATTCAAAATCTGTGCATGCACTATCAACTTCCACACTTTGTGAACAGAATTCCTCTGCAGTCATTATCAACACTTCTCCTCCTCTTTTCACATTTCTATCCTTCTGGAAAATTATATATGCTTCCATTTGTATTCCCGACATCACATCCTCCTCTGACAACCAAGTTTCACTTATTCCAATTATCTTTGGGCATACTGACGCAATCAGTGCAACAAACTCAGCTCTCTCGTCCTTACATTTGTGTACAAACATAACAATCCCTGTGTCTGCAGAAACACCATTCTGCTAGCACCAATATTCTCTATTTTAGCTTCTATACCACATCTCTCTCTCTTCGGTCTAACCCCTCCTGTTTCCCTGATCCTGACTCTAATTTCCATTCCTACCTTCTCATCATCACCTTTATGCATTTCATCACCTTGTGCTCTGCAACCACATCTTCAACCTCATATCCATCTTCCTCCTGTCATACAATCCATTTAGTTATGCTATCTTGCTTAACCAGCTGGAATTATCATTCAGGCTATTTATGTTTATAAAGTTGGCACATTGCAGTCTGTTTGAACTAGAGGACAAGACTTGTGTATGACTGAAACTTATAAGTTGGTTATGTGTTGTTATTAGATTAACATGCTGGAGATATTTAATAGAATGGATGGAGACTGAGGTAGAAGAAGAGGCCATTCCTGGAAGTATTATTATTATTATGTGACACCTCCAAGGAGTTCAAAGACTCATCGAGGGAGGGCACTTACTCTACACCTCTCTGTCTCTACCAACTACAGTGAACTGCAACTACCATCATCATCTACATCAATGCCATCTACTGCCCACTACTATTTTCACAGACAATCACAAACATCCATGCCCATGGCAGGAATCAAACCTGCAGTCTTTTGACTGGACAGCAGATACACTAACCACTCAGCCAACCAGGCAGGTATATAAGGAGACTATGAGCAATGCAGAGAGGAGTACTTCTTTGCATTGTGAATAGTTTGTGAGGAATTCTTTGCCTGAGAGTGTTTTGAATGCTAAAATGGTGACTTAATGTAAATGCACAGTTCTACAGTCATAGTTTGTGTGACAGTTGTATTCTTCTGTGATGAGTCTATTGACTCTCTGGAGATCTAACTTTACTACTACTACTAATAATAATAATAGTAATGAAGATTTCACTGAATATGCATCCAAAAATAAAATCAGCATGCTCAAAACCAATTGCTCCACTATAATGATACCCCAATATCTATTGTCATGTCTTGATACTTGTTTCCGACTAATATTTAAAATTATACCTATATAAGTACTACTATATTATACTGCTAGACTACAATATAAGTAAATATAAACAAAAATGGTTAGAACATCTAAATTGACTGGACAATAGCAGACTGACAACAATATATTATGGATATAAAATAAATGGAAAAAGAAGAATTGGAATACCAAGGAAGCAATGGTGTGAGACTGAGACAGGCCACTTGGCCTAAAATCCATGATGAGAAGAAGAAGACCTCATAGGATATATTGCAGGTACTGAACTGCTCTTGGAAGAAGAAAAACTACCAGTTACAGAAATTCTTGGTACATAAATTCTTAAGAGTTGAGCTTTTTTTTTTCTTTTTTTCAGCCAGATTTTTAAGTGAGTATTGTACCAGAAAAGTATAGCAAGAAGTGAGTCCTTTTTTTTTTTTCCTGAGCTGCAAGTTTAAACTTATTTGTTGAAATAAGTTTAAATTCTTAAAGAGAATATTCAGATGTTTACTACTGATCTGATGATATAAAAATGGGGAGATACTTAATGAATGATGCTCATGTCATATCTATATGGGAGTATTTCAGTAACTGATTATGAGCAGACATTGATGCTGCTTAGCCCATGTGGAACTAAAGAGGTTATTGGTACATTTCAAACTTTCTTAGCTGATCTTTAATAAAATAAAAGCTGATCTTCCTGATCTTTCACTTCCTGATCTTTCCTCACACAAACGAACATTCTCCACTAGGTCCATGAGCAACCCAGCCGATGTGGTTCCCCCACAGTAACAAAAGATGAACTATCGCTGGCAATTCAACAAATTAACCCTAACAAAGGAGTGGGGATAGACGGAATCAGACCAAAAGACATCAAGAAACACTCACCCAACCTATGTCCAGTTATATAAAAACTGTTAAATAAAATCTTCAAAACGGGACACATACCTGAAACACTAAAGACTGCATTAATCACATCCATACACAAACATGGAAAAAGAAACATAAGTAATTACAGATCCATCACCACATTGTCTGTAATCAACCAAATCATGGAGCACATTGTACATTGCAAACTCTCTACATACGTTGAAAAATTTCAAATCATACCCAAAACACAATATGGCTTTCAAAAAAATAAAGGAACAGCAACACTCCTGGAAGATTTCACAGACCTAATAAATGCTGCATTGGATAAAAACAGAATAACATTAGTTGTATTCATTGACATAACAAAAGCATTTGACACACTAACACACACAAAACCTTGTTAACGAAAGTAATGTATATCGGAATCGGAGGTCATCTACTCCAGTGGTTTAAAGCATATATGAAAAACAGGACGCATATCACATGCATAGGATCAGCGTACAGCAAAGAGTTATTACTGGTAACCTGTAGAGTACTGCAAGGAACTGTCGTATCTCCCATTCTATTTAACATATACATACACGATATAAGCCATCGTCCATTAAAAAGTAAAATCTTCCAGTATGCAGACAACACAGCCATAGTATCCATTCACAACAACGCAAATATCGTTTACACAAATATGCAACACGACATCAATCAAATCACTAACTGGTTAACCGAAAACGGTATATATATATATAAACCCTGGGAAACAAAGCTAATGATGTTCAAAAACCCCCAAACCCTGCCCATAGATCTCGGACTTCACTTCGATGCTGATCAAAGTTGGAATAGCCATATAAACTATCTACACACCAAGATTAGGATAATAGCAAGTAAACTATACCGATTAAGACATAGCCCCAATGCCTAAAAATACTAATCTATAAAGCACTATGTGAAAACATTTTAAGACACGCAATCACATTATATGCATTCTGCGCAGACTACAGACTTAACAGGTTACAATGGTTGCAAGATAAAATGGTAAAACCACTACACAGTCATGTTAAAACATTACTACAGCCCAACCTATAGAGTAACCAGAACAACATACCAGATAACAATACTACAGTCAACAAACTACATAACATATGTACAACAATCACTACGGCAAAGCCACCCAAAACTTCTACATACCTGACATGATAAACAAACTGCCGTTCGACGACAGAAACCTTAGGACATACAGAGAGCTGAAACAGGTGCTATATAAATATTATAGCGAGAATGAAAATTAGAGAAATTCCTGTCTCTCTCTCTCTCTCTCTATCTCTCTCTCTCTCACACACACACACACACACACACACACGCAAAACCTATGACAAACCCCTCTCAATAAACACCATTACAAGGACACACAAACACACCATGTCCAAATCCAACCCTACTTGCAAAAAAAAAAAAAAAAAGTTAAACTGTGTAATAGCAGTTAAAGCCTTCCAAGCACATACCAACAAACAGTAAAATCAACACCTGGCTTGGGACCAGTATAGAAACATAACCATGAAACCACCGCCATCTATTATCTTCCTCAGATAAGCTCTGCAAAGCTTTGAGGAAGAAATCAGAAATGCCTCCCGAATTATTATTATTATTATACTAGTTATTCACTAAAAAAAAAAAAATTCTGCATAATCATCACTGTTAATATTAGAACATATGTTGTAAATGCATAATACAGAGGCAAAGAATGTTATTAAAATTATTAACTGAACTCCAATGTAGAAAAATTTTGTAAAATTATACTCAAGATAACTATTGTACATATATGTATAAATATTCTAGCAATGAATAAAAATATTATTTATAAAAAAAATTTTTTAAAAAATCACATGACACCTCCAAGGATTCATTGTGGGAGAGCATACTACTCTACTCCACTACACATATCTCAGTGTCTCCCCTACTATTTAATTCTCCAAATACTTGCTACTATCAATGCTATCACCGTCAACACCAGTATTTTTTGTCTGCAAATTGCATGTCTTCTCATGGCTGATGTGCCTATACGTGGGATGAAAAACTGAGTTTCTGAGAGGAAAAACCTTTCTACCTCCATATGAGATTGACTAACTCACCTTCCATTGAAAAATCTCAGATAAAGATTTCTGTCATCATGACGAAAATCAAACTCAGGTTTATTTCCAATCAAAGGATGCAATGTTCTGCTGTTCTTCCATTTGCGCTATGGAGCTGCTAATAGATTATTTCCTTGATGATTTTTTTTATTGCATAGATAGACATATAAAGAAAAAAATCCATTCTCTGAAATTGTATAAGAAATGGATATGTGGTGAGAGAAAGGAATTAAAAGCAGACTTTTCACTTGGAAATTGGCAGGTGAATGATGCATTGCTGGAGAGAAGATTGAGAACATGGAAACAATGAACTAAATTAAAATCTATGTTGACAGAAGTGGTAACAATGTCTTTTGACTTCATAGTGATCTTCTAATAAATATTAATAAATGATAATAATGTAATAATTATGATTTGCAATTATACCCTTTCAGATATTGATGAATGTAGAACTCGATATGGGATATGTCTCAATGGACGCTGCAGAAACACTATTGGCAGCTTCATTTGTCAATGCCAGGAGGGTTACACCCTTAGTACTGATGGTAGAAGTTGTGTAGGTAAGTTATAGTTTTTTTAATTTGAATGGTGTTATACACTTAACTAATACACTACTCAATTTTGTATTATCACCAAACATCTGAATATTTCTCTTTGATTCATTTCCTGTATCATTTATGTAAAAATCATAGAGCAGTGGTCCTAGCACAGATGCCTGCAGCACAGTGCCAGTTACTTGCTTTCTCATGGATTCTGCTTCTCTATATATTCTTTGAGATATCTCTTTAACCACTCATATCCATATCATCAAATTCACATCAACTCCTGTTTTCTCTAGTTTATGTGTGGTGTGGGTTCCTACACCACCACCACCACACATAAACAGAGTAGCATGTGGTATGGAACATTTTTTTTGCAAAGACACCTGGATGTCTCTGCAGTCTAGCAATATTATCAAGTAGCCATTCCAGTTTTCCAATTCAACCACCACTCTATTTATAAAAAAGTAAGTAAATTGCTATGCGTAACGATGCTTCCCATCATATTCTTATCCACCCATCTTTGGCTAACTTTTTAATACCATTACCACCATTCCCAGTATACTGATTCATCTATTGCTACTGCAGTCTTGAAGCCCCCTCCTTCCACTTCCTTAGTACCTCGTTACCAGAGCTGATTTGCCATTGCTAATTTTTTGCACATTCTTATAATAAGCAACCTGTAACTGTCAGATTTTAGGGAAAGACACCTTATACTAAAATATTAATTTAAAAACTTTAATTAATACTTCCTATATTTCAGTAATGTTACATTACTCTTCAGCAAACATAAAAATAATAATATGTGCATGCAGGCACTAACACTAAACAAATATGGCTGAAGAAAACAACTGAAGTCGGTCCTAAAGGTGTCCCCTAGTGGGTTAAATTGGGTTGTATTGGCTGTTGGGTTGATGCTTTTAGAATGCAAGCTTCCCATATTTGGGGCAGTCTCATGCTTCCAAATTTCTTGAGGTTTGGGGAGTTTTTTAGAGCTGAGGCTGATTCCAGGAATAATCTCTCATATTTAACTTGTTGCGGTGTAGTAAAGTGGCTTTCTTCCAGTGTATTTTGTGGTGGGTGTCCGAAGCATGGTCAGCAAGTCCTGAGTGGCTGTATTGGTGGAACTGGATGTAGTCCTTATGTTCAGATATCCTGATATTGGCTGTCCTGCCTGTTTGGCTGTAGTAGGACAGCAACTACAAGGGAGCTAGTATACTCCATGTAGGTCTAGGGGAAGTGGCTGGTCTTTTGTGGAGCAGATAAGAGATGCCAATTTTTTATATGGTTTGTAACAAGTTGTCAGATCTTATTTTTTTAGGATTTTTGTTAGCTTTTCAGAAGTACCGTGGATATAAGGAATGGTGATACATTTAGAGTAATCTCTGTTATGGAGTGGGGGGGGTTGTGGTTAAGTGGTTTTAATATTTTTTGGATTTTTTAGGGGTTGTAGCCATTGGCTACAAAGGTGTTAAGAATATGGTTAAGTTCAGTAGTTAGGGCATTGTTATCTGAACTGATTAATTTTGCCCTGTTATATATGGTTTTTATAATCACATATTGCTGGGAGAGGGTGGTGGTATGATTGCTGGTGAATGTATCTACCTGTATGTGTTTTCTGTAAACAGAGAAAGCCAGGGATCCATCAAGCTGGCATGTAATCAGAGTGTCTAGGAAAGGGAGATTGTTATTGTTTTCCTTTTCCCAAGGATAACTGGATCCTGGGGTGTTGATTAAGTGTGTTAAGAAGTTGTGGAGGGTATCCAAGCCATGTGGCCAAATAGTGAACACATCATCTACATAGCATGGCCAAATAGTGAATACATCATCTACATAGCATAGCCAAACAGTAGGTTTAAGTGGAGTCTAATTTAAGGCTTTTTTCTTCAAAGGTCTCCATAAAGAAGTTGGCCAGGGGTAGAGAGAGAGAGAGCGGGAGAGAGAGTGGAGAACCCCTGGCTGTCCCTTTTATCTGTTTGGAGAATTTTCCTTGCCAAATGAAATAGCATGAGTTCATGGTAAACTGAAATTCATCGTTTTTCATATTTCATATTTTATCATTGTGAAATGTCACATCTTGCAGAGTTTGAGTTCAGTGAAAAGAGAGAAGAAGAGACTGACTGTGAGTGAGAAAGAAGTATACGGGCATTTGAGTAAACTTAAATCAAGTTGACACTCTCCCATGATGAGTCTTCTGACTCAATAGAGACACCATTATAATAACGGTGTCTCTATTATAATATCATTATAATAATATATGCGGAAAAGGGGTGATATGATTGAGACATTCAAATTACTGAAGGGTTTCTATAGGATTAATCCAGAAGATATTTTTGAGAATAGGATTGGTGGTGGTGGTGGGAGGACTAGGGGCCATACATGGAAGCTGGGCAAGAGTGTGGTTATCAGGGGTGTTAGAACTAGGTTTTTTACTTGGAGAGTGGTGAATGAGTGGAACAAGCTGCCAGAGTCTGTTGTGGGTGCTATGACCGTGAATGAGTTCAAGGCGAGGTATGATAGATACTGTGTGAATGTCGAATAGTTGCTCTTGACATGATGTTAGGCCCTCCCTCGATGAGTCTGTCGACTCCTTGGAGTTGCCCGAGATAATAATAATAATAATAATAATAATATGAGTCTTACATTGAGTTAAGTTACAAAGGAGTGAAATGAAAGTGATATTGTTCTGCTTCGTAAGGGAAGTTGTAAGACTTAAACCTTCAAATTATAGGCCAATCTGTGTGTAAGCTGTTGTGTTTAAAGTGCTGGAGAGGTTAGTGGGACCTAGATCAAGAATTGGGTTGACAACAGTGCCACTTTTTTTTTATGGGCAGCATGGATTTGCTGAAGGAAGATCATGTTTTAGTAATCTGCTAACTTATTACAATAAGGTGACAGCTGCAATGGAAAAGGAAGATGATGCATATGATATATTTTGATTTTGCAAAGGCTTTTGATAGCTTGCTATATGACAAGTTGATAGCTAAACTTAAAAAAAAAGATTAGTGTATTGTATTGGAGATTGGCTATCTAATAAGTATCAGTGAGTTGTGTACAGAGGAACAATATCCCAGAAGAGAAAAGTCACTAGTGGTGATGGTGTGCCTCAAGTATCTGTTTTAAGGTTGTTGCTGTTTAATTTGTATGTTAATGATATTGGGAAAGGTTTGAATGGGGATATTTAGTTGATTGTAGGTGATGTAAAGTTTGCAAGAGCTATGAGGAGTAGAGCAGATGTTGTAGCTTTACAAGAGGACTTCAATAGACTGAGTGAATAGGCATGAATGTGGAGTTTCCAGTTTAATGTTGAAAAGTGTAAAGTTTAAAATTTGGAAAACAAAGGTGGGATTCAGAGTATACAGTTTGTGAGAATATATGAGAAGATGGAGGAAATAAGAGATCTCAGGATGATGTTGGATAGGGACTTAAAGTTTAACCCCTTCCCAGGGGGGGGGGGGGCATTTGTTTGTGATGGTACTGGCCCTTTTCATTCTTTCTGTTTTTCTTTGCTTTTCTTCCCGTATTCTTCGATCTACTTTTCCTGAGTCTTTTTTGTTATCCTTTCTTCCAGACCACCATCACTAGGATCCAAATGCTCTGCTAGTGTGTTTACTGTGCTCTGCAACCTGTCGACATCTGGAAATGAGGATCCTGGTAGTGTTGCACTACTTTGGTGTCTACTTTGACAAGATGGGCAGACTTGGAATTTCCCAACCAGGATCAGTTGGCTCTTGGGCTTGCCCACAGGGTCAACGGTGTCACAGCAAGTCTCTCATCCCATGATCTGGATTCAGGAGTAAAGGTTGCTGTGGCCCTGATATTTCATGGGTAGCCCTGGAGTTCCACCCCCAGAGAGGTCATAGCTTGCTGGGCAGTGGGTAACCATATATGGCTCCATAGTGGGTAGGGGGCTCTGGTTCTTTTGATAACAGAAGTAAAAAAACAAAAGATACATGATACCAGTGTTTCTGATCATCCATGCAATATGTAAGAAATCAATAGGGAAAATGTTTCCCTCCTTTATTCAAAAAGTTTAGAAAGACTGGCAGGATATCCCAAAACAGCTACAAAAGTATGTTCTGGTGATATTATTGTTAGACCTCCAGGGAGGCTATACATCATCCATGCCAGCTGTCATACTTTCTCTTAAGCTCATTCACACTAGAAACATGCTTCTAGAAACAGACTCATTAATACACTAGAAACATGCTTCTTACCATTTTTCATTTTCTGGTGGGGTACTAGCACTTCATTTGATAAAGGAATGATATTTTTATTTATCTGTCCAAGGCATCTGACTGAGTATAACTCAGGCAGATGTTATCAAATTCAGATAAATTGCATGGTGTTTTTAACTTTTTATCAAGAATTAATGTATACAAACACATTTTCTTATAAATTTTATTTATATGTAGGTATTGCATTGCTTAACTTAATTTTTTGTGCATATCTTATTTATTAATTTTCTCTTTATGATTGATTATAATCTTTTGTACTGCTGAAAGCATTCACATGGATCAATATGAACTTTGCTGTCCTTGCGCCAATAACCATAGATCAACGACTTAACCAACCTAAAATTTAAAGGGCACTCTGCTGTGAGGACTGCACAATAAATTCTGGAAATGATTTGGAGAACACTGACTTATTGAAGTAATGAGATGCTAGTTATGTTGTTTAAGGCACTGATTAGGCCACATATAGATTACTGTGCACCGATTTGGTGATCTAATTTTAAAAAGGATGAAGAGATATTAGAAAAGATCCCAAGGTTATATACTAATATGGTTTCTGGTCTCTGGAATGTCGAGAAAATATAAATTGCGGTCTACTTGATATGTGAAAAAGATGAGATAGATGCATTGAGTGAGATCGCGTTGTTGAATAGTGCGATAGAAAGAGCAAAACAGCAGCTAGAGTGCATAAACAAAAGTGGACTGAATGAACCAACCAATAATAAAAGGTATGACAGGAAAAATAGACGTATGAATGTGAACATGAACAAAATGAAGGATAGAGTGCTGTATGGAGACTTGTTAGTACGAGGTGTGTTAGTAGAGGATTTGACAAAATCGTAAAACCCTGGTGCGACCATAAAGGACGTAACTGCGTCTATTAGAGAGCAAAAGGAAAGGGTGAAAGAAATGATTGTTGTGGCAGGTACGAATGATTTGAAAGGAGATAAAATGGAAATGATAGAAGACCTGAATGAATTGTTTGAGGTAGCAAAAGAAAAGAGTGAGAGAGTTAGAATGATTAGTCTTTTGCCACGGTATGACAGTGAAATGTTTAAAAAGAGGGCTATAATTGCAAATGACTTTATGCGTGGGTTATGTATGACGAGTGGTGTGGAATTTGTGGACGTGTGGAGTGAGTTTGATGGCGAAAGGATCTATATAAGATGGATGGCTTGCATTTGAATGGTTACGGTGTAAGAAGACTTGAGAAAGTGTTGCTGAATGTAGTGGATGTGCAAATTCAGGGAAACTAGATTTGTTAGGGGGAGTAGAGATACAGTCCTTATGGAGGCAGTTGAATGTAAGAATGAATATAATATGCCAGAGCAAATAAGGACAACAAATCTGAGTGGGATAGTTAATATAAGGCATCAAGGTAGGGTTGGGGCTAATGGGGGTCTTAAATTCGTGTACACTAATACTAGGAGTATTAGGAACAAGAAGGAAGAGTTTTTGGCCATGGTTGGCACTTCCAGACCACAGGTTATAGGTATTAGTGAAACATGGCTGACTGTAGATGATATAACTAGTGGGATTGAATGTGATGGGTATAGTGTGTTCAGGAATGACAGAGAGAATAAAATGGGGGGAGGAGTATTGTTGATGATAGCTGATGAGCTCCAGCCAAGGAGAATAGAAGTTGAATTGCAGGATAGAGAAAAGAGCACATTTGAGGCCATTTGGTGTGAGATTGTGGCTAGCAGAACTAAATATACAATTGGGTGCTGCTATAGACCAGGTGATGGAAAAGATGGTGGTAACAGTATGCACAAGCAAATAGAAGAAATGGGTGGAAGGAGGGTGATTATTATGGGAGATTTCAACTATGGTCGCATTGATTGGAGTGAGGAGAGGACACACGGGAGGAAGGAACTGGATTTTATGCGGTTATTAAGGGATAACCATCTGCGACAGCATGTAATGGAAAATACTAGGGGTCAGAGAGTGCTTGACCTAGTAATTACATCTGAGGATTTGGCTGTAACAAATATGACCACATTGCCACCAATCGGTGAGAGTGATCATAGGGTCTTAACTTGGGAGGTGGCTAAAGGTGTAGAATTTTCAATTAAGACAGGGTACATGTGGAATTATCGGGCTGGAAAGTATGACAAGCTTAGGAGTTTGATTGGTTCAGTGCCATGGCATGTACGACTGCAAGGACTAGAAGTTGATAGTGCATGGGAGGTAGTTAAGAAGTGCTTGCATGAAGCAATGGCTGACTGTATACCTAGAGTCCGAATAATAAATCAAGGGTGTTCAATGGATGAATAACACCATTAAGCTTGAGTTGCAAAAAAAGAAACAACTATGGAGGGAATTTAAGGAGAAGGGTGACCGGCAGGCACATGAACGGTATAAAGCGCAGGCCAGAAGGGTGACGAGTGTGGTAAGAAAAGCAAAAAAGGATTACGAAAGAACATTGGCCATGCAGGCTAAAGAGAATCCTAAACAGTTTTTTAGATATGTAGCAAGTAAAAGGAAAAATGTACATGGCAGATTGATTATAAAGAATGCCGATGGTAGGGAGGTAACTGAATCAGTTGAGATAGTTGAGTTACTGAGTGAGCACTTTGCAAAAGTATATCATCCAGGTGGTGACATTGCAGAAACGAATAAACCAGTAGATTATACAGGAATTGTGGTTAATGAAGTGGAGGTGAGTAGTCTATTGCATAACCTCAATGTCAATATATCTGTGGGATTGGATGGTATACCAGCTCGTGTTGTACGAGAAGCAGCTAAAGAATTGTCAGTACCCTTGACCATTTTGTTTAATTTGAGTCTCGGGTCTGGGTTAGTCCCGAGCGGGTGGAAAGAGGGGAAAATAGTTCCACTGCATAAAGGTGGTTCCAAGACTGCTGTTGTAAATTACCGACCGATTAGCATATCAGGAATCATTGTCAAGGTCTTAGAGAAAATAGTCAAGAGGAAAATACAAGATTGGATAGAAGAAAATGGGATACTGTATCGGGAACAGCATGGTTTTGTGAAGGGTAGGTCATGCCTCAGTAACTTGCTCACGTATTATAACACAGTGACGGCTGAACTGGATAAGGGTAATGGGTTTACGGTGATTCTACTGGACCTTGCCAAGGCCTTTGACATGATTCCACATGGAATTCTAATCAGCAAATTGCAGCATATGGGAATGGACATAGGGTTGGTGAGATGGATAGGAGGGTGGTTGACGGAGAGATATCAGAGAGTGGTTTACTCGAGAGTAGAGTCCACAAGACGGCCTGTGACTAGTGGTGTGCCACAAGGATCTGTTCTTGGACCACTGCTGTTTAATTTGTTCATAAATGATATAGGAAATGATCTGAGAGGAACAGTTCATTTGTTTGTGGATGATGCGAAGTTGGGTAGGGCAATAGTGAATGCAGATGACGTCAAAATTTTGCAGGATGATTTGGATAGATTGGAGGTCTGGGCTAAGGAGAATGGATGTCAGTTTAATGTGGCAAAATGTAAGGTTATGCATTTTGGGGTGAAAAGATTGGTGGCAGTTTACTGCATTGGTGGAACCGTGCTCCAGGAAATTGATGAGGCACGAGATTTAGGAGTGTTGGTAGATAAGGAATTGAAATTTAGGGGACTCATTGCAAAAGTGACCAAAACAGCTCATCAAATCACTTGGTTGCTGAAGAATACGTTGACAAGCAGAGACAAGCAGGTTATTGTTCCTCTGTATCGAGCCTTGATAAGACCCCATCTAGACTACTGTGCTCAGATTTGGTCACCTAGGTTTCTTTTTGATGGGGAGGAGGTGGAGAGGATCCAGAGGCGAGTGACCAAGATGATAGCAGGTCTGTGGAATGAACCGTATGAGAACAGGTTGAGGATTTGTGGGTTGCAAAAATTGGTTGATAGGCGGAGGAGGGGAGATATGATTGAGACATTCAAATTACTGAAGGGTTTCTATAAAATTAATTCAGAAGATATTTTTGAGAACAGGGCTGGTTGTGGGAGGACTAGGGGACATCCATGGAAACTGGGCAAAAGTGTGGTTAGCAAAGGTGTTAGAGCTGGGTTCTTTACTTTTAGAGTAGTGAATGAGTGGAATGCGCTCCCTGAGTCTGTGGTGGATGCTGTGACAGTGAATGAGTTTAAGGTGAGGTATGATAGATACTGTATGAATGTCAAATAGTTGTGATGAATATGATTTGGGGCCTCCCTCGATGAGTCTAATGACTCCCTGGAGTTGCCCGTAATAATAGTAATAATAGTAATATGTGGAGTAGGAGGGAAGTATATGAAAGAGATATAAGTTGCTAATAAACAGGCAAACTGGTCTTGTTTTGCCTGTTTATTACACACACAGATACAGTCAGGAAAACTTAAGACGATCCCTCCAGCCATAGGTCTGAATTGTCAGCTATTCCGGTCCCGAGCCTGGATAAAAATAGGGGGGATTGAGGTGGGCCGTACCTCCCCATAAAAGGGGCTCACAGCCGTTGAATCACCATATGAAATAAATAAATAAAAAATAAATAAAGTTGATAATTTGGGTTGTTATCAGATTAATGTTGAAAATGTTTTTCACAGAATTGTGTGACATGAGTGAGAAGAACACATCATACCCAGCAGCTGTGTAGGGAGGATGTCAGTAAGGGAGTGAGAAAACAAGGTTTTTGTATGGAAAATGGTAATTGAATGTATCACCACTCTCTCCATATGAGAGTTGTGATTGGAATACATTGGCTGAGAGTGTGGTGACTTCAGAAAATGTGAAAGTATTTTAGCCATCATATGATGAGCTGTGTGTGTTTGTGTGACAGAACAATTTCTCATGATAAGTCTTTGAATACATGGAGGTCTGAAGATGATGATAATAATAATAATAATATATTATATTATCATAATATAATAATAGATAATTATATTATGATAATATAATTATCATAATTATGATATTATACATTATACTGGGTGTCCTGGCTAGAGGTATTCAAAAAAACAGCTTATAATGCGAGAACTACTTATTATTTTCTCAAATTAAAGATCAGCTGATAGGAAATCTCTCCAAGATTTGTTTTGTCACACTGTCAAGGTCACTAGTGCTCATGCACAAAAATAGCATAAGAACGGCTATTGTTTCAGACAGTCAGACCGCCTGGCTGCCTAGTTCTCTGGATATGATTCTATTGGACTTTTCTGCATGGGACTTTATTAAAGACTGCATGTACCAGAGAAAAGTTTCGGATTTAGACAATTTGAAACAGTGCATCATTGCAGCAGTTGCTCTAATAATGTCCCAGATGATGGAAAAGACTTGACTAAAGCTCAAGTACCATTTTGACATCTGCTTAGCCACAAAAGGTGCCCACATTGAATTTTACTAACCTTCATAAAAACTTAGTGAATTACTCTATATAATAACAAAAAGTTATTTTAATTAACCTTATAGATATTGATATATGTGTGTGTATTTTTGAATACCTCTAGCCTGGACACACCCTGCATTAATAGTTATAATAATTGATTATATAATAATAATAATAATTTATTTCTTCTTATTTATTTCTCGTGGATAGGCTTAGACGTTGGTTATGCATTTTCACTAAATTATTTCAGGAAATTACAACGTACTAGGATATACATTAAAATAAATTTTAATATATTTCTATATTTCGGCAACGTCACGCTGCCATTTTCAAGAACTTAGGTACAAGATATGTGCACGCAGGCACAGCAAAAACAATAAATGAGTAAGAAGAATGAAGCTAATATTTCTCCTAAAGTCCTCCAGATGGTGCCCTCTAGCGGGCGATGTTGGTATTCTTGGGCGATTGGGCTGAAGGTCTTCTGATGTAGGTTTCCCAAATTTGAGGAAGTCTCATGCAGCCAAATTTGTTGAGGTTAGGCTCGTTTTTTAGGGCCGAAGCTGATTCTATGAAAAGCCTTTCATATCTGTATTTGCTACGGTGTATTACCCTGGCTTTTTTCCACCGTATTCTATGGCAGGTATCCAGAGCATGGTCAGCAAGACCAGAGTGGCTGTATTGGTGAAACCGGATGTAGTCCTTATGTTCTGAAATTCTGATATTTGCTGTCCTGCCTGTTTGGCCGAAGTAGGACAGCTGTAAGCTGTCCTACTTCGGCAGCTGTAAGCTGTCGAAGTAGGCTGCAATAGCCTACTTCAGCTATTGCAGCTGTAAGCTGTCCTACTTCGGCCAAACAGGCAGGACAGCAAATATCAGAATTTCAGAACATAAGGACTACATCTGGTTTCACCAATACAGCCACTCTGGTCTTGCTGACCATGCTCTGGATACCTGCTATAGAATATGGAAAAAAGCCAGGATAATACACCGTAGCAAATATAGATATGAAAGGCTTTTCATAGAATCAGCTTCAGCCCTAAAAACAAGCCTAACCTCAACAAATTTGGCTGCATGAGACTTCCTCAAATTTGGGAAACCTACATCAGAAGACCTTCAGCCCAATCTCCCAAGAATACCAACATCGCCCACTAGAGGGCACCATCAGGACTTTAGGAGAAATATTAGCTTCATTCTTCTTACTCATTTATTGTTTTTGCTGTGCCTGCGTGCACATATCTTGTACCTAAGTTCTTGAAAATGGCAGCGTGACGTTGCCGAAATATAGAAATATATTAAAATTTATTTTAATGTATATCCTAGTACGTTGTAATTTCCTGAAATAATTTAGTGAAAATTCTTCTTATTTACTTTTGTTTTCATTATCATTTTATATGTTATATTGCTTTAATCCTAGACTTTTTTTTTAAGATAATCCCATTTAAGAAAGTTTTGAAATATATAACTCATTAATACAATGAGTGGGGTCAGGATTAGATAATCTGGGTTACTAGACGTTTAATAGAGTCATGTGGATCGGATACAGTATGATGTTTTAAATAATGGCTTCACACATGCAAGAGAAAACTAAATTGAATTTATTACTCCTGTATATTTTGCTCACTGTGTCATGGATTTCATTTAGGGAGAAGGCAGAAGAACTAATAATAACATTCAAATTCTAAATACAAGAACGTGACATATAGCATGCATATAATGTCACATCTTAATTGCAACTTCATAGTAGGAGAAAACACTATTAGAATTCAGATATGTGGTTATAGATGTATAATTAATTCATTCATTTTAAAAATTATGAACAATTAACAGCAATCACTTCCCAAAAGTTTAAGATAGGCATACAGTCTGCCTGATTAATATAAGGGCACTAACATAGTTAGTGCCCTTCACACAATTCAAATCAAAATTGAACCTGCTGTAGTGTACCATCTTGGTATGATTCTTGCAATCGTTTGCCTCGTTGGTGCCTCCACAACACACACACACACACACACATGCATGCACACGCACACACACTTATCTGTATCGATCCTAATTTCTTTAGTTTTCTTGACTTTGTGCTTCCATCTCAGTGAACAAATCTTTCTCTAGACACCTAATTCTGAACATATTTAAATGCAGTCCATCAGCATTATATAAATCTTTATGTTCATCAAACTCAGGCTACTAGTCCACAAACTCTAAATCATTCCTTCTGTACAACCTGCATATTGATTCATTAACTATTATCACATTCTTCACCTCTTTCATAGCATGGCAGCAGACTTACAAACTTTGCCCTCTCACACTTCTTTTTTGGTTCTTCCAAAAACTCTTTCACATTCAATACTTCTCACATCTCAGATCATTGGCTTTGGCCAAAACAGGTAATTCTTTGACTTTACCTTTCTGCATTCTGACAGCATTACTAATATCATTAATTTTTGCACCAGGGAAACAAGATTTTGTAGGCACTTTCATGAAGTATCCCCCCCTATCATAGAATCACTGTAAAAAATGATCTGCTTATGCTCTTTCTCCCTTTATTCTTGCATTTTTTTTTTGTGTGCTTTTGACCTCTTGTTTAATTTTAGGAAATTATAAACAATTAACAGCAGTTACTTTTCAAAACTTGGAGATAAGCATACAGTCTGTCTGATTAAGATTAGGATAGTGGCATGGAGATGATTAAAAAAATAAACAGTTAAATTTGAACCTACTGTAGTGTAGCATCTTGGTATGTTTCCAGTGAACTCTATGTCTGGTGTTGATGACATGAGAAGCAAGACCCAGATCTTCAGATTCTAAAAATCTTATATAATCTTGATGTTCTTGAATTCTTATAATAGCAGAATGGCCAGTCTGTCCCAAGTAGCAAAGATGACAAGACAAGGATAGTCGATAAACACCAGGCAAGGAGAGATGTGATAATGCATCTTCGATAAGCAGAAAGAAAGATAACTTTTGAGATAATCTGAAGGTGGACCCTTCACAGATATAATTTATATGGACAAATTATATCTGTGAAGGGTCCAGTGTTCCTTTCAGGTAGGGTATGCTGATCCTTTTAACATCAGATTACAATCTGAAAGGGGGATGATAATTATCAAATAATTTTTGTATCATGGTCTCACTGTATCCATTAAGTAATAGAGTAACTTTTATTTTATTTAATTATTCTAATAGAAGGACTCAGAAGAATAAATTGTGCATGTCAAGTGTACAAGACTTTTGATATTATCTATTTTTTTTGTGAAGGACGATGATGTGAAGATGCATGGATATATCAGTCTGTAAAGAATGGCTTCCTGTAAACAGAAAATTAAAGTCTATATATACAAAAAGGCATTAGGGAATTACAAACAGGTGATGCTGCCAAGCTAAGGTTTGAGATTAGACATTATTTGTATAAAGCTAAATCTCCTCCTCTGAATATTTTTTTACCTAAATTACAAGTTCTCCGATCTTTATGCCATAATAATAACATTGTGATAACAGTCTGACAAAGAAATGAAATGGTTGTGATGGATACCACTGACTATAATTGCAAACTTAATGTTATGTTGTGGGATAGATCTGCTTATAGTATAATTGACAGAGATCCTACGCAAAGCCAGCTGAACAAATTGAATAAATTATTAGATCAAACGTATTCCTTAGATGCTAACAATATTGAAAATTTGCAGATTCATCATGTTCTTCCCCCCCCCCCCCCCCCCCGCCATGTACTTGTATTTATGGCCTTCCTAAAAAATGTACACAAATCTGGTGATGCATTACATCCAATAGCTGATTATATAGGACCTCCTACTTATTATTTGGCAAAATATCTTTCAAGAATTTTATGAAACTTTATTGGAAAAAGCCACCTATTATATCAACATTAGTTTTGACTTCTTTACAACCTGGTGTCACTCTGAAACAAAATTACTTCATATTGGAAGTTTTTTTTTTTTTCATTTTCTGGATAAAATTATCTCCTTATATACTCGCATCAAGTTCCCTATTAAACTTGATTCTAACAACAGTCTTCCCTTTTTTGATACTTTAATACATCTTAACTCTGTTGGTAATATTGAGTTTTCTGTTTACAGGATGCCATCCTTTACAGGTAGATATATCGATGCATCTTCATATCATAATTTTTTGCAAAGAAAAAAAGGTATTATCAAAAGCCTTGTACACCAAGCACACACACAAGTTGTTCTTCTGAGTCTCTTTTATTAGAATAATTAAAAAAATAAAACTTTCTCTATTAATACAGTTATTTATTTGTATGGTTAGTTAGTTATTTGTATGGGGTTCCTTCCATTCCTTGACAGTCCCTTAGGACTGGTTGAGCCCTCCTAGTGTGGTATTAAGTATGTATTTTATGACTGTAGATCCATGTATGTTCATGGGTCAGTTTGCCTGTTCTGAGGGGACGAAAAACCTGAGTTTCTGAGTGAAAAAAAACTCTCTATATCCTGTTAACTCACCTTTAGTTGAAAGAGACTAAATAAAGGTTCCTCACGACATGGGTGGGAATTTAACCCAGGTCCGACTGAAAGGGCTTCGTCTATACCGACTGAACTATGGAGGCTCTATTGGATACAGTGGGACCTTGATACAGAAAATATTTTATAATTATCATACCTCTTTCAGATTGCAATCTGATGTGAAAAAGAATCAGAATACACTACCTGAATGGAACATCTGAACAAATATCAAGGACCCTTCACGAATATAATTTGTATACCATCTTCAAATTAGTCCAGAGGTTTCATTCTTCTTACCATCTATTGTTATTGTTGTACCTTCAATGTAGTTGACAGACTCATCGTGGATGGTTCATTCAACTGACAATGTACTTATCATACCAAATCTTAAAATCCTTAACACTCCTTGCATTAACAACATATTCTGATAATGTGTTCCATTCACTGACAATTCTCCATGTAAAAAATCTACTCCTCACAACCCTCTTCACGACGCTTTTACATAACTTCCAGAAAGACCTCAGGTTCTTCCCATCTCACCTATTATTTTTATAATCCCCTCTAGATTAATCTCATAAAATCCTCTCACTAACTTAAATGTCTCTATCATATCACCTCTCATCCTCCTATCCACCATACATTGCAATCCACGTTTCTTCAATCTCTCTCTCCATAGCCAGCATTCTAAAGTCCTGATATTGTCTTAGTCATTCTCTGGACACTCTCCAATGTTTCCACATCACACTGAAAACCAGGTGACCAAATTTGAGCACAATAGTCCAAGTGTTGTCTGACCATTGCTTTATACAGTGGCACAACTACTTCTTTATCATGTTTGAGTACTTCTTATCATAGCAGCACTATGTTGTGCAGCCTTTGCAATACTTACAACATGCCCTCTAAACTTTAGTCTACTGTCAATCATCACTCCCAAATCTCGAATCTCATCCACTTCCTACAATACTGCACCATCGGTATACTACACAGCCTTATATTTCTGTGCTCCAAAATGCAACAGCTTGCACTTATTAATATTAAAACTACAACCCCACTCCTTTGTCCAAGTCAAAAGTCTATTGAAATCTTCCTGAAGGGAATTAGCATCAGCACTGCTACTTATAATTCTCCCCAACTTTGCATCATCAGCAAACAACTGAAGGAACTTAGTCAGTCCACATGATATATCATTTGCAAACAAGTTAAACAGCAGGGGCCCAAGAAAAGAACCCTGGGGCACACCACTGGATACCATCGTTATTTGAGCCAGTGCTCCATCATAAACAACTTGCTGGTATCATCTCTGATCCATCTAACCAATATGCTATCTTCCCATCCTTGGCAGTTTGTACACCAACTTATCATGTGGCAATCTATCAAACACTTTTGCAAAGTCCAAGGATATCGCTGTATATGATTCTCCCTTATCTAACACACTTATTACCCTATCATAAAGTGCAAGTAAATTGCTAAAAAAGGACCTATCCTTTACAAATCCATGCCAGCCATCATTAAGAATAGTATGTCCATCAACCCAATCCTGTATTCTATTCCTAACCAATCTCTCCAACAACTTGACCACAACTCACTATCAAAGATATATTATGACATCTATCCTTGCCTGTTGTTTATCGACTATCCTTGTCTTGTCATCTTTGGATAGACTGACCATTCTGCTATTATTAGAATCCAAGAACATCAAGATTTTATAAGATTTTTGGAAACTGAAGGTCTGGGTCTTGCTTCTCATGCCATCGACATTAGACAGAGTTCACTAGAAACGTACCAAGATGCTACACTACAGTAGGTTCAAATTTGATCTTCTATTTTTTTAATTGCATGAAGCTCTATGCTATTGTCCTAATCTTAACCAGTCATATTGTATGATTATCTCTAAGTTTTGGCAAGTGATTGTTGTTAATTGTTTATTTTTTTAATTAATGAATTAATTATACACCATACCCATGTCTCTGAACTCTAATAGTGTTTCCTCATACTGGACAGCTGCGACTGAGGCATGTGATATTACATGTATGTTGTATGACTTGTTTGTGTATTTAGAATTTAAATGTTGTTACCAGTTCTTCTTTCTCCCTGAATGAAGCTTATGACATATTGAATAAAATATATAGTAATAATAAATTCTATTTAGTTTTCTCTTGCATGTGTGAAGCCATTATTTAAAACATTATATCATAATCTGAGTTATCTTTGATAATCATACTTTAGCAAGATAAAACATGCTACATTTTCAACCACTTTGGGTCTGTACTGGTTGCCCCCCCCGACACCAAGGCAATGAAATTCATCATGCACTTAAACAATCACACTGCCAACATCTAACCCTCTTAACATGTATGAGTCTTGCATACCATACAATACCAGGGTTCAAATCATATCTACAACTAATTGGCTACTATGTAGCACCACCATTGAGTGGCCCTCCATTTGGCATCCCAGTCCTGCACCTTTTATAATGCATTAAGCAGTCTATGCACCAATAAAAATACAAATTGTTCATACTCATGTAGTCATGCATTTTACTCACTCATTACTTTCTACTGAAAAAAAAATATAAGGAAGATAAAACTCCCTTATCTTCCAGGGATGAAACTTTTTTCTCCATCACCACTCTGTAGATTATGAAAAGATCTCACACTCCATCCTATGCAATATTTACTCTGCATCCAACTTCTTCTCATGAACTTATAAATATTGATCTTGTCATCTCTCCTTCTATTAATCAGACCAATTCACTCAGCTTATCAAGTTTTCTCAGCCTTGATCATGATATAATCTTAAATATTCTCCTTTAGATTAGCTCTCATTTTTTTGTCGCCTAGCCATTTAGATGCATAGATCCATATAAGTAGCCCACATGCAATCTGATCATTACTTTATAAAATATGAAATTATTTTATTATTATATTATTATATTATTTAGGCCTCCAAGTAGTCAAAAGACTCATCGCGGGACGTTCTTCCTAGGAAACACAATTTTATGAAGACTCATTGTGAGAGGTCCCTGCTAGGAAACACAAAGTCCATCATACCACTCCTTAAACTCATTGACCATTCTCCCTCTCACCACTCTATCAGGCAATGTATTCCATGGTTCAACCACCTCCATGCAAAGAAACCACTCCTCACACTCTTGCTCACAGTTTCCTTTTGTAACTTTCAGGGGTGGCCCCTTGTCATCACTCCTTCCTGCTATTCAACCAAGGGATGAATAGCAGGAATTCATCCCTTGGTTGATAATGACACTGGGAGTTATTTCAACCAAGTGAAATAACTCCCAGTGTCAACCCTGTAACCACCTCTCAATCATATCACCTCTACTTCTTCTATCCACCAAACTCTGCAGTCCACATTCCCTCAGCCGATCCTCATAACTAACATTGTACAGTTTTGAAACCATCCTTGTTATCTGCCTTTGTACCCTTTCCACAGTTAATTTTTCCCCTTCAAATCCTGGGGACCAAATCTGAGAATAATAGTCTAAGTGTGATCTAATCAGGGTCTTATACAATGGAATAATAACTCTTTTATCACTGCAGGTCAGCATCCTTCTCATTATACATTAAAATTACTGAAGGGTTTCTATAAGATTAATTCAGAAGATATTTTTGAGAATAGGACTGGTGGTGGGAGGACTAGGGGTCATACATGGAAGCTGGGCAAAAATGTGGTTAGCAAGGGTGTTAGAGCTAGGTTTTTCTTGGAGAGTGGTGAATGAGTGGAATAAGCTGCCAGAGTCTGTTGTGGGAGCTACGACTGTGAATGAGTTCAAGGCGAGGTATGATAGACACTGTGTGAATGTCGAATAGTTGTTCTTGACATGATGTTAGGGCCTCCCTCGATGAGTCTGTTGACTCCTTGGACTTGCCTGAAATAATAATAATAATTATTATTATTATTGTAGCAGTCCTCTGTGTTGCCTTCACCACCTTTGCACTATGTAACCTGAATTTCAGGTTTCTATCAATCATCAACCCCAGATCTCCTGTCTCCCACTACTTTCTCCAATATGCAGCGTCCCATCGATGTCCCAAACCTCAAGACCTTACATTTTACTGCATTAAACCAAAACCCCCATTCATTTGCCCATCTGTCTAGCTTATTCAAATCCTCTTGCATGACTACCACATCTGCATTATTACTAATAACC
The DNA here is from genome assembly GCF_054136105.1 of Typopeltis vanoorti. Taxonomy (NCBI): domain Eukaryota; kingdom Metazoa; phylum Arthropoda; class Arachnida; order Uropygi; family Thelyphonidae; genus Typopeltis; species Typopeltis vanoorti. Next base: position 23,368,207 of record NC_143560.1, on the reverse strand, counting down.
CTTCCCAGCTTCACATCATCTGCAAACAACTGAATATCCCCCTGCAATCCACTGACAATGTCATTTATATAAAGGTTAAACAATATAGGTCCCAGTACTGAGCCCTGTGTCACCTCACTTGTAACCCTCTGCTTCCTTGAAACTGCCCCACCATACACGACTCTCTGATACCTATCGGACAGCCAATCCTGAATCCAGCTGACCAACCTGACATCCAAGCTCATGTGCTGCAACTTAAATATCAGCTTATCATATGGTGCCATCTCAAATGCTTTTGCTAAATCCAAGAAAATGGTAGTATATGCCTCTCCCTCATCTACTGCTCTGGTAACTTTATTATAAACGACTAGCATATTACTAAAACAAGAGAGCCCCTCCACAAATCCATGTTGACTCTTACAGATAACATTACCCTCATCTTCCCAATGTTGTATACGGTCTCTAACTAATTTCTCCAAGATCTTAACAACTACTGATGACACACAAACTGGCCTTACAAAAGGGCAGTAGTAGACACTTCCAGTCTACTACTGCCCTTATGCAATGCACTATCTTACCCTCTTTCTTCCCTGGGCACATTTCCTGTTGCCAGACTTTCATTGAAAAGCCAGATCAAAGGAGCTGTCAGTTCTTTAGCACATTCTCTCAAAACTCATGGTGAAATACCATCCAGTCCAACAGCTTTACTGACATCCAGAGTACTCAGTATTTGGAACACGCTCTCCTCCTGCACCTCTAAACCTCGAACCTGCCCTCCCCTCTAGCATTAAAATTTACTCCTCCAGGATGAAATGCACCAATAAAGTGTTCATTGAACAATTCCACTATGTCCTCTGCATCAGTCACTCTATTCTCATTTTTATTCCACAATATCATTCTTCCACAGTCATTTCTCCTCCTACTGGCCACATATCTAAAAAATTCCCTAGGATTTTCTTTGGATCTTAGAGCCAATCTCTTCTCATATTCCAGTTTTGCCTTCTTTACCATACTAGTCACTCTCCTGACCTGTGTCTTATATTCTTCATGCATCTGCTCTTCACTCATCTCCTTATATCTCTTCCATAGCCTCTTTTTCACATGCAACTCCTGTTTATTATTGTTTGTTATCCACTTTACACCAAATTGTGTACTCTTCTTCACTTGTGGAATACAGCTTACTATTGCTACTAACAAATATTCCTTCACAATTTCCCAAGCACCAATGATATCCCAGCCTTCCAATTCCTCCCTCCATGAAACTTCCAAAAGTTGTTGTCTAAGACTATTATAATCACCTGCCTTATAATTCCACACAGGTTCCCATCTCTTTGATATTCCTGCATGTCTATTCATCTTCCAAGTCAAAATCACATGGTCACTCTCTCCAACTGGTGGGAGAAATGTCATCTCGGTTATTATCAACTCTTCTGATGCTATGACCAAATCCAAAACTCTTGAACTTCTTGTTCCCTCTATTACATGTTGCCTAAGACATTTGTCCCTCAAGAATTCTAGAATTCCATTCACTTATTGCTACATGCATCTTCCTCTCCCCAGTTTATACTGCTGTAATTAAAATCTCCCATAACAATCATTCTTCTTGCACTTGCCAAGCCCAACTATCTAAACATCTCCTGGTCCCCCACCCTCTGTGCTTCTTGGTCTGTAGCATCACCCCACTAAATATCCCATCTTGCCCATCTCTACCTCACAGCATATGCTTTAGAAATCATTAGTGTCACCTCCTTCCAAAGCCTCCACTCTTAGAAGACAATTCGTCACTTATCATAAGCAGTACTCCACCACCACCACGCTTTCCCTGCCGAAAAATGCTGTACCCAGCTACTTCTCTTCCTGTTATTATATCTTCTTCTGTCAACCACGTCTCAGTGATACCAATAATCTTTGGCCAGGCTGATTCCTTCAGCACCACCAATTCTTCTTTTTTATTCCAGATACTCCTGGCATTAGTATAAAGAATAAAAATGCCACTGTTTCTATACCTAACATTATCCCCTCTAGATTCCACTGGGCTCAGCGTTACCTGATGTCTTCCCCCCCCCCTTGTCCCAAGTACCCATTCCCACAAGAGGTCATCCTTGCTACCATCCACCTTGGGCATTCTAGTTTCCCTGCATTGACACACTGACTCATTCAGAACAGCAATCTCTCCAGATGCCTACACCCTTCCTCATTCAAATGCAAGTGGTCTCTCGTATACAATTTCTCTCTGTCCTCAAATGCCCTCCAAGCATCCATATTCCAATCCTCTCTTCTGACACATTCTAGCTATTCTGTTATTCAATATTACTGCTCTTCTACCCAGCTTGTCACTATCATACCTAGGCAACATGCACACTATCTTTCCTCTCTCTGCATCTTCTTTTGTACTACCTCAAGCAAGAATCTCATATCTCTTGCTGCCCAATTTCCATTACCTCTCAAGTCATTTGTTCCTACCATCACAGTCATCTCATCCACCCTTTCACCCCTCTTAATTGCCATAGCCACACTTTCTATTGTTCCTCCAGGCAACCACTCCTCACGCATCCTATCTTGCACACCACGGGGTCATTGAGTCCCCATACATTACACCTCTTACCACCCTGTTCCTCGATTGCTCTCGTGCATCCCTCACTCTCTCTCTCTCTCTCTCTCTCCCGTAACACTTTCTCTCTGTGTTTCCCTACTTACCTGCCTTCTTGACATCATTCTATCCCTGATTCCAGTGCTCCCTCGCATTCTTCTCATTCCATCTCTCCTACTGTTTCCATTCTCTCCTCTTCTATCATTCCCATAACACTCTCTCGTTCCTTCTCTTCCACTCTTCCATCATTCCCATATCTCTCTCTCATTCCCTCTCTTCCACTGTTCCTGTTCTCTCCTCTTCTATCAATTCCCATATCTCTTTCTCTCTTTCCCTCTCTTCTTTTATCATTCCCATCTCTCTCTCTCTCTCTTTCTCTCTCTCTCATTACCTCTCTTCCACTTACCCTATTCTCTCTCTCTCCTCTTCTATCGTTCACATAAATCTCTCTCATTCCCTCCCTTTTACTGTTCCCATTCTCTCCTGTTGTATCATTCCCATACCTCTCTCTCTCTCTCTCATTTCCTCTCTTCTGTTGTTTCTATATTCTTTTCTTCTATCATTCCCAAACCTCTCTCTCATTCCCTCTCTCCTACTACTTCTATTCTCTCCTCTTCTATCATTCCCAAAACTTTCTCTCACTCCCACTCTGATTTGCCTTGCATACATCTCTTCCATTCTCCTAATCTCATCTTTCATACTTCTCATCTCATTCACAAGTCATTCCATGTCCTCTTTCAGCTCATCTATCCCTTTCTGCAAGTTAGTCACTCTTACTCGCCATTCATTTATCTAATCAATACCATCTCCGTAAACTTCACAGTTATTCAAGCCTTCCACACTCCCGACTCTTATTTTCTAATTCATACTTCACTCATCATTCTCTCCTATCACCCTACTCGTTTTTCCCGACATTCATTTCTTGTCCCTGAAGCAGCTAGGTCAGTTATCGAAATATCTAATTCATTGATTTCCTCCCACTGCCTATATTTTGTTCATATATGCACTCCCCCTTCTCTCACCCACCATATATCCAACTCCCAGGCATGCCGCAAACACTGCATACCACAAAGTCCTTTATTATGTTATGTATAATAGAGTTCTTGGTGACACACCATTTGTGATTGCAGCTGCGTTCCGCCATCATTCCTTACTGCCAAGTAACTACTAAACTAATCGCTAAAATATGTATGAAAACTGAGTCATAGATATATATATATATATAAATAAACACTAAATCTAAACATATATATAAAAATATAATGCTATATTCAAGTCTACTAGATAGTGAAAATTTATCTTCTCTTCCATGCAAATGCTGCCGACTGACCTCGCCTTCTCGGTAACCCAAAAATAACAGAATATATAACAACGAAACTCCAAAAGCAGAACCACTAAAGAACACTTGTGTTACTGAGAAAAAAATGTAGCACAATTCACAAAAGAATTCACACACTATATACCTTGTAAAAAACACTTTTTACACAGATTTGAGCTGTGGTTTTTTACCACAGCTCAAATCACCCGCCGCATGCTTCAGCGACCCCTAGCGCCACCTCCCACAAATGCATAAGCATATTTTAACTTTAACTTTTCATTTTCTTCTCAGTAGTGGCATTTCAGTAACTTTTTATGGTGTTACAATGTAATGTTGCCTAAAGTTTAACTGTTTATCCACCATCCCTTGCTGGTTTGTTGCATCTTCACCCCCTAAAGCAGAGGCTGCATATAGTATTCTGCATTCCATTTTTTCTTCTTCTTGTCAAAGTGCAAAACTTTAGACTTGTCAGTTCAGTTCAGTTTCTTGTCCAGAGAACCATTATGTTCAGATTTCATGAAGTGACATCATAAAGGTCATGCAGGACATAAAGGACAAGAGGGAATTTTTGGAAGTTAAGAATGAATGTGGTTAAAGAAAGATGTGCAAGCTATATATTTTTTTTTTCTCATAGAACAGTGCATGATTGAAATGACTCCTTTGAAGCTGATGTCTCCAGATAGTGTGAATGAATTCAGTAATTTAAAAGAAGGTACGATAGATGGTGTGAGTAATATGTGGCCTCTATTGATTAGTTTCTGACTCCCTGGAGGTATCTTGTAATAATAATAATAATAACAGAATTTTTTTGCTATTGGTCTCCCCAGTTTTCATCATCTGCAAATAACTAAATATCTCCTTCAACCTGTGGCTATATATATATATATATATATATATATATATTATGCACGAATAAATAATAGAATAAATCTATTAATCTACCAGTTACATTTTGCTCAATTTCATCATGAATATTTTCTTTCATTCACATAAAACCCAAGGAAATAAATAATTAATACTTATTTAAAGCTATATATTTCAATCTGAATATTACAGGCCATCATTAGTAACAACAACAACAATAGTTAATTACAAGGTAGAATGTGAATAGTAGATTGATTTGAAACAGTAAGAGCCACATGATGTTATACATAAAATGATGCAATGACATAACTGAGAAAACATTGCATTATTATTTATTCATTAACTATATTTAAAAAAAAAAATATATATATATATATATATATATATTCATGTATGATTAGAATAAGACTCTCCCATCTCCCATATCTTAGTGAGAGGCATTCTTTCTGATTTAAGTTTAGATGGCGAATAAGTCCTCAACACCTTCTTTAAACAAACATTCAAATTTACAGTGATGAAGTAAGCATGTTTCAAACCATAAAGTGGTCTGTATCTATTCCATGCTGTGTCATGCCAGATTTCTCAAATTTCCTTTGCTAATATACAATTGGTGTTCTTGTATTCTCTTTTCTATTGGACATCCATTTTGTCCAAAGTAATAATGATGACAGTTCACATGGAATTAGACTGTATTGAACAAAGTCTGTCCGATATGGTCTTTGTCCTATTTTAAAATATTACCATACTACTGAAAGTAGACTACCCTTTAACAGATCCATGTTGCTCTATGCAAAGTTTCCTTTTTTCATACATATATACTAACCTAAACATTTTAAACATCTTCACTGTTAACTCTAAAACAAAAACACTACTGAATAGTTTGACATTACTGTTTTGGATTTTCCTTCATACAATGGCACTAGATTTCTCTCCTTGCAACCTTAATACATCTACACAACACAATATCCCACCTTATCTCATATATGCTTTCTTAAGTAAACCTTATTAACATCAGGCTTTCATCCACTTCCTGTTTCCTCTACTGCATAATCTTCCACCTCCACTGTTATACTCATGACTATTTCCTTTTCTTCTAGCGTGAACTGATGAAATATTTGATGAACATTTACTATGTCTTCTATAAATATCACCCTAACACTATCTTCAGCAAATAGTCATTCTTTGATATTCACTGTTCCTTTTACTAACCACATAACTAAAGATCTCTGGACTTACACTTCACTTGCCCTACCAGCTTTTTATATTCTGTTCTTTACTATATCTCTCACTTTTATTGATGATGCTTTATGCGCTAACTTCTGACTGTTCTCCTGCTTATACATCCTCTGCATCATCTTCTTCAGAATTTTTTGCTGTGTAAGTTATATAAGAGGATCTCAGCAGAGAAATGGTTAGCAAGTGTTTTGCTTTGAGAATGGTTAGTAAGTGAAGTGCTTTTGCATTGGCCAAGATTTTGGGGAAGCGAGCCTGGAAACAGTGAACAAGTATGGCATGGTTTGATCAGCATTGTGTTTATTAATGTGGACCACAATGAGTCTTGGATTCCATAGGGGTCTGATAATGTGTTTATTCATTTACATCACACCCACTTTTCATATCCTCCTTGTTGAATTACTGGAGTTTGATATTGATTGTTTTATGTCTTGAAATAACTGTACTTCTTCCCACTTCCCTGCCTCTCCCCACCAATCTGTCTTCTTGGCATGCCATTATCTTTTCCTTTGTGATTTAATGTATCTTATCCTCTCTTTTAACCAGAGCATGTACCTGATCTGCTTCTCATTTGTAAAAATATAAGAAGCAATTGGACCCAAAAAGAAGCATTTCTTTTTGGGTTTTTTCCTTCTGATTAATTGCATGATGATATTAATTGAGCCTCCATGGAGTTCCAGTTAATATCAACATGCATTTTTTCCCTTTTGGGGAGAGGAGGAGAAGACACACACACACACACACACACACACACACACACACACACACACACACACACACACACGCACACACACACACACACACAGAGAGAGAGAGAGAGAGACTTGCACTTTTTTTAAAAATTGTGATTATGATTATCATAGCTTTCTTTTTGTTGTTGTTATATTTGTAACATATTATGGACACTAATGTATAACAATGTTAAAAAGAAACATTTTTTATCCAAAGAAATATTCAGTATGATTTATTTTTTCTTTCAACAGATATTGATGAATGTGATGAATTTGATGATATATGTAGTCAGGGAACATGTCGTAATTCTGAAGGGTCTTTTCAGTGCAGCTGTCCTGATGGTTATGATCTTACACGTGATAAACAACATTGTGAAGGTTAGCGTTTTATTATATATAGAAAAATAAATTAACTAATTCTAGATATATGTTTCACTGAGTTCACATATTGCTGTTCACTGAGTTTAATATTTGGAATTTCATGCAGTGTAGTTTGTTCAATGTATTCATTGCCAAGAGCGAATGATTTATGGCATGAGAATGAGAGTAGCAAGAGGGTATGCCAGAAATATTTCATGTGTGTGAGTGGAAGAAATGCGAATCATGTCAAAAGCAGGAGAATGAAGTAACTAATATCAATTTTGTGAGATAGGATAGTGAACGTGTAGAGAATGCAATGGAAAGAGAGTGATAGTGGATGAAATATGCATGAGAGTATGAAAGAAGTGTCTGGAAGATGAACAGGTGACTGTGAAGAGAGAAATAGTGTGCTTGCATGGAGTCCTTCACAGAACAAATGACTGGAGAAAGGATTGGCATGTGGCACAGCAGGAGGGAGAATGAATGAAAAAATCAATAGGAAAAGCATGAAAGAACAAAAAACTGGAGTTAGGAGAAGGTATTATATGGAAATTCCATGATATGAAGTGTTCATAATGAGAAAGTGATGAAAGCACGATTTCCAGATGGAAAGATAAAGGATGTTAGTGAAGCAGTTAGTTTACAAAGAAGAGAAGTGCTAGGATTGATTGTTTTGGCAGGCATGAATTATATGAATGATGAGAAATATGCAGTGAGACAAGATATTAGGAAAATCAGGAGAAGGGGTATTATTAAGAATATTCAAATAATTAGAAAATAAGGAGGATTGTAGATCTGAGGGAGATGGTTCACGTGAGGCTGTCTGGTGTGAGATAGAGGCCAGTGGGCCAATTTTGGCTCTACTCATTGTGCTAATCTGCCAATGCATTGCATCCACATCTTCCTCTGGAATTCCAAGTATATAGCCCAAATGATTATTATGGAAAAGCACACATGACAAGATGGAAATGGAATCTATACAGCTACTAAGGGATAATTACCTGAAACTGCACATGATGGAAGGGGACTGAGGGGTTTGAGAGTGCTAGATCTGGTACTCTTATCAGATCTATCTATAACTACAGGAGCAACTCTATCTCCACTCAAGGAAAGTGACCATTCAGTCTTGTCCTGGGAGGTTGCTCAACATGTAAATTCTCAGTCAAGAAAGAATTTATGTGAAACTACAAAGCTGGTGAGTATGACAAACTGAAATGACAGCCTGGACCAGTGCCATGGCATACGAAGCTATAAGAAAGGAGGACACTAGTGCATGGGAAATGGTCCGGAATTGTTTGAGAGGGGCACTATCAGACTGCATACTCAGGATCAGGAGTGTATCAATGTAAAGCAGGAGCTTCAAAAAAAAAAAAAAAATAGCAGAAAAGCATTGTGGAAGGAATATAAACAAAAAGGTCATCAGCATGCTATAAGCAATGCGAAGTGCAAGCAGGCAAGAAATTTAACTATGATAAGGAAGGTAAATCAGTGAGAGAAAATTATCTAAGCAGGCCAAAGTAAATTAAAATAGTTATATATATACAGGGTGGTTCAAAATTACACATACAAACTTTGAGAGGAGGTAGAGAACATCAAAATCAACCATATTCACATAGGAAAGCATGACTGGAAATGCCATCTGAAAGTGATAAGTGGCACTGTTTGCCAGCGCTCCAGGTGAGCAATTGAGGCTTCCTCATTCAAGCTTTTGACATCGTATGAAGAACATGCGTCATTTTACGAACACTGAGATGGCAGACATACACCTCTTTTACCATATTATTTATGCAACTAGTATTGAACTATTCAGTTATGCCTAATAAAGTTTTTTACACTACTTACTGCCTTGTGTTATTGCTGTATCTTTGTGTCCTGTTAGTACCTTCCGGTGGCGTTTCCAGTCATGTTTTCCTATGCGAATATGGTTGATTTGATGTTCTCTACCTCCCCTCAAAGTTTGTACATGGAATTTTGAACCACCCTGTATATCTATATATATAGCAAATAAGAGAAAGAATGATTATGGAAGATAATTTTACTCAGTGCTAGGAAAGTGACAGAAGCAGAAGAAATAGTTGAGTTGCTAAGTGATCACTTTGCAAGGGTGTATCATCCAGACAGAGACTTTGCAGTTACTGATGTGAGAATTGAAGTAGATGAACAGAGGTACTCAACATATTGAAAAATATCAATGTGAAAACAGCAGTAGGACTGGTCAATCTGTCAGCTCACATGCTACAAGAACATGCAAGAGTACTGGCACTGCCTCTGACAAAATTGTTGAATCCAAGTCTCAGCTCTGGGAAGATTCCAAGGGATTGGAAAATGGGTAAGATAGTTCCTTTATGAGGGTTGTTTGAAACGTTTGGTAAAAAAATAAGTTAAACACATTTTTTTGGAAAAAATCACCTTTATTACTTAACATAGTCTTCATAGAGGTCTACACATTTGGTCCAGTGAGTTTCCAATTTTTTCATCCCATCTAATAAAGTAGGATTTGTCAAATTGTGCAAAATAGTCATTGACAGTCTTGATGACATCCTTGTTCGAAGAAAAATTTTTCCCACTGAGCCAAATTTTTAAGTTTGGGAACAAGAAGTTACACTGGGCCAAGTGTGGAGAATACGGTGGATGTGGAACCAATTCAAACATCACTTTGTGTAATTTTGACATTGTGACGGCCAGTGTGTGTGATGGAGCATTATCTTGATGTCCGATGTTGGCTGTTTTTTCCTTCAGTTCTTCTTTTAAACAGTCCAACAATGATGCATAATAGACTCCTGTTATTGTCTTACCCTTTTCCAAATAGTCTATCATGATAATTAGTTGGGAATCCCAAAAAACAGTGGCCATTGCCTTCCCAGCTGACAATACGGTCTTCGCTTTTTTCAATGCTCTTTCACCGGGCATTGTCCACTGTTTTGACTGCTGCTTGGACTCAGGTGTGTAGTGGTGGATCCAAGTTTCATCTGCAGTCATGAATTGACACAAAAAATCCTGCAAATTGAGATTAAACATCACCAAAAGCTGCTTTGAATTTAATCACCAAACGCAGCGTTTGGTGATTAAACATCACCAAACACTGCTTCTTTTCGCATGCATTTTTGATCGACAGTCAACAATTGCTGAACCCATTGTGCACACAGATTTTTCATATGCAATTTTTCATGCAGGATATTATACACCACCCATTCAGTTGAGATATTAGGTGGTGTATAATATTAGGATATTATACACCACCCATTCAACAATCTCACGTACTTTCACTCAGCTTATGACCGAGTGAAAGTACGTGAGTACTCACTTACGACCATGTTTAAACTCATTTATCCAAAAATAAATAGTCTTTAATGCTGGTGCAGAGTCCTCGTGAATTGCATCTAACTTGCCCTTGATCTGCACGGCTGTCCACTTCTTCAAATAAAAGTGTTTTATCACTGCACGAAACTCATTTTTCTCCATTTTTATAAAAAATGCAAACATGGTCATTTTAAATGTTTGCCAAATGAGAACTATGCGTTGCACATGGCTAAAATTTTGCCAGGGATCATGAAAAAGATGATACGTGACGACACTAGTATCAATGAATTGTGTCGCCATCTATTGGAAATTTATCAAACTTTTCAAACAACCCTCATATATAAAGGTGACTCCATGACACAAGTAGCAAAGTACATACCAGTTAGTATCTCTAATGTAGTGGTGGTTAAAGTTTTTGAAAAGTTAGTTAGAAGTAAAATTACAGGAATGGGTGGATATGAATATGTTATTCTACTGGTGGTCTTTGTAAAAGTTAGGCCCTACTTTAGTAATTTATTCACATAATTTATTTATTCAATAAGTAATTTATTCACTATTCAATTCCTCTTGCAAGGCAACATCACCATTTAAGCTCTTTGCAGTGTTATTTACATACAAATTAAACAACAATGGTCCCAAAAAAAAAAAAAAAAAATCCTCTTGGGCACACTGCTAGTGACTTTCCTCTTCTGGAATATCACCCCCCATTCACAACCTGCTGATACTTATTAGACAGCCAATCTCCAATTCAACACACTAATATACCATCCAACACCTTTTATCATCAAATTCCTGACATGTACCCTCACGGGGTGTACAGGATATGATAGTACTACATGAAAAATTTACCTCATTACTAACTCCCTATCTACAATTTTCCTCCAAATCAGTCTGTTACCTGTCAAGACTCCAACATTATCAGATCTTATATTTCTGTCTTCTAAGGCACTTTTTACTTTATCAATCTACCTATATCTTAGTATTTTTCCTGCCAGGCTGGCAGGAAAAAGACTAAGATACAGGTAGATTGGCTGAGATTAGCTCTGCTAACACACTCCTGTATGCTGACAATATCAAGTTCTTTCCTAATATCCTCGTTTTTAATATGATATTAAAAATGAAGACATTAGTGAAGTGTTTTATTTCTAACTCATTTCTCACATCCATAAGTTAAAATTGCTTTGAACACTGTCTTGTACACAGCTAATTTAGTGTTTTGACTAATTTCTCTCTTATTCCATATGAATTTATTTAATTGACTTCCTACCATGCCAGCTTTATTGATTCTATTGTCTATTTCCGTATTTAATTTACCATCTTGACTAAAAATTGTGCCTAAATGGCTGAAATGTTTTACTTGTTCTATAGGGTGTCCATTCACAATGCAGATGATATTTTCCATGCTTCTGCCTATTTTCATTGTCTTTGTCTTGTTATTGCTAACCTTCATACCATATTCTATTACAACAATTATTCAATTTAGTCAGGGAATCTTGCAGACTTCTAGTGGATTTATTTAGAAGTATAACATCATCCGTATAAAGCAAAGAGCTGAGATTAACATCTACAGTTGTGGTATCAGGTTTAATACCACATTCCTTCATAATGTGATCCATATAGATAATGAATAACAGAGGGAATAATGTATATCCTTGTCTGACACCAGATTTAACATTAAACCATCTTCCTGTACTTCCTTCAATTCTAACTGCTGACTTACAGCTCAAATAAAGACTAAGTATATTGCTTCTTACCCTGCTTTTCCTTCACTGCCTCTTTAACTTCCTGTGTCCACCATGTTCTGATTTTTCTGTCCTTGCAGACAACCTCACCACATGCCTCTCTGTCTGAATCAATCAGTGTTTTCTTCAAGGCTTGCCACTGAATCTCCAAGGTTTGGTTCCTGTTCTCCAACTCTTTCATTTTTTCTTGAATAATGTTTGTGTATTTTAGTCTACAGTTTACATCTGAGAGATGTTCAACTTTTATTTGCTTTAAAACATTCCTACATGTTCTGCTTTTCAATATGAAATTCAATTTTATCCTGCCTAAGACTAAATGGTGATCACTTCCATTTCAAATCCTATGTACACTATGGTGTCCTGCATCTGGGAGATAATATCACTATCAACAATAACATAGTCAATGAGACTTTTCTTATTCCTTATTTCTCTCCATGTGAATGTGTGCATTTTTATGTTGGAACATGGTGTTAGTAATAACCGGTCCATGTCCTGAGCAGAAATCCAACAGGTATTTGCCATTACTATTAGCTTTGCTTTTTCTCCAAAAAATTCCAAAATATTTTTGTATGTCTGACAATCATTTCCTACTCTGCTATTTAGATTCCAAACAAGGACCAACTTTTCCTTTTTCATTGTGTTAGTTGCTTTCTCTAAAGCCTCAAAAAATTTCTCCACCTCTACCTTAGTAGAATATTCTGTGGGACCATAGGCACAAATGAATATCATTGTCCAATTCCCCATCCTCATATTTGCCCACATCACTCTACTTGAAATTGCCTGCCATTCAAGAATATTAGCCTCGTATTTAGTGTTGAATACTATGGCTATTCCTTCTTTTCCTTGATTGTCATTTCCTGAATATAACATTTGGTATTTACTGCTTTGAAAAATCTCACTAGTTTTTGTCTTTTTTGTTTCAGTCATTCCTGTTATGTTGATCTGGCACTTATCCAATTCCTCAGCTAGCTCCATTTCTTTGCCATGCAACCTTCTTATGTTGATAGTACCGATCTTGAACTCTGGTGATGTTGAGTTGGGGTGTGTTTTAAGATTTGTTCCAGTAGCTGACTTTTCACTGTTTGCCCTGGTTCCCTGGCGAAAACAACGGGGGCCTTGTTTAACTGGGCGACGCTCCAGCCGACATGAAATTCTGTCATGTTGTACCATCAGTTTATATTTTGGTTTAAGCCAGTAAGAATACAATTTAGTCAGCTAAATCCAAAATTGTCAGCCCATCCTCGTTTGTTCAGTATCAGGTAGATACCTAACAGAGTGCACCACGAGAAGATGGGGATTGGACATTAGGTCAGTAGCCCTGGTCGGTTCTCCACATTCCTTTAATGGCTATGTGGAGGTCTCCTCTCAATTATACAGCTTTGACCCTTAAGCATCCCTCAGCACCATTTATTCCATTTTAATTACTAGCTTGTCATGTGGCAATCTATCAGAGGCCTTCGCAAATCTAAATATACTACTGCATATGTATCCCCTTGTCCAATTTATTCATCACCTCGTTATAATAAGTTAGCAGATTGCTTAAACACAGTCTTCCTTTAGCAAACCGATGCTGTCCCTTAAAGAAAATTATGCTACTGTCATAATTGTCATAAACCCAGTTCTGAATCTTGATCCTCATTAGCTTCTCTATCACCTTGACCATAATTTCTGACAAGCAGATTGCCTGTAATTTAAGGCCTTTTTTATTTTATCACATGAAATAAAATAATTTTGTCTTCATTTGACTTCTTTGGAACTTAGGTCTTTCTAAGATTTGTGTTAAAAATGTAATTTAAAACAGTTAACTTCCTGGAACATTACCTCAGGCCATGCATTGTTATACGAAAGGAAACTGTGAGCAAGAGGGTGAGTAGTGGTTTCTTTACATGGAGAGTGGTTGAACCATGGAATGCGTTACCTGATAGAGTGGTGAGAACTAGAATGGTCAATGAGTTTAAGGAGTGGTATGACAGACTTTGTGTTTCCTAAGAGGGACCTCCCACGATGAGTCTTGATAGACTTTGTGTTTCCTAGGAAGGACCTCCCGCGATGAGTCTTTTGACTCCATGGAGGCCCGAATAATAATAATAATAATAATAATAATAATAATAATAATAATAATTTTATACCATCAAGTCCCATGACCTTATTGACATCAATTTCATTCAATTCCTCATATACCTTCTGCTCACTCACCATCAGTGGTTCCTCACCCCCCCCCTTCCCACTGCTCTCCAATTCTCCATTATGTTACATTCACAATTCATAAAGATGGAATACTTTAATGAACTATTCATTTAACACATCTGCTATATCCTTCTCAGTGTTTATCATTTTCTCATTATCACTGACCAACATCTTCCTCCCATAATCATTCTTCCTTCTACTAGCCACATATCAAAAAAAACTCCCTATGATTTCTTTTAGCCTCATTTGCTAACTGCTACTCATACTGCACTTTCACTACCTTATCAAGCAAGTCACCTTCCTTGCTTGCTCTTTGTACTCCTGATGGAACTGATTATTGGCAAACTCATCTTCTTCTGCCTCCACAATGCCTTTTTCTTCAAGACCACATGCTTCACTTTTTCAGTTATCCATTTTACACCTACCTTATTTAATCTCCTGACCTTTGGAATACACTCAATCTTTGCCTCTGCTAGATAATTCCTGAGTAGGGACTAAGTAGCATTGATTTCCTTCCCATCCAATTGCTCATTCCATGATATCACTGCAAACCACTTCCTGAGTTTGTCATAATCATCTGCCTTATAGTGCCAAATATAACCCTTGTAGCCAACTGAATAAATTTGTATGGAATAGGAAAGAAATTAGCCAAAACACCAAACTAGAAGTATACAAGACAGTGTTTAAAACAGTTTTAAGTTATTGATCTGAGAGTTGGATTAGGAGTAAAGCACTTCATCAAAGACTAGAGACCACTGATATGAGGGTTCTGAGAAAATTAAGGGAGTGAACCAATGGCATCACTTTCAGAATCATATTAAAACTGAAGCTATTAGAAAGGAACTTGGCATAATTAGCATTCAAAAATGTGTCAGCAGAGCTAATCTAAGGTTGTATGGTCACATACATGTGGAAGTATAAAGCAGGTGATTATAGGACGCTCTATAGTCAGTTAGCATGTTGGGTATATGAGCTGAGCGGAAAAGATGTTGAAAATGCATGGAAACTCATAAGGCAGTATCTGACAAAAGCAATGTATGACTGCATACTGAGGGTTAAGCGAGTAAATAGAGTGGGAGTGAAATAGGTGAACAGCGAAATGAAGCAAGCTGTGTTGGAAAAGAAAATGTTATGAAGGAAGTATACAAGACAGTTGGTGGATTTCAGATCCATAAAGAGTATAAGATGCAGGCTAGAAAGGTGACAAGCATGGTAAAGAAAGAAAAGGTGCAGTATGAGAGGAATTTGGCTGGTCAGGCCAAGGTGAACTCAAGGGAATTTTTCCACTACATGGCAAGCAAGAGGAAGAATAATTATGGCAGACTAACATTGCTGGATAGTCATGGAAGCTGATTAACAGCTGCAAAGGATATAGTGGAATTACTGAACGAGCACTTTATCAGCATATATCATACTGGTATAAATTATCCACTGTGATATATAGAAGAGAGGCAAGTATTAGGAGAATTGGAAGTGAAAGAAACAGAGGTGTATCAGATATTGGTTGAATTAGATGTGAATAAGGCTGTGGGAATGGATGACATATCATCACATATGCTTAAGGAATGTGCACCACAGTTGGTTATGCTCTTGACCTGGTTATTTAATGAAAGTCTTGCAGTGAGTAAGGTTCCTAAGGAGTGGAAAGAGGGCAAAATAGTACCACTCCACAAGCATGGTTTTAAGACAGAAGTCTACAACTATACGCCAGTCTATATAACTGCAATTGTGGCAAAGGTGTTGAAGAAATTGATAAGGAATAGAATACAGAATTGGGTTGATGGACATGGCATCCTTTATGAAGGTCAGCATGGATTTGTATAGGGCCTGTTTCAGTAATTTACTTGCATTTTAAGATAAGGTGACGAGTGTGTTAGATAAGGGAGAATCATATACAGTGATATTCTTAGACTTTGCAAAAGTGTTTGATAGATTACCACATAATAAGTTGATGTACAAGCTGCAAAGAATGGAAATAGTATATTGGTTAGATGGATAACCTCTCTGAACAATTCCAGTAGGTTGTGTATGATGGAACAGTGTCTCAAAAAAGGGTGACCAGTGGCATGCCTCAGGGTTCTGTTCTTGTGCCCCTGCTGTCTAACTTGTTTGTAAACAATATATCATGTGGACTGACTGGTGATCTTAAGTTATTTGCTAATGATGCAAAGTTGGGAACAATTATAAGTAGACTGCTGATGTTAATTTCTTTCAGGAAGATTTGAATAGACTTTACTTAGACAAAAGAGTGGGGTTGTAGTTTTAATATTAATAAGTGCAAGGTATTGCATTTTGGAGTGCAGAAATATAATGCTATGTACTATATTAATGGTGCCGTGCTGCAGGAATGGATGAGATTAGAGATTTTGGAGTAATGGTTGACAGTAGACTGAAGTTTAGAGGGCATATTGCTAGGGTTGCAATGGTTGCACATTGTAGTGCTGCTATGATAAAAAGTACTCTAACATGCAAGGATAAGGAACTGGTTGTGCCACTGTATAAAGCACTGGTCAGACCACACTTGTACTATTGTGCAGGTCTGGTCACCTGTTTTCAACGTGATGTGGAGACATCCAGACATGAGTGACTAAGACAATATCAGGAGTTTGGAATGCTGGCTATGGAGAGAGGTTGAAAAGATGTAGATTGCAGAGTTTGATGGATAGGAGGAAGAGAGGTGATATGATAGAGGCGTTTAAGTTAGGGAGAGGATTTTATCAGATTAATCCAGAGGAGATTATAAAAAGAGTAGAAGTTGAGAAAGGAAGAACCAGAGGTCATTCCTGGAAGTTATGTAAAAGTGTGGTGAAGAAGGGTGTGAGGAGTAGATTTTTACATGGAGAATTGTCAGTGAATGGAATGCATTACCAGATTACCAGAATGTGTTGTTAATGCAAGGAGTGTTATGGACTTTTAAGATTCTATATAATAAATATGTTGTGAGTTGAATGAACCTCCCACAATGAGTCTGTCAACTCCATGGAGGGTGCAATAATAATAAATAGGTGAAGAAAGGTTATCAGAAACAGGTGTTTGATGCCAAAATGGCAAGACAGAAGACCCAGAGGAAGCCCGATATCTAGGTGGTTTGATATGGTCAGAAGTGTGTTATTATTATTATTATTATTATTATTACGGGTATCTCCATGGAGTCAGTAGACTCATCGCGGGAGACCCAAACTAGCAAAACAATATCTGTCATATCTCTTCTTGAATTCATTTACAGATGAAGAGCTCACAACAAAGTCAGGCAATGAATTCCACTCATTCACCACCCTCCAGGCAAAAAACCTTGTTCTGACACCTTTGTTAACCACACTCTTCTTTAATTTCCAGAGATGACCTCTTGTTCTTCCATCACTATCACACAGCTGAAACATTTCCCCTGCATCAATCCTATAAAAACCTTTTAGTAATTTGAATGTTTCTATCATATCCCCTCTTCTTCGCCTATCAGCCAATCTCTGCAATCCACAAGCTCTCAATCTATCAATGTAGGGAGCATTTTT